>NC_135673.1:40892862-41192862 GCF_964188315.1 Podarcis muralis
TATTGAAATATGGCCCCTCAATGAGACCAAACATAGATTCACAAAATGTTTAGGGGTATGCATACCCCTGCAACACCCCAGAAAAAAAGCACTGAATATATTTATTTCAGTAACATTCAGGATCACTTATAGACCAGTTTCTTGGTCCCAACCTGTTCACAGAAAACTGTAACTTCACCACTACCTTCTTTCAGGGTACGGGGCTGTAGTCCAAGTTCTCTATTCCAAGAGAACTTGCGTGTGTAGTGGTTAGAACAGCCTTTCTCAACCTTGGGTCCCCAACATCCCTAGCTAGCAGGACCAGTGGTCAGGGATCATGGGAGCTGTAGTCCAACAACATCTGGGGACCCAAGGTTGAGAAAGGCTGGGTTAGAGTGTTGGACTATAGGGAAATGAGGGTTCAAATCCTCACTCAGCCCAAATATGACTTTGGGCCAGTCACTGCCCTTGAGTCTAACCTACCTCATATGGTTTTTGTGAGGATAATATGGAGAAAGGGAGAACCATGTATGTCACCTTAATCAAATGGGTAATGGTGATGATTATTGATGCTGGTGGTGATAGGTGGTTCTCCTCTGACTGGGGCACAGCCCCAGAGAATGATTCCTCAAGGTCTCTACTCCTGGTATTTCTCCAGAATATCCACCTATTGCTTCTCCCTCAACAGTTCCAGATTCATGTAGGCATGCTTCCCAGGTCAGGACAACTGACATTCATTAACTAGGTTTCTCCAGAAAGAAGGGCACCTTCTTCTGCCAGGGGAAAAACCTGGAACAAGCTCCCTTCCTGGCAAACAAGGGAGCTCTGCAGAAGTGAGAGAGGAAAATTGCTTCAGTTTGCATTTCAATGTGAACATACCTGTCTTCACACCTCCCAAAATAGTACATGAACTGATACACAAGCATCCTTCAAAAGTGCAGTGCAAGTCTCCAGTCAGAAAATGTGCATGTAGATACATATATTGAGGGGAAGTCTGCATGAAAATCCACATAATACTGCATGACGTTAGGAGACCCTGATTGCAAAAATGTGTATATCGATGAGACAAAACTTCAAAATCCAAAAGCAAGCAGCAGGCCAGGGGGAGGGGGAGGGCAGTTGCATGCACTTGTCTCAGGCCTTGGAGGACCAGGGGCCCCCATTAGGGACTGTCTGCTTTTTCTGTTTGTGTTTATAACTTTATTATAGCAAGACTCCCACCCTGGGCCTCGAACAAGCTCTGCATAGGCCTGGTAAACCCCCATTGTGGCAGTTGAGCTCTGCTGGGTCATCAGACTAAAGGCCCTTCTAATCCCACACTCAATCCAGGGTACATTGCTACTGAGAAATGCTTGTCTTTCCCCCACACAACTTTGAAGTAGAACCTGGAATGTGGTTATATCAGTATCACAGCCCCTATTGTATAGAACCAGTGGTGTCAATGATGGTGAGAAACATGTATCCTTTCTGCCTAAAGTCATTTAAAGGTTAGCACACACAGGTCCCTTGGAAGCTCCCAGAAAACTGGCAGACTTACCGGTAACTTGATTATGGGGGTGGAGGGGAGAGAAGTCTATTGGTGGAAAAGTTTTCCCATTGCCAACGCAATAGGTTTTCTGTTTTACATTAATGAATGCACTTGAACGATTTGCAATTCAACCTGTTTTCAGAAAACAACAAATAGAAAATGATATCGGCTGAAATGTATTTCTTGCTCATGGTTAGGCTTTGAGAACTTGCCAACATTCGTTTTTATGAGGTGTTATTTGAGGCATTGCTGCGGGTGGGGTGGAGGTTTGCATTTAGGTGCTAGAGGGAGGAACAGAAATTAAAACTGGGTTAAGTTTGCATCCCATTCTCACCCTTATTAGGAAAAAAAAGAAAAGAAAAGATCAAACTTTTGAAATGGATTCACACTGTGACTTTTATGGTCTTTTTGCTGGGCTTGTCATGAGAATGAGTTATTAGAATGTGAATGGCTCATATACTCTGTAAATTACAGGATAGTAACATTCTGCTGTGCTATTTTGACCTTTTCAACATTCTGCAATTTGCTAGGCTGTGCCATTCAGCATTTTCCCTTGTTTACAGCTTTGCTAAATGGACGAGAAGTGGCAGAACAGGCAGCCAATCAAAATATACAGTATTGGTAAAGGTCAAGATCGTGCATCATGCTACTTTCCCCACAGTTGGCTATCAAAGATTAGGGCATCTAGATTAGCTTAATGGGCTTCTTTTTATGAGAGTGGAAGGGAGGGGGGAAATGGGATTTCCTAATTGGTTTCAATAGGGCAACAATAGAGCATTAATAATGAGAAAGTGTTAATTAAATTCCCCTAGAGTATAACAATATGATGTTGGGTTCCTTAGGCAGAAAAGTCACATGGTTGGGTGCTGCCAGCAGGTGATCTAACTTGGGTAACTTGGTCATCTTTGCCACCCTGTCAGTTTTACCATACATCGAGGGCATCGATGCACTTAAATGGTAATCTACATTGGCACTTTGTGTAGCACAAGGATTGTGAACCAGAGTTGGCACATTTGGAATTCTGAGAAAGTGCCGTGGGTGCCCTATGGCCTAGCTTCAGTTTTAGTCAGCAGCAGTTGACACAAATCCACATGCCCTTCTCTATCCTCCATCCAGGCAAGTGAGCTTTATCAGAGTTCAAGGGCGCATTCCAGCCAAACAAAAACACTCAAGGAAGATGTCAAGGAAGTCAGGTGAGGGGTATGACTGAATAGGTGTGCAGCCTAAAGAGATTTTCTTGAGGGCCAGACAGAGAGGGCCTGGGCCTGAGGTCCACCACCTGCATCAGAGCAATGCAGCCAGAGCACTGTGAGAAATTACAGCTGGCAGCATTGCTTGAACATAGTGATGGGATGGAAACTTGATTCATTTTGCATTATTTATTTATTTAGAAACATTTACATACTGATAAATACTTCCAAAAAGCTCTGAGCAGGAAACCTACCCAAAGTCACACTTCCTGTAACAAATACACAAACGGAAACATAGCCACCTTTCGACATCTGCACTTCTCCAAATTTTGCACTGCAGTTTTTCCAGCCAAGTAATGTACAAAAAATGCATGTGCATAACTAGGGCAAAATGTTCATAAAAATGCATATGTTAGTGAAAATAACATGCAAAAAAATGGATTCTATTGGGGAACATTGCTTTGCAAAAAAAATGTGCACTTTAGGCAAAAGTGTGTGTATTAGGAGCAATCTGCACTAAATGTTGTTGAAATTTCGTGAGGACTTGCATACTTATCTAGAAATATAGAGAACGGAACATAAGACTGGAAAAATGAGAAACTGAAAGAAACCAGGATTGACAGATAGGAATGGTTATTCCTACCTGCTCAGTGCAAAACAGAGGGCTTGGGGGCAGTGCTGGAGCATTGTGTGCTAACAGCTTTGTGCTAATGTCATGTGCTGATGTTGGGCATGGACAGGAACTGTGGGCAGAGAGGTCACAATGCATCTCTATGTACAAAGTTCATAGATGTCCATTGTGGCTTTGGAGGGAATCCTTGTAAAGTACTGACCCTCATTTTGCTCCCCCCTCCAATAGAGATCTATTTGGCCAGCATGTAAATAAATATCAGTTTAATTTTAGCAGCGCTCCAGCCTAACAGTTTACTTCAAGGGACTCCAATTATGTGGCTCGCAAATGTTGCTGCATGCTTTACTGCTCAAGCTTCCTCCGATTCTCTGCTAACTCAAAGCATTTTCCATCCTTCACTGCCCAAGCTGAATAGTTTATGGGTACGGAATTTACATATATTACAGCCATCCATGATTAAGCTACAAATTATAGTTCACTGATCCGGAGACAATGACTAGAGCTGGGTGAATAATTAATTAACAACAGGTAATTTATTCAGTGGATTTCAGCCTTCTTCTCTGTTCGCGAATTGGACATGTAGAGACAGAACTGGGTTTTCTGCAGTGTATTCAAATGATTTTGGTAAATAAGTCTGCCTATCCAGCCCAGCCCTCGCCTGACTCCTGGCAAACATTCATTATATCTAATCCAGAAATTGGATGTTCTGATGGGAACTTTCAGCCTTCCTCTAAGGTCTGCTTCCCTTTCATGATTGATGGGTCTAGGCCCTTAAAAACAGAGACATGTTTTATATAAGGTGTTCTAATGAATTTGCTCATTCAGCTTTAGATTCTACAAATACAGGGGTGGGGCTACCCGCTTCTAGGCAGGACTTGTTGCTGTGTTTGCGTTTGGACAGGAACAGTAACATGATGATGCTATTGGTCCTTAGGCTCTATATCAGGGTAGGGAAGTTCAGACTTCTGGAGGATACCCAGGCCTATCCTTCTGGACCCCTGGAGTCATCCTAGGCCATACAGGATACAACTCCCATGTATTTTTTAATTCTTTTTTTCAGGCTGTTTGGATACTATGCAAAGCATACACTCAAACTTTTTTTACATCTTTTAAGTTTCATTCTGGTGGGTACCTTATGCCCAGGCTGGGCCAACCCACCCATGAAGCAAGGTGAGGCTGCTGCCTCGGGTGGCGAGAGGCACAGGGACAGCAGATCTGGCCTCCAGGCTTCAAGTTAGAAGAAAGGAGATTCTGGCTAAACACCAGGAAGAGCTTTCTGATGGTCAGAGCCATTTGACAGTGGAACAGACTCCCTCAGAAGGTGGTGGACTCTCCTTCCTTGGAGGGTTTTAAGCAGAGGTTGGGTAATCAACGATGCTTTAGCTGAGATTCCTTCATAGCAAGGGGTTGTACTAGATGACTCTTGGGGTCCCTTCCAGCTCTACAGTTCTACGATTCTATGAATGCATCACCTACTGTTGCTATTGCTGCCACAGTGGCAGCAACGGCTGTGGTGCACTCCCTGGAGGCTGGATCTGTCTCCTCTTTGGCACACACACCCAATCCCTCCTCCCAACTCCAGGGAAGAAATGGTGGGAGCTCCCCTTTAATTCCCACTTGATTTGATTCCCTCCTTGTTCCCGTAGATCTTTATTGCCTCCATTGTTCCAGATGTAGATATTCACTCACTCCCTTCTTCTCTGGTGGGGAAGCACCCATTTTGTGTTTCTCAGGTGCCAAAATGTATCATGTCCCAGGCTATTTTCTGCCTTTTGCCATCTCTTGTGGGGGCTGGTATTCTCATTGCCAAATGGTCTTGATTAGCAGTAGACAGTATGGAAACTGACAAGAGCATTCTCCCTGGGCATGCTATTTTTTCATTAGATGACTACATTTGCAAAGAGATGCTAGGATGACAGATGTGTTGATTTGTGCCCCGAATCCACATGCTTAATTTACATGATAACTGATACCTGGAGAGGGTGGTGGTAGTGGGGAAAGCAGGCACTTGACAAGAGATAGCCAATATGTGATTGGCTTATCATCACCTCCCAGCTTGACTCTTGTTGGTAGTTAATCGTTTGGCGTGATAAGAGGAAATGATCAGTGATTACTGATAGGCTATAATAGCAGCTTCTTTCTAAAAGATAAGGATGGAAAACTATGGCAACTGGAAATGGAAGTGGAATATTGTTATATTATATAAACACCGCAAAGAAATTCATGGGGGGGGGGGATTAGCCTGGAAGTTGTGAGGTTGGACTGGACCAATATTATGGCTGACACTTATTTATAATTAAAATTGGGGGATCTCTATTAGACTTCTTGGATGGGAAGGAAAATAATGAATCTGTGCTGCCTGGACTGAGCATTGGGAAAACATCAGCAGAGGGAGGAATAAATGGATATTAACCTGGATTGAATATCGGGCTGTTATGAGGAATGTTTGCTGGCACAACTGATGGATGGATAGTTAGAGAACACATCTTTTTCTGGATGGGGCAAAATTTAAAGACACATCTGTGAGAGAGGACCTTGTATTCTTCTATCTCTCTTCTCTTTATTATTCTTTGTGTAGATTAGCTTGTCTAATAGCAGGTTAGGCTATTAGGCAACCTTTAGGCTGTCAAATTAACCAGATGCTTGGAAGCTGTGGCTGGATGGTTTCGTGGGAGCCGATTGAAACTAAATCCTTCGAAGACAGGGGTCCTATGGGTGGGTTGGGATGGCATGGGGATGAGGGACCAACTCCCTTCTCTTGTGGGGTCCCAATTAGTGCCATTGCCTTCCGTTAAGAGTTTGGGTGTAATCCTTGACGCCTCCCTTTCCATGGAGGCGCAAGTTACAGCAACAGCCAAGGCGACATTTTTCCACCTTCGCCGCATCAAGCAGTTGGTCCCTTACCTTTCCCGCACCGACCTGGCCACAGTGATCCATGCGACGGTCATCTCCAGGCTTGACTACTGTAATTCGCTCTACGCGGGGCTGCCCTTGAAGCTGTCCCAGAAACTCCAGCGGGTGCAGAATGCTGCAGCGAGGCTCCTCACGGGGTCTCTGCCATGGGAGCATATTCACCCAGTGCTTTTCAAGCTGCACTGGCTCCCGGTGGAGTACAGGGTCAGATTTAAGGTGCTGCTTTTGACCTTTAAAGCCCTTCACGGCCTAGGACCCTCATACCTACGGGACCGCCTCTCCCGGTATGGCCCACGGAGAGCCTCAAGGTCCATAAATAGCAACACCCTAGTGGTCCTGAGCCCTAAGGAAGTTAGATTGGCTTCAACCAGAGCCAGGGCCTTTTCAACACTGGCTCCGGCCTGGTGGAACGCTCTGTCTCATGAGACCAGGGCCCTGCAGGATCTGATTTCTTTCCGCGGGGCCTGTAAGACAGAGTTGTTCTGCCTGGCCTTTGGCTTGGAGCCAATTTGATTCCCTCCCTCTCTTTCTTTTTTCTTTTCCTTCTCCTTCTGCGATGAGGCTGCATTTTAACATTTTAATGTTTCAATATTTTAATGTTGTATTTTTTAATTTTGTTTTTAAGTTGTAATCATTTAACTTGTTTTTATTATTGCTTGTAAGCCGCTCTGAGCCCGGCCTTGGCTGGGGAGGGCGGGGTATAAATAAAAATTATTATTATTATTATTATTATTATTATTATTATTATTAAATGATAAGTGCTTCTAGGTGTTCTGCTACTTCTGCTCTGTAAGCCTGCAGGTGGTTAACATCACACATCTCGTAGTAGCAATGCTGCTGAAAGTAGTGATATAAGAAACATTTCCCTTCCCTCCTGTTCCCCTCCCTCCAAAATAAACAGATCTTACTGTGGAACACCACATTTTTTAATGGGACATTGGTGAATGCCACTTATTTCTGAGCACTGTAAATGCAACAGGGTCTCCTTTTTTATGAAATTTTGATCCAGGAACCTTACACTCTGTTCATGGCACTGTTGACAACATATACTTTGTTGGGGGGGGGGTTGGGGTTGTTTTGTTTTTTTGGAAATCATAGATGATCTTTTTTAAAAAAAAAAGGAAAGAAAAGAAAATCAAAAGCATCTGACTTTTTAGAAGACAATAATGGGTGATTATGAGATTAAAAAAGGGAGAAATAGAACAGCTGGCTAAGTCTATCATTTTTATTTGTTTTACTTCTTTCCACTACATTCTTGATTGAAATCACCAGTTTTCAGCACTAACGCTGATTGTTTTGAACCTAATTTAGATCCTGATTCAAATCAGAATGAGACACAAGGGTAACTGTAGTGGATGCCCCCTGTAATTCGAACAGCTCAGCAGAAAACTATGTCTCTGGTCTCAGCGCACCTGTTTTGTACAGAAACGGGCAAATCTGGCCAACCCTTGGTTTGTGCCTAAGAATAGCTTGGGTCGCTGGACAGTTTTAACTTTTTGGCATCAGCTCCAGCGATTCCTCCCTAGTTTTAAAAATCTTAGCTTCACCAACAAAATGCCTCTTTGCATTTCCCCTCCCCAGTTTGTTCTGAAAGGAGACTAAAGTCTGGCTAACACATGTGTGTCCATTGCTGATTTACTCAACATCTGATGACTGTTGTCCATACAGTGGTACCTCAGGTTAAGAACTTAATTTGTTCCGGAGGTCCGTTCTTAACCTGAAACTGTTCTTAACCTGAAGCACCATTTAGTTAATGGGGCCTCCCGCTGCCGCCGCACTGCTGGCACGCGATTTCTGTTCTCATCCTGAAGCAAAGTTCTTAACCTGAGGTACTATTTCTGGGTTAGCGGAGTCTGTAACCTGAAGCGTCTGTAACCTGAAGCGTCTGTAACCCGAGGTACCACTGTATATGTAAAGTAAAGGTAAAGGTAAAGGTACCCCTGCCCGTACGGGCCAGTCTTGACAGACTCTAGGGTTGTGCGCCCATCTCACTCAAGAGGCCGGGGGCCAGCGCTGTCCGGAGACACTTCCGGGTCACGTGGCCAGCATGACATCGCTGCTCTGGCGAGCCAGAGCCGCACACGGAACGCCGTTTACCTTCCCGCTAGTAAGCGGTCCCTATTTATCTACTTGCACCCGGGGGTGCTTTCGAACTGCTAGGTTGGCAGGCGCTGGGACCGAACAACGGGAGCGCACCCCGCCGCGGGGATTCGAACCGCCGACCTTTCGATCAGCAAGCCCTAGGCACTGAGGCTTTTACCCACAGCGCCACCCGCGTCCCTTATATGTAAAGTATCTTTGTTCAAAATTATTATTTATGGGTTGACATATCTGTCTCTAGTGATGTCTATGTGTTGGCTTATCCAGACATTCAATTTTTTTGTGGATTGGCACAGAGTCCTGATTAAAAATGGTATGATACTTTGGAAGATTCAATTTCTGATCTGAAAATTAACCAGAAACCACCAATTCTATCTGGCTAGCTTTCCCCAAGGGCTTTCTTTTTTGGGGGGGGGGGGAGAAATGATAAAAAGCTAGAAATGTGATGCACCCCAGTGAAAGCAAGTGACAACACCTGTATTTAGATGTGTACTTTGACATGCATCCCAGAAGTAATGGATAGCAGCCATGCTTCAATCTGCATGTTGATGCACATCCCACGGAAAGTCAATGGAGAGACTCTCCATTGAAATATGTATCCTACTGAAAATAATCCCACATTAGGATGCACATCCAATTTCCAGGGATTTCTAAGATTTTCTATAACATGGATGTGGATATCCAAGACTATGGGGTAGAAAAGTGGGAACCTCTGTGGAAGTAAAGGGCCAGATTTCACACCTCGTATTTGTTTCTGATTGTACTCATTGCAGAAAAGACTGTCTTGTTGATCTGTTGTTTATGTAATGGTATGAAAACTCATAAACATCTCCTGGCTTACTTTTCAAGTGCTCTTAATCTTTTTCCAAAAGCAAACTGTAGCCTACAGTTTGATCCTTGTGCACATAATGCCTCTGTAGCTAGTAAGGTCACCAAAATAGGCAGAGAATAGCAAGGAAAGCACATTAATAAATGATGCAGAAGTATCAGAGGGGAAAACTACATTTAAATATTCCCTCTTTTTTCTTTTTTGAAAAGGTAGGGCTTGCTGGGGATTCGGGGGGATGTGTCTCGCACGAAGACACATATCAAGTGTCTAGATAATAAGTGACACAGCAGAGAAGGGATTTGGCGAGCGTCGCCTCTACTCTCTGTGCACTGAGCAAAGATTTTTCATTTCATCCATCATTCACAGCTCACTGCAGTGCTTCCAAAAGTCACTTAAACTTATCCTGCCTAGGAAACTATGGGATGGAGAGAAGCCAAGAAATCCGTACTGTGTTCCCTCTTATCACACTAAGTCTGTTACAAGCTGGCTTGGAGTCATGATTGTTAGCAGGATTGATACGTATTGACGAATGAATGCCGTGTTCCAAGTCTAGGCAACGTCTGCTGCGTTTTCCCTTATCCCTGAAATAAATGGTGTTGCATTTCCCCCTGAAAGTTCCAGCTGTAGCCTTTTATAAAAAGAGACTTTGTAAGCACTGACAACTTGATGCTAGACATTGAACAAAAGAAAACTGGACGGGTGTTTCTTTTTTTAAAAAAAGTGTCTTCCTGGACGCCTTCCTAAACTCTGAGGAAATGGAAAAGTTTATGTATGGGGGGGTTTAAATTAAAAACCCCCTCAAAGTTTCTGTCAATCAACTATATAGAAAGTAGGAGGCTGGACTGACACTTGCTGTCCTCCTTTCCCCACTGTTCCATGTATCCATTGGGTCAATACAACACCATGGACAGCTCCACACAAGCAACTTGCTTCTCTTCCTCCTCCTTGACAAGCTCCTCCCCCTTGGTCTGGATACCATGGTTCATAAAGGTCCAGCCATGGCCTGAAGATGAGCTTTTATTTACCTTTCTCTGGACTTCCACCTGGTGAGCTCCCTGCATAATTGGGCAGGCATAGCAATACATGATGCCCTCCATTCATCTCCTGAGTAAGGCTGGGAGGATGGCATCTGTCAGAGTCCTGGTTTGGGATCTTCATGTTCCAAAACACCAGGCTCAAGATCTCTCAGCTTTGAACCATCAGCATTAGGGACCTAGTTCACTTATGCAGCTGGTGGTTTAGCAGCCTTGTGCTCAGCTGGCTCTTCTTCCTCCTCATCTCAGCTCAAGGCCAGGACCATGAAGCCACCTTCCAGCTAGTTCATTATCTTCTCCAAATGGCAGTAGGTCACCAGAGTTTCAGATATGGGACTTTTCCAGCCTTACCTGGAGATGTTAGGATCGAAGCTTGGACCTTCTGTGTGCTCTAACATGAAGCTACCTGATTGTCAGGGCTTGTTCATTGTTGTTGTTTTATGGCGTGACAGATGCATAAGTATGTATTACTATGAATCCCTAGAGCCAGGAAGGAGCATAAGTCTGCTTTCATTGCCGGTGAAGACTAAGGTCACCCATCATAGATATGACAGCTGTTCATACTGATATGCAGTGGTCCAAGTGGTCGCAGTACTAGACCAGTGTTAGTCAATGGTCAGGGATGATGGGAGCTGTACTCCAGCAACATCGGGCAACTTGAGGTTGAAGAGCTCTGCACTAAACAGCATTCCCAATAGGCTGTGGGTTGGCATCTCTTTTCAGAAGCCCACCTCCAACCTCTGCATCTCCAAATGTATATCTCAATCATTTGGTCAGAGGATACAGAAGCTGGGTGCCTGGTGCCCATATTTATCACATTCTACACAACCTGAAATACTGCACCTCCCTCCCCATCCTCAAAAAAGCATTCTTGCAATGACAGGACCATCACTGTTGACCAGTGGTGAATGCAGAAAATCTTTGCATCCATGAAGCAATTACAAGCAGATTCTTTTTTCAAAACAAACAAGCAAGCAAAACAAAAAACAAAGCCATTTCAAGGCAAGATATTGTAAAGTAAGACAAGAACAAACAAGAGAAAAGTGCCATAGTGCGGGTGGGAAGGGAAGAACTCTATGCGATCCTTCCTTTGAAAATAAGGATGTTATATAACACCGCCTCTATTTTGTTTTGTAAAATATTGGTGGTTACATAATTTCATTCTCAGTTTCTATACTTTGTGAACAAATTCCTTTACAGACAGCTGAAGCAAACACGTGCAAATGCTTGGGGTGGGGTGGGAAATCCTGAAGTGGCAACACAGAAGCCCCCCCCCCCCAGCAGCCTTTGTTTCAGCAAGGCAGCAAGAGCAGCCAATATGGTGTGGCCAAGTTCAATGATTATATTTCATATAATTGCTGTTGCGCATCTGATGAATCCTGTTGCAGTGAAGAAAGTCAGTCCTTGGGGACCTATTATTCTTGGCATGGACCAGATGTCTGGAACTAATCCTCCTGTTTGCTGTTTCATTATCCTGTAACATAGATTGATCCTTACTGAATTACCTAAAGAGCGATAGAGTTGAAGGAGCAAAGTTCACAGCTAGAGCTATAATGGGAAATATGGACCATCCCAGTTTTCTCTTCTTATTTCTGTTTCGTATGCTTGCCTATGACTTTCAGATCCCTTAACACTCACAACTAGTCAAATATCTCCTGCTTCCTTAAGCAACTACATACCTCATTGTCCCTCATGCTTGGAACTCTCTCCCTGAGGAGTTTGGTGGTTCCACCTCATTCTTGTCCTTCAAGGCCCTCCTCAAAATTCAGGAAATGCATAATCCTTTAGTTTTCCATTTCCAACCAGAATGAAACTTGAATATTGATTATTTGTTTTTAATGTTATTTCCTTGAGTTTGTATCTCAGATTTCTTCAGTCATGGAACCTAAGATGGCATACAAGTAGTTTGAAGGCACATGTGATCACTCATCCAGGCACTGAGCAGGCTCAGACCTGCTTGGCTTTGGCAAGTTGGTGGCCTAGTGTGCCTTCAGACCATACCCTGAATGTGTTGACTTACATTCAAACATTGTTACATTTCATCTCTCCTTCCTTCCCTCCTTCCTTCCTCCCTCCCTCCCTCTCTCCCTCCCTCCCTTGCAAACATTTAGACTTTAGACATCAACCTACCATCTTTCTTTCTGTCTATGCTACTCTATAAAACTCATATTCTGTTCCCTTTTTCACATGATTGGAAATCATGTGGGCTGAACACTTGGAAGCTGTGGAGGTTGGTCCATTAGGGCAGTGTTCCCCAACCTTGGGCCTCCAGCTGTTTTTGGACTACAATTCCCATCATCCTTGACCACTGGTCTTGCTAGCGAGGGATGATGGGAGTTGTAGTCCAAAAACAGCTGGAGGCCCAAGGTTGGGGAACACTGCATTAGGGCATCCAAAGCACTGCTCCACCAGCATCCAGTTTTCTTCAACCAGCTCTGACCTACTTGCCTTCTTACTATCAGTCATGGGGTTGGTCCTAGCCATTTGCTGCCTTCTCTTCAATCTCAGGGCAGATACACACCATGCATTCAATGCACATTTAAAGCACATAACTTTTCCTAAAGAAATACTTAGAACTGCAGATTCCCATTCACAGATTCCTATGTCCCAGGTCCCTTAACAAACTACAGTTCCCAGGATTCTTTGAGGAGGCCATGTGCTTTAAATGTGTGTTGAATGTACTTGAAAAGTGTGGTGTGGGTGCGCCCACAGCTTTGGTTTTGTATAACTTAGCAGGAAGGAGCATGGGGAAAAACCTGGGGACAAATGGCTCTGCCTGCTTTAGCACCTCCTGCTATTGATCTCCCCATTTTCCTCTCAGCCAGTCCCAACTGGCACCAGCCACCACTGCACCGAAGGTCCAGGAGATTGCACGTTCTGTCCCTGCCCTCAGTGTCCACACATTCATCGTTTCTGTGTCATAGCCTACAGATGTGTGGTGATTAGATGTGGGAGCAGTGGGTGCAATTCCCCTACCCTCCAAGCTTTCAGCCTATGTGGTTGTTGACCATGTGAAAAGGGCTAGCAATGGTGAGAAATAAAACAATCAATAATCATACTATCAACTTTCTTTCTTTTTTATAACATTTTTATTAGGGTTTTTACATTGCAAAATAGAAAAAGAAAAAAGAAAAAATACAAAATAAAAATAAAAATAGTTAAAAACAATCAATCTTTTCATCACATTATTTCTCATTTACTTGTTTCCCAGACCGCCTCATACCTCCCTTTTTTGTATTCCAATTCAATTTATTAGCTCAGCAGTTTCTTTCCCTCTTTATTCTACCCTAATCTTTAATCTTAAATTATTATAACCTTGAATTTTTACTTATAAAAAACCCATTTTTTCATATTCTTTTATACCATTACAGCTAGAAACCATTTAATTTCAATCCAACATCATTCTAACATTCATTAATTTTGCAATATCTCTGTAGATAGTCTTTAAATTTCTTCCAATCTTCTTCCACCGACTCTTCTCCCTGGTCTCGGATTCTGCCAGTCATTTCCGCCAATTCCATGTAGTCCATCACCTTCATCTGCCATTCTTCCAGAGTGGGTATATCTTGTGTCTTCCAATACTTTGCAATCATACTATCAACTTTCATCATATCTTCCATGTTATGCAGCCCATGTGATTAGACCAATAATGCAGAAACCTATATACGCACACTCAGATGTAAGCCCTGTTGGGTACTGTGGGACTTATTTCAGTTAGGTGAGTGTGTGTACCAAAGATGGGGAACCTGTGACCTTCCCAATCATGTTGGCCTCCAACTCCCAATAGCCAACATGCCAATGGTCAGGGATAATGGGAGTTGAAGTCTAGCAACAACTAGAGGCACACAAGTTCCTTATCCTTGAGATTGGGTGGCATTTGATGCTAGCTCTGTTCATGCTAGTAGAACCAGTGAAGTTAATGGACATGAATAACTTAGGTTCATTAATTTCAATGGGTAGAACTACTCTGAGTAGAACTTAGTTTAATACAACCCATTATTTCCAAAATGCCCAAGGTGAAAACTGCTTAAGCTAGTTTCATGCTAACCAGAAAGCTGGAATTTGGTACACATGTAACTGAAGGTATCTTGAAACTTAGGGTTAGAGTGGACTTCCCCAAATGGCTATAGCTGCCCTTTGGGGTTGACTGCTACTCAAACAGCTTGGATTGCCTCTAAATGAAAGACCAGCATGGGGTTGGAATGTTGGGCCATGGGATAAATGTGTCCAGAAACATCTGGAAGGCCACAGTTCTGCATCCCTGGTGTATAGGATCTCAGGATAAATGTGCAAAACAGTGGCCAAATATATACCATGCATGAATCATTGCTGATGAGAGCATGGCCTTCCATTGTAGTGTAGCAATGTGAACTCTGGCCAGCTGCCTGTTATTTCTACAAACAGGACAAGCAAAGTTTTAGCATCTCACCCAACCTCAGTGGCACTTCCTCCGGCAGGACCCAAAGGAGTCTTAAACTGCGTATTAATCATTATCAGCCAGGCTCAGCATAACACTTACTCAGCATGAGCCTCAGGTATGGATTATTACATAAATATAAACACTTTTCACAGTTGGGAAGGGGAAGAAATGCTAGCAAGTGCATGAAACAGATAATTTTACCTAAAATGGAACCTAGCACGAGCACACACACACACACACACACACGGCTATACCATTAAACAGGGCTGGGGAACCTTTGGCTCTCCAAAGGTTGCTGGATTTCCAATTCCCATCTGCCCCAACCAGTGTGGCCAATGATCAGGGATGATGGGAGTTGTAGTCCAGAGTTGTAGTCCAGCCCAGCATTTTACAGAGTGTGTCCCCTGCTTCTGGCGGCAGGTGTTGGGAAAAGCTGCAGCAGCCCCCTGGCTATTTATTCTTCCTAAGCCCCTTGGCTCTATACTTCTGTTGGAGGGTCAGAGCTATGTGTGCCAGGTAAGTTGTCTTGCACCCCACAATTAGACTGTTGCCCCTGGATGCAGTGGAGAACATCCCATTAGCAATATTGAAATTATATTCAACTGCCCCTCCAGTCATAGAATCATAGAGATTGAATAGACCACAAGGGCCATCGAGTCCAACCCCCTGCCAAGCAGGAAACACCATCAGAGCACTCCTGACATATGGTTGTCAAGCCTCTGCTTAAAGAAATAGACTCCACCACACTCCTTGGCAGCAAATTCCACTGTCGAACAGCTCTTACTGTCAGGAAGTTCCTCCTAATGTTTAGGTGGAATCTTCTTTCTTGTAGTTTGGATCCATTGCTCCGTGTCCGCTTCTCTGGAGCAGCAGAAAACAACCTTTCTCCCTCCTCTATATGACATCCTTTTATATATTTGAACATGGCTATCATATCACCCCTTAACCTCCTCTTCTCCAGGCTAAACATGCCCAGCTCCCTTGACCGTTCCTCATAAGGCATCGTTTCCAGGTCTTTGACCATTTTGGTTGCCCTCCTCTGGGCACGTTCCAGTTTGTCAGTGTCCTTCTTGAACTGTGGTGCCCAGAACTGGACACAGTACTCCAGGTGAGGTCTGACCAGACCAGAATACAGTGGCACTATTACTTCCCTTGATCTAGATGCTATACTCCTATTGATGCAGCCCAGAATTGCATTGGCTTTTTTAGCTGCCGCGTCACACTGTTGGCTCATGTCAAGTTTGTGGTCAACCAAGACTCCTAGATCCTTTTCACATGTACTGCTCTCAAGCCAGGTGTCACCCATCTTGTATTTGTGCCTCTCATTTTTTTTTGCCCAAGTGCAATACTTTACATTTCTCCCTGTTAAAGTTCATCTTGTTTGTTTTGGCCCAGTTCTCTAATCTGTCAAGGTCGTTTTGAAGTGTGATCCTGCCCTCTGGGGTGTTAGCCACCCCTCCCAGTTTGGTGTCATCTGCAAATTTGATCAGGATGCCCTTGAGTCCATCATCCAAATCGTTGATAAAGATGTTGAATAAGACCGGGCCCAAGACAGAAGCCTGTGGCACCCCACTAGTCACTCTTCTCCAGGATGAAGAGGAACCATTGATGAGCACCCTTTGGGTTCGGTCAGTCAGCCAGTTACAAATCCACTGAGTGGTAGCATAGTCAAGACCGCATTTTACCAGCTTCTTTACAAGAATATCATGGGGCACCTTGTCGAATGCCTTGCTGAAATCAAGGTAGGCTACATCCACTGCGTTCCCTTCATCTACCAGGCTTGTAATTCTGTCAAAAAACGAGATCAGGTTAGTCTGACATGACTTATTTTTCAGAAATCCATGCTGACTATTGGTGATCACAGCATTCCTTTCTAGGTGCTCACAGACTGTTTGCTTAATGATCTGCTCCGGAATCTTCCCTGGTATTGATGTCAGACTGACTGGGCGATAATTATTTGGGTCCTCTCTTTTCCCCTTTTTGAAAATAGGGACAACATTTGCCCTCCTCCAGTCTGCCGGGACTTCACCTGTTCTCCAGGAATTCTCAAAGATGACTGCCAGTGGTTCTGAGATCACATCTGCCAGTTCTTTTAATACTCTTGGATGCAGTTCATCTGGCCATGGAGACTTGAATACATCTAAACTAGCCAAGTATTCTTGTACTATCTCCTTAGTTATTCTGGGCTGTGTTTCCTCTGCTGAATCATTTGCTCCAAATTCTTCAGGTCGGGCATTGTTTTCTTTATCGGAGAAGACTGAGGCAAAGAAGGCATTGAGGAGTTCAGCCCTTTCTGTGTCCCCTGTTTGCATTTCACCATCTTCTCCTCTGAGTGACCCCACTGTTTCTTTGTTCTTCCTTTTGCTATGGACATACCCATAAAAGCCTTTTTTGTTGCTTTTAACCTCTCTAGCAAGCCTGAGTTCATTCTGTGCTTTAGCTTTTCTGACTTTGTGTCTACATGTGCTGGCTATTTGTTTGAATTCCTCTTTGGTGGTTTCCCCCCTTTTCCATTTTTTGTACACATCCTTTTTTAATCTTAACTCAGTTAAAAGTTCTTTAGATAGCCACCCTGGCTTCTTTAGGCACCTTCCATGTTTCTGTCTCATTGTTATTGCCTGAAGTTGTGCTTTTACTATCTCCCTCTTAACAAACTCCCAGCCATCATGAACTCCCTTTCCTTTTAGTATTACTGTCCATGGGATCTCACCCAGCACTTCCCTAAGTTTTATGAAGTCAGATTTCTTAAAGTCAAGAAATTGAGTCCTAGTATGCTTGGCTGCTCCTTTCCTTCAGAAGAGCGTGATCACTCGCGCCTAATGATCCTTCCACTTCTACCCCACTAACCAGGTCATCAACATTGGTTAGGACCAGATCTAAAATGGCTGTTCCTCTTGTTGCTTCTCCCACTTTCTGGACAATGAAGTTGTCTGCAAGTCCAGTGAGGAATCTGTTTGACCTTATGCTCTTGGCTGAGTTTGACATCCAACAAATATCCGGGTAACTGAAGTCCCCCATTACTACTATCTCCCTTCCTTTTGCATGCTTGGCCATCTGTTCCAGGAAGGCATCATCTATGTCCTCCGTTTGGCTTGGGGATCTATAGTAAACTCCCACAATGAGGTCTCAGTTATTCTTCTCTCCGTTAATTTTGACCTAGGGGTGGGGGAAGAAAATTGATTCAACTCATTTTTAAAGGCAAACCTAGGCTACAACCAAAACAGTACGAGAACTAAAACCTAGCTATTCTTCAAAATTGAGTTTTGCAGGGCAGTTCTCCTGCCAAAAAAGAAGAAGCAGCATATGCTGGGGTAAAATGTCCACAAAAGTGCATAAAATTAGTGAAAACAACATAGAAAACCATGTTATATTTAAGTAAACTGGTTCATCAGAATGTGTATATCAGACAAATGAAAATTTGTATACTAGGAGAAATACTAAAATGCATGCGGGTTTTCATGAGAAATACACACACACATACCTATTTCTCTTTTTCTCTCATCTTGAACTGCTTTAGGGCTTGCTCACATCCTGTGCAGCCATTGCCCAAGTAGTTTTCTCAGATTGTTTGTGTTAGAGTCTCTGCAAAAAGCCTCCTGAAAGATTCATGGCCACCTACATGTCTAAACAAAAGCAGATAAAGTTCTGTCTTACTGATGCTATATTAATTCCTGTCGCAAGATATAGTTTTCGTTCCATTTCCCTTCTCCAGATAAAGGGTTAGCCGCAATTGCTTTCAAAATGCTTCCTTTGGGGTCAATTCCATGGCTGCCCCTGAGTGTCTGTAAGCATTTGCACATGCAATCTGAAACACCACTATACTGCAGTAGTAAAAATATTTCTCTGTAGTGCTCTCTGTGTGCTAACCCCTATTATCAGGAGCTACCAGAGATGAAGCTGAAAGCCACCAGCTTGGTTCATGGCTGACCAATGTGGTAAACTATGAGAGCTAAGCTGCAGGATCTCCGCAGACAATAGAAGAAGAAGAAGCGTTTGGATTTGATATCCCGCTTTATCACTACCCAAAGGAGTCTCAAGGCGGCTAACATTCTCCTTTCCCCTCCTCCCCCACAACAAACACTCTGTGAGGTGAGTGGGGCTGAGAGACTTTAGAGAAGTGTGACTGGCCCAAGGTCACCCAGCAGCTGCATGTGGAGGAGTGGAGCCGCGAACCCGGTTCACCAGATTACGAGTCTACTGTTCTTAACCACTACACCAAACCACAGAATGTTCCCAGTTATTGGATTCATTCTTCCTGTACAGGCTTTCTGCAACAGGAGGGAGGGAAGTTTGCCTGGGCAATGATAGCTTTTCAAAGCTCTGGTTTATTCTGACTCTAGGTGTGTTCCTCAGCTCAACCCCTTAGCTTTAATGGCTGACTTTTGACCCCAACCTCCTGGTTCTGAGCTTCTGACTCCCACTGAACAGTTGTGTGTGGTTTAACTCTGCCACCTGTTCCCTTTGCTGTAAGGGCATTGCTGGGTACTTCAGGGCATGGGCCCATGTCATAAATTTGCACTGAATTTGCATATGATTATTTATGTGCACAGACAAATTTAGGCTTCTTAAAGCACAAGAGCACTCTCCTCATCTGAGGTTTCCCAAAGCTGGTATTTAGGAGCATTTTTGTCTCTGACCATAGAGGCAGAGCATAGCCATATAGTATTTCCCTCTTCCTGTTGATTTAGAGACCAACAGCCCTTAAGAGTAGAGCCTTTGCCTTAAAATATTTATTTTTTTTTTCATACAGAAAATTAAGCAGATAATGAGTAAGCAATTCCACACTGTGTGATTTTGGCAGACAGTGGATAAAAGTTGCATTATATTTGCGTGACAGCTGAGAAATTGGCTTTATCAGTTGTCAATAGCCCCCCCCCCCCCAGTGGAAAGTGAAGCAACTTGGTTCTGATTCAAAGGCTGAGCTGGTTGTCTTTGATATCCTAGATAAATGCTTGGATAGTTACTTTTTAATTGCTTCATTGCCAGAAGTTTTCAATGAAGCCATAAAGGGGGGGGGGAGGGAGATCAGCCTAATTGCCTCAAGATGGATATGTAACGCATAAATTTCTTGTTTAATGGAACTGGTAATAGACCACCTGTTTTAGTTGCCTTTTCCCCATTCAGCGCATGAATTAATAGTTCTCTCATATGTGCACTGAGCAAAATTGCAATTGCACACTTGAAAATTCAGTGAATTTCTACCACCCCCTATATATATTTTTCTACACTTCATCTAGGGACATTCAATCTTATTCCCGGATTGGTTCCAAACTCATTACACTTGCTTCTAAAAAAAAATCAATTCATGCATGGTGCTTATTCCATTTCCATGGTCAGTCAGTTTGCATACACTAAGCCTTGTTTTTGGACCACGGTGAAAATATGAACATGCTCAGTAGATAATTTGCATAGTGAGTAAACAGATAGATAGGTGTGAATGCAAACAGGGACAGTTCCCATCAATGGACGTGGGCTGACATGGAAGGCTGGAAGGCTGGAAGCTGAGTTTCTAGGGATGAAATAATGCCTTATATTGAGCTACAGAGCCATGAAACCTTGTTGTCTAAGGCTTGGCTTAATTTTGTGAGCTAGCTGGATGGATCTGTGTATGTTCAGGCCTGGGAGTCCTCTTCAGACACCACAGAGAACTGGTATGTGTAGTATGGCTTTCTGCCAGGGTTGGGCAAAAATAGACACCATTTTATAACCCAGTATGCGAGCCATAGGGATGCGGGTGGCGCTGTGAGTTAAACCACAGAGCCTAGGACTTGCCAATCAGAAGGTTGGTGGTTTGAATCCCTGTGATGGGGTGAGCTCCCATTGCTCGGTCCCTGCTCCTGCCAACCTAGCAGTTCAAAAGCATGTCAAAGTGCAAGTAGATAAATAGGTACCGCTCTGGCGGGAAGGTAAACGGCATTTCCATGCGCTGTTTTGGTTCACCAGAAGTGGCTTAGTCATGCTGGCCACATGACCCGGAAGCTGTACGCCGGCTCCCTCGGCCAATAAAGTGAGATGAGCACCACAACCCCAGAGTCGTCTGCGACTGGACCTGATGGTCAGGGGTCCCTTTACCCTTTACCTTTAACAACTGCCAGCACCCTTAACAAACTACAATTCCCAGGATTCTTTGGGAGAAGCCATGACTATTTGAAGTGGCATAGTACTGTTCTGAATGTATAGTGCAGATGGAGCCCAAGTCATGTCTGTTGATTTCAGTGGGTCTACTCTGATTATGACCAACACACATTTGATACAATACACTGTTTTGGGGGAAGTTGGGCTCCCTGCTGCCCTATATTGCAGTGTGTTTGCTGCAGCTTCATATGCGCGTGCCTCCTATGGATTATTTTGCTCCAAGAGCTTAGGGGTCTGCTTGCATGTGTACACAGGCACATATGCATGCCATAAATGGCACAATAAAGATTTTGGTATACTTTGATTATATAACCGCCTTTTATAATGGGTGCCGATAATCTGTCAGCTTTGCAGTGCGCAACATTATAGTTGATGATCATCTACGAAGCTGAGCATATGGTCCTAAAAGGGTTCCAAATGATTTTTACGTTTTCAGCTTTATGATGATCCATTTGATACTTAGAAGCCGGCAGCATAAGGCACTTAATTCTCCTCCCCGTTCCCTTGTGAGCAATATTAAAACAATTCAGAGCAGCGCATATTTCAGCTGTCTTTTAAGGATGAGTTATGGCTGGGCTTGCCTCACAGGGAGGAGGCTTTTGAGGGGATTTCTGAGCCAAATGTGCTTTGTGAGTGGGGATTTGGAAAATACATATATAAATAGTTAAAGTTTATGAGGGTTTTAGATATAACTCGCACACCATTTGTTTAATCTTGAAATGCATCTTTAATTATGGGATCAGTAATGAATCCGTAGGGAGGGAGTTCCTGGGAATTACTGGCTGCCAAGCGGAAAGGGGTGCAGTGCACGCTAGTATCAAGGGAATTACCAGTACTAGAGGGTGTTAGTAGCAAGGGAAGTAATAGCTACCTGGGGAAGGGAATGGAGGAAACTCTTAATTTCTGTTCTCTCAATTTTTTCCAGTATTAAACTGCATTCTCCACCTTTCTGCAGCAATTTGTGCATTTTAGTTAAAATAATCCCCATGAAAATGCATCAGCTTTTTAGTTTGGATTTCTCTGAATAAACACGTTTTTGTATGTTTCTCCCACTAATATGTGCATTTATATGCACACTTTAAACAGACACACACACAAACATATGAGATCTGCACTGCAAAATTCAGAGAAAGGGATTTATGGAAGATACATCTTTTCTCTCTCTGGCGTAACAATCTGTCCAGGCCAAAACTCTCCTCTTATTTATTTAATTAGAAGTCTTTTTTAGTGCTGGGCTGAAAACGTTGCTCCCCCACTCTAAACACACACACACACATTTATGAGATATGTGCCCCCACCCCCTGCAAAGGATTTTCAGCCACTTTCACAGAATGGGAGAAATAAATAATATACAATATTTGACAATATTTTTATAACACTATACTGTATCATAATTCATAAACAGAAGACATATAATATGTGCATGGAGTCACAAACTAATCAGAATCAGATATGAACCAGAATGGCTAAATATGAGGCAATCTGGTTCAGATCATTTGAGATCTGTAACATGACATACAGAAATGTATGCTATTAGATAGAAATTGTTCAAAAAATGCATAAGCTGGTCAAAACTGCATATAAAAATATTAGTAGATGGTCACACAAAAATGTGCATGAGTTTTCCTGCAGACTTTTAAAAAAGAAAATGTCAAATGGAGCAAACCAGACATAACACTGGGAACATGAGAACCTGAGAGCATTGAAGATCGACAGAGTCATTCACCCCTAGTGGGAAGCTTAAATAATGTTCCTTGTGTTGTGAAGAAAGGTGTGCAGCTTTGGGGTAAGGAGGTGTACTTTCAGACCACCAAAATACTACTCTAAAATTGCTAACATTCCTCTTTCATGTGCTATATCAATCATCAGACTTTCTGGGCCCTGTGACCAGTTTGCTTTCTCAGTTTTTAGATGCCAACAGCCTCTAAAACCCAAGAATTACCCGTGAACATTCTAGTGCAAGCTAATTCCCAATGCATTTCAAAAATGCCAGTGTTTCCTCAGGGCAAAAAATTAAAATGCAGAAGCAATCTTCTCATCTGATTTGTCATTTTCCATGTATTACACCAAGGTAAATAAATTAATTAATGCACTAATCCAGTAAGTATGAAAATAATAGAGCTGCTTAAAAAAAAAAACATATTCAAGATGCATTGGGAATTAGCCCAGCAATAAATGATTTCTGCAATAAATGATTGCCTGCATCTCTCGCTTCCTGCTTCTCTCTCCCTCTCCCTCCCTCTGATGTGAAGCGCTCCCAGTTTTCTTTAGTTTTCCAGTTTTTAGGTTGTAACATTTTGGCTGCCAGTAATAGGTTCTCAGCCAATGTTTGATGTTCTTTGACAACTGAATCTTTAAAGAAGCCAGGCTAAAAATATTTCTGGCTCAAACAGAATTCTATATCCCAAAGTCTTCCCCCCACCCACCCACAATCAAACATGAGAAGGTTGGTGACTCATTTTGCTTGTAGTGGAAAGCCCAGCATCTCATACAAAGAATTTTCCCTGCTCCTGTCTTGGTAGAGACAGGCAGGCTTTCAGTAGTCTGATGTCTGGGCAGTATCAACACAGGAGAAAGTTTGCTATCATGGTGGGTGGATTAATATAATCACAGACCGAGGTGAGGCTTAGTCATTCAAAAACAAAGATTACACACACCTAACCTATCATTTCTTATGAACATTATTCATTTTATGATGCATTACAGTTCGGAGGGTGGGAATGAGCAAATTCTCCCAAGCCAGGAATTGCTGGAGCAGTTTGCAAAAGCAACCCTCAGTGCTCCAGCACATATAGCTAAGTCCCAATGTATCATGGCCAACCAAATGTTACTCAGAGTAGGCCCATTGGAATTAATGGACCAAAGTGAGTAATGCTTGCTAATTTGAGTGGGTCTTCTCTAAGTATGACAAACAATGGATACAAGCCATTGATTTCAATGAAACGTGCTTCCAGCTGTGGAGGAGACCAGGAAGGGGGGGGAACACATGAAGAGGCCTGCTGAATAAGGTCAAGGGCCCATATGGTCCAGCACTCTGTTCTCACAGTGGCCAACCATACCTGTGGGAAGCTAGAATGCAGAACCTGAGCACATCATTCTCTGCCCTTGTGATTCCCAGCAACAATTCAGAGGAAAGCATTCCTGTATCTAAAGATAGCTGTCACAGCATCTTCTAACCTTCTCCTAACTCCTTCATGAAGCCATGACTGTTTAAAGTGGCACAACACAGCAAAGGCTGGATGGCCACCTGCCATGGATACTTTAGTTGAGATTCCTTCATTGCAGGGGGTTGGACTAGATGACCCTCAGGCTACCTTCCAGCTCTACAATTCTAGGATTCTGTGACCTGCTTTAAATACCGTATTTTTCGTCTCATAGGACGCTCCGTCCCATAGGGCGCACCTAGTTTTTTTGGGGGGGGATAAAGGAAATTCCCCCCCTTTATTTCCCCCCCCCCAAAACCAGGTCGGGAAACCAAACCAGGTCGGGAAACAGCGGGATGGTGGCGCTGTCCCCCAAGCTTGTGGGGCTGGCCGATGTCTGCCCGAAGCGCGGGGCGCTCTGCTTCAGCATGCCCCGCGCTCCATGCAGCAGGCTGCTATTCGCAGCCTAGGGAGCCCTGCGGGAACTCCCGCAGGCCTCCCCAGGCTGCGGATGTCTGCCTGGCGCATGGGGCACTCTGCTTCAGGGCGCCCACGCGCCGGACAGCAGGCTGCTATCCACAGCCTAGGGAGCCCTGCGGGAACTCCCGCGGGCTCCCGAGGCTTGCTGATAGCTTCCTGAAGCCTGGAGAGCGAGAGAGGTCGGTGCACACCGACCCCTCTCGCTCTCCAAGCTTCAGCGAAAGCCTGTATTCACCCCATAGGACGCACACAGATTTCCCCCTCATTTTTGGAGGGGGAAAAGTGTGTCCTATAGGGCGAAAAATACGGTATATAGTGTGGATGGGTTCTGAGTATTATCTTGGTGCCTGAGAAGTGACCAGCTCAACTGGCCTTGTTGACTGGCTAGACTTTCTTACTGAGATACTAACTTGTACTAGACAGCATCTTAAAAAGCAAAAACAAAAACAAAAAAAATAACCCCAGAGACATCACCCTGTCAACAAAGGTCATTATAGTTAAAGCCATGGTTTTCCAGTAGTGATGTATGGAAATGAGAGCTGGACCATAAAGAAGGCTGATCGCCAAAGAATTGATGCTTTTGAATTATGGTGCTGGAGGAGACTCTTGGGAGTCCCATGGACTGCAAGAAGATCAAACGCATCCATTCTTAAGGAAATTAGCCCTGAGTGCTCACTGGAAGGACAGATCGTGAAGCTGAGGCTCCAATACATTGGCCACCTCATGAGAAGAGAAGACTCCCTGGAGAAGACACTGATGCTGGGAAAGATGGAGGGCACAAGGAGAAGGGGACGACAGAGGACGAGATGGCTGGACAGTGTTCTCTAAGCTACCAACATGAGTCTGACCAAACTGCAGGAGTCAGTGGAAGACAGGAGTGCCTGGCATGCTCTGGTCCATGGGGTCACGAAGAGTCGGACACGACTAAACGACTAAACAACAACCTCAAGATCTTTATGCAGGCTGGTTGAGAGCAAGAGGAGAATGATTTAGACTGGAGGAGGAAATGGATAAGACATGTGTGGCAGTGCTTTGTAGATTTTCCTTCTTTAAGATTAAAATGCTTAAGCAGCAAAGCGAAATGAATCACTTATATTTGTATGGACTATTGCCTGTTAACCCATCATTGCTTTTTTTAGCCCTCCTGTTTTTATTAAGGTATGAAAATATATATTTCATAACAAAATGCTAAAATGAGGATTTTTTTAAAAAAATTTAATTATTATTTAATTGTCCTGGCAGTGCTCTTTATAGAACCAGCCTTATTTGTGAAGACAGCTGTGAGGCCTGCATAACTAGAAGCAACTTCTCACTTTCCAGGGGCAAAGTTATCACCCAGGTAGGATGTACTGATCTCTGGCAGTAGCAGTGGTTTTGGGTCCTGATGGGTGCCCAACATTTTTCCAAATATGCTGTGTGCTAACCGCAGACCTGATCAGTCCTGGCTCAGTATACTTGGGCTAGTTTCAGGCAAGAGTCTTTCACGGCCCTGCCTGCAGATGCTGGGGATTGAACCTGAGATCTTCTGCAAGCAAAAGCTCTGCTCTTCCACTGAGCTACAATCTTTCCCCATGAGAACAGCCCCAAACAGAATGAATTATAGCAGTGGTATAATTAGAGTTCAGTGGTAGGTCTAAAAACTGGTGGCAAAGCCTTTCTTTGTCCAGGAGAGGATAAATATGGAGCATCAGGCATAGCTTCTCCCTTCCTCCTCCTCAGAGAATGTGGTTAATGTGAGTGAAAATGCATAGAGTTGAATGATTTGCTTACTGATATTCACACACAGAAATGCATTTGTAGAAGTGGCCTGTATATTTCTAGACTGTTCAAGCTTATTTGCCCCCCTGCCCGCCGCCTGCCTGCCTGCCTGCAGTACCCAACTGTTTTTATCTCCGGTGGCACTGAATCTTATTTCCATCTACAGTTTGGGTACTGTGAGCAACAGCTGCAGCAGTGGCGGCATTAATGCAGCCCAGAAGGCTTTGGTGCTGTCACTACTAATGGGATCTGTGATAGAAGCCACCTTGGCTTCATCAGAATGGCAGGAGCTCCTGCTGCTGGCAGGACCCTTGCAAATAATAAATAGGGCCATAGTCACAGGGAAGAAGGTAACCCTGGAGTTAAGAAAAGGCATGGCAGAGGGAGAGGAGGGTGATTCTGCCTGGGTAGAGATACTAGGAAATATTTCCTTCTTAAACAGGGACATTTCTTCACCTTAAGCTTGATTCACACATTGCTTTTCACTAAGTTTTGCAACTGAAGAAGTCATTTGGGTTTTTGCTTTACTTATGTAAGTGGGGAAATGGCATGTGAAATAGAAATGTCATTGCTCAAATTTGCTCAGAGGGCCCATACCTTTACCTTCTGTGATGTCACCTGTAGCTACTGTTTTTGTGAAAACTACAGGTGGGTGGTAAAGTTGGGTAATATTGCAGGACGTTGGGGTGGGAGTTGTGAGTTTCATTAAATGTCCACCATTAAATGTATCCCACGCATAATTTAAGGATCGCACAATGCATGCAGCAGAGATGACCTGCCTTCAGTTTTGTGTACAATGAGCCTGCAATTTACACGGGGGGTTACATTCTGGGGATTGCATATAAAGCCAAAACATATAGTAGACGAGTCTAAAAAGCCCAGGGCACAAATTTTCACTGCCCTATAGTAGCTATGGTAGCTCATTTACCAGAAGTAATGGATTTAGCATTAACTCTGGAAATGTACACTCAACTCTGATAAAACTAAGCCTCCTAAGTATTTAAAGGTAAAGGGACCCCTGACCATTAGGTCCAGTCAAGGACAACTCTGGGGTTGAGGCGCTCATCTCGCTTTATTGTCTGAGGGAGCCGGCGTACAGCTTCTGGGTCACGTGGCCAGCATGACTAAGCCGCTTCTGGCAAACCAGAGCAGTGCACGGAAACACTGTTTACTTTCCCACCGTAGTGATACCTACTTGCACTTTGACGTGCTTTTGAGGTGCTAGGTTGGCAGGAGCAGGGACCGAGCTAAGTAAATACTCGTAAGTAAAGACATTACTTCTGGTAAATGTGTCACCATAGCCGCTAGGCTAGAGGGAAGTTAAAATTTGTGTCCCAGGCTTTTTAGACTCATCTGAAACCCAAGGGGTGCGGTGATTGCCAGATGTGATATTTTTCCCCCCAGGCAGCTTTCCCACCCCACTAACAGCTCTCAGAAGTTTCTCTGTGTTGGGAATAAAAGCAACAAGACTTGTCGTTAGTCACCTGAACCAGTAGGGGGCAATAGACCAAAAGGCAACCTCCTTAATGATGCCTTCTCTTTTAGTATTACTTGTTGGCACAGTGTATTATTATTATTTTTTCTGGCTTTTACTTTCCTCCTTAGTTACAGTGTGAGCTAGCTGTAGGAGCTTGTGTGTTCTAGTGCCTCCACTTTGGCCACGCTAAATGCCTGTATTCAGAATAGCTTTGCTTGCTGTGGGTAATAGACCTGTAAGTTTTCTTTGTCTTTCAACTAGCAGTCTTATCAGACTGTTTCTTTCTGCACTATATTTGCCATATTTGCTATATTTAACAGTCCAAAAGGAAGCACAGTCCTTGGAATGGTAAGGTTTCCTCACGTAGGCAGAAGTGAGTTTAGAAAGGCTCCCCAAATTCATATAAACTTAGGAATATCAGCAGCTGGTATGTAACATAATCAACACATCCTTCTGCCAGTAGAGCTTCCATTACCAGGCCCTAGCAAACAGCAATTACCTTAATCCCAGGAGCATTAGTGCAGGGGAAATGGGCTCCAGTGTAGCCCAGGAAAGACTAAGTTCTCTAGGGATGGCTGACAGTGAATCCAAGAAAACTTGCTATTGCTGGCACAGCCCGAGTCAAGTCAGGAAGGATGGAAATCTCACTTTCTTACTCCATTATTATAAAGTGCAAGGGGGGAGGGAGGAATGTTAGCAGTGATTTTCAGCTCTTGCTTTTGTACAGATTGTCCCAGTTAGACTTTGTCTGAAATTCTTTGGCATTCACTTACACTATGTGCCTGTCACATTTCTAATTGGATAAGGCGCCATGTCATCTAACCCTATTACATGGCATAAAAGAAGTTAGAGCTTCTCCATATAACCCTAAGCACCACCATCTGCCTTCTAAGCCCTTTAGAAATTGGAGTTACATTATCAGATATGAATAGTGACAAATTATGACAGAAGGAAAAAGGAAATGAAGCAGTTGCTCACTCGGAGGTAAACTACAATGCATATATCAGAGAAGAATAAATTGCAAGCCAGGCCTGAACCACTCTTAAGATGCTCAGCCAAAGGTAGGAGGGGTGGCAATGAAGATGAAGAGGAACAGCAAGCAGAAGGACCAGGAGGAAAATAGGGAAGGGGGCAGGCAAGGAGGAAGCCAGAGAGCCTGGTTGTTGCCCAAGCAAAGACCAAGGCGGGGCCTGGAAGGATTAGTCACAAGGCCAAGTCAACTGGAATCAACAGGTGACCAGGATGGCCTCAGAAGGGCCACAGATCAAATTACAGAGTAGGGGTGTTTGCAAAGGTACCCTAGGCCCCTTTCTTTTCTGATGCCTCTCCTAGTTACTGTTGTAAAAAGGATATAGTGGCCATGATTCGAATAAACCTGAGAGAACGTTAAAACTGTCCTGCTGTGTTAGACCAGAGGCTCATTTAGTCCAGCATCCTATTCTCACAGTGACCAACCAGAAGCCCACAAGCAGAACCTGAACACAGCAGTACCCTTCCCACATGTGGCTCCCAGCAAGTGGCCCAAGTGCCTCCAGCAGTAGAGGGAGAAACATAGCCACTATATCTAATAGAAGGTGAGAACTGTGGATTTCTTAAAGGGGCCCAGGACTCTCCCTCCATAATTCAAACACCGGGTGGGACCTTGCTGAGACTTGTTAGGGCAATATGTTGTGGAGACTTCCTTTGGATGGCAGGGTAGTAGGAGGGGGAGGAGGAGGAGGAGGAGGAGGAGGAGGAGGAAGAAGAAGAAGAAGAAGAAGAAGAATCTAATGCTAGTCCCACGCACAGCAAATTCATTGAAATTAATGAACCTAGGTTTGTTGTATCTATTAGTTTCAACGGGACTAATGTTGGCTACAACCCAATAGTAATAATAATAGGTTGACTCTGCAGCCTTGAGTAGCATGCAAACCACAAGCTTCCCAGTTCAGTCTTTCTCCATCTATCCCTCTTGGTCTCTCTCCATCTGCCTCAAAAATGTTCATTTTTCATGGTTCCAAGCCAGTGGCTTTGGAATGGCATTTAGAAGCAAGTTGGGCAGTTTTCTTCAATTAAATGCTTCTCTGAAAGTCATTTACTGACTCCACTAAAACGTGTAGCTGCAATGGAGAATACTGAGGGTGCTCTAGGTCATTTGCTCTTCAAATGGTGGGTCTGGACCCAATATCAGGTCATGTCCTTATCTAAGGTTGCACAAATAGATGGCAAAAAAGCTGAGAGATGGGTCTCCAAATGCGTGATACTGTGAAAGGTATGTCCCAGGTCTGAATTGGTTGAAGACTGCTGTACTAGGGTGTGCCCTCCATTCATACATAATAACAGTGTGTGACCCAATCCCTGCCCCCTCAACAGAGAGAATGCATCTTGGAACATTTCCCAGAATCCTCAGTGATGAGCAGCTCTTCAGCAGAGGCTTCAGACATCCCATACATTAAAAACACATTGTTCCCCCCCCCCATATAATCCTGGGAACTCTACCCATAAATGAGCTGCAATTCCATGCACCCTTAAAAACTACAGTTCCCAGGATTTGAAGGAGGGCATGTGCTTCAAGTGTGTGTTATGTATGCAGCCTGAGGTGGTTCAAAATCCCTGTTGTAAGAAGATGAGAATCATTCAAACAATCTCACTTAGCTCTTTTCCAATATAATTCATAATGAATTCATTAGGACTCAGACTGAAAATGTTATTCCCCTTGGCATCGCTTTTTAAAAACTGAAATATCTTTGGGGCATGAATATAGTGTGTCTGTCTGTGCCTTCTTGGTTCTCTGGCTTTCAAGTAATGAGTGCTATAAAGGGGCTTTTGTGTTGATCTGGATCTGTTAGGAATAGACTGTGACACTGGTATAAATAGTTGTTAGACTTTCAAAGAAAATTGCTGCACTATTTCATTCCAAGTGTTGAGTTTCTAATAATTGATGCCAGGGGAAAAAAATTGAAGAGACATCTTGAGAGGGGAAGAGGCAGATCCTGTCACATATCGAAAGCTGTTCTTCTCTATTTAACAAGATTCTAAAATTGCAACCTGTCCAATGGATTGTGACAATGAATGAGAAACAAAGCCCATGAAACTGATAACTCCTTACAGCTGCAATCCGATACCCACTTTCCTGGGAGTAAGCCCCATTAAACTAAGTGGAACTTACCTATGAGTAAACATGCACGTAGATGGTCCTGACAGATTCCATATAGAGCTTCTCCTGGGCCAGGCCAGATCTCCTGGGCAACATCAGTCCTGGTCCCCCTCCTTGGTATTAATTACAAACCAATAACACCAGAGAATTAATCTGTGGAAAACTTAAGTGCATGGAGGTACTGGTTATTCTGAGGCAAGGTTCACTCACAAAGTTGTTACCCTTTATGATGAATAGCGTACATTAGCCTTTCCCCACCTAGTGGACAACTAGTCCCATCAGCTCCAGCCACCATGGCTCATAATAAGGAATTATGAGAATTGTAGTCCAACGATTTGTGGATGACATCCTGTTAGGGAAGACTTGCTTACACTGCTTAACTCCACTTGTGTTCATGGCATACCTTCATAGGGACACTCCCAGAATTACAAATGCCATCCCAGCTTCTGATTTGATCCCAATTTGTCCCTATTTCCCTCACCAAGCTCTGGGAAGAGGATGAGCTGGCACTTGTCCCAAGCAGTGGCAGTGAGGAAGCATCCCTTTGCCTCTCCATGACCACTCCTGCTGGCCTTCTCCCTTGGGCAGCTTTTAGCAGCTGCTGGAGAATGGGCCAAGAGGAGGAAGAGTCTACAGCTGCCAAGGCACAGCCCTGTGTGATGCACTGGCTCTGAGGTGAAGGTGGAAGGCTGGGGACCAGAGTGCAAGGAGTATTGATTTTTTGTGTGTGAAAAAAAAAATGCTTTGAGCACCCGCATCTAATCTTGCCCCTTTCTATAAAAAAATAATAATAATTGGTGTGTTTTTTCTATTTCTAAATATACCAAAGAATAAAATAAAATAAAATCAGGATGAAGGGGTTTTCTCAGAACGGTGGAGGATGTGTGTGCTGTGTTCCATTGGTGTGGTAGTGTGGCACTTGCCCTTCTTATAGGGAATGCTAAGGAAGGGCAGAATCTCCAAGTCTCACTATTTTCCAGGGATGTCCCTGATGTAGAGAAGCCATCTCAGTTTCTGATTTGATCCCAGAATGTCCCACTTTTCCTTAAGATGTCCCTATTTTCATCAGAGAAATGTTGGAGGTTATGGAGTTATCTGACTCACGAGCCGTCTGAAGACAATCCTGCATAAGGAAGTGTTTTTTAAAAAAACGTTTAATGTTTTATTATGTTTTTATATATGTTGGAGGCTGCCCTGTGTGTTGGGGGGCAACCCAGTAAGATGTGTTGGGTACAAATAGTAAAATTATCATTATGTAATGGGACGTCCCTGTTTTCACCGGAGAAATGTTGGAGGGTATGACAAAAAATGGGGAACTGAGGAGGGTCAGTTTGGTGGGGTGGGGGTGAGAAATGTCCCTGTTTTCATCTGAGGATGTCATGGAGCAGGGGGAATGGAAGCAAAGGAGGATTCAGATGGAAACATTACTACTTTTCAAAGAAGAATTGTCATATATCTACATATGGTAGTTGCTGGAGTCACATTGCCCAAGCCGGGACCTATCACAGAGTCCTCTCCCTCTTCCTCTCCCTCTTCCTCTCTCTCTCTCTCTTTTTAAGCCAGGTGGCAGAATCTGGGAGTTGGCATTTTATTTTTATTTTATTTGACAAGATTTAGGTAAAGGTAAAGGTACCCCTGCCCGTATGGGCCAGTCTTGACAGACTCTGGGGTTGTGCGCCCATCTCACTTAAGAGGCCGGGGGCCAGCGCTGGCCGGAGACACTTCCGGGTCACGTGGCCAGCGTGACAAAGCTGCATCTGGCGAGCCAGCGCAGCACACGGAAACGCCGTTTACCTTCCCGCCAGTAAGCGGTCCCTATTTATCTACTTGCACCTGGGGGTGCTTTCGAACTGCTAGGTTGGCAGGCACTGGGACCGAGCAACGGGAGCGCACCCCGCCGCGGGGATTCGAACCGCCGACCTTTCGATCGGCAACCCCTAGGCGCTGAGGCTTTTACCCACAGCGCCACCCACGTCCCTTGACAAGATTTAGATGCTGCTTAAAGATAATTTAAAATATCTCTCAGAGCAACTTACATATAATAGTATAAAATGGTCATACAACCAACAGACCTTAAAAACATGTAAATGCTCTCAAAATGTAGATATAGGCAGCCATTCAACATCACATTCTTCCCATTGCTCCATCAGCACAAGCATTTCAGATTGCCTGATGGAACAGTCTCATTGGAAGAACCCCTGAGCCAATTGGGTGTGGGGGTGGTGCACGAATGAAAAGGATGTGGGGAGTCCTGTTGTGCTAGTGGGCGCCTACTTTGTTGAAAGTAGACCAAAGTCAACAGTTTTAAAAACCAAGATATGCAAGGTTGGGTAGGCTTGCCTAAACAAAATGTTTCTTTTTAGTTTCCCACAATGCCACAGAGTGGCACTAAGCTGGAGGCATTGCATTGTAGGAATTTATGTAGAATTTCCTTTGAAGAAACACCTGTGGGTTTTGCACCCATTATATGTGCTGAACAGTGTGAATGCTGACTATCTGCACTTGATTTTTTAAAAAACCCACCACAATTCCATTTGCCTTTGTTCAATGACCTTGAAATAGCTGAAAAGCAAATTAACTGTATCATGTCTTATTCCACTTCTTCAAACTCCCCTTATTTCCATCTATCCACCTACTTAACTAGCAAGAACAGGAAAGCCAGCTTGCAACAGTAATATCTATGGGGAAAATGATTGAAAAGGGAGAATAATTCAAGGCCTGCTTCCAAGATAATTCATGTTACTTATTTTCCCCAGAGTGCCTGGGAAAATGCAGCCAGATGGGCGGGATATAAATAATAAAATTGTTTTTGTTGTTGTTGTTTTAATAGAAGGCCTCTTGCCTCTCTGCATACATCAGGGCTGGGGAGCATTGGCCCTCCAGATATTGCTGGACTCCAATTCCCATCAGTCCCAGCCAGCATGGCCAATGATCAGGGATGATGGGGATTATAGTCCAACAACATCTGGAAGGGAAAAGATCCCACAGCCTTACCATACACTGACAACTGTAAGGAGATAAGTGGTTGCAGGCAGGTTTCATGTACACTCATATCAATATAATCTGGAACATATTTTTAGTATATGGATCAGACGGTTGAATCATTCAATCTGCTGTCCAAATTAAGTACAGGAAATCTTTGACCCTCCAGAAGCTGATGAACTGCAGCTCCTATCAGCCCCTGCAATGGCCAGGGATGATGGGAGTTGTAGTTCAGCAGTGTTTGGAAGGTGTGGATTAATGCAAGAAAGGTCCCTTTAAATATGTGGACTGAGAACTATCATCTCTTAATACAGCAGTCAGAGATAATTATTACAAAGTAATGGCAAGATGGTATATAACCATGGTTGTGAAAAAATATACATAAGGGCTCCTCCTAAATTGTAGGAAGTGCAAGATCCAAACTGGGGATCCGTAGTGTATCTACTAGGAGAGCACAGTAGCAGACACCCCCAACCTGGTGTCCTGAACATGCTGTCTGTTGTTGATGGGAGTTGTAGTCCAAGATATCTGTAGGGAACCAGGTTGGGGAAGGCTTCTGAACAGCAAGATAATGGAGCATAGTCATATCAATATCACTGAGAAAATACCAAGGGGTGAAATTCTGCTAGACTCTCATACCTGCCTCTTAAAGTATGGCAATTCCTATAAAGCAGGGGTGGCTAAGTTTCCCCTCCCCAAATCTGGGGTTCTGATCTCCTCAAGCAATATTTTCTGGTCCCTCCAAGACCTTAGGAAGTTTAACAATGCAGGCAAGAAAAGAAAAGAAAATTAGATATTGTGCTGGAATTTCTTGTTGTGTGTGCCCTGTGTGCTTGAATGTGAGAATGTGTGTGCAAGAGTGTCAAGAGTGCCACTCCCAATGTTTGGCTGTACTCACTTGCTGCCTAATGTTAGGGCCGGCCTCAACCATAGCAGATAAAGCTATCAATGGCTCCTGTCTAGGATGGCATTGTTCTGAAAATGTTCTATGCCTCTGAATACGAGTTGCAGGGAACCACCAATTGGAGAGGGCGCTGTTGCACTCAGGTCCTGCTTGTAGACTTCCCATGGGCATCTGGTTGGGTACTGTGAGCACACAGAGTGCTGTACTAAATGGGCATGGCCTGATCCACTAGGGATCTTCTTACATTCTTATGTACATACTTTCAGTACATCACCCTGTGACTGTCCATGCCAGACTTACTCTCAGTGACTAATAAACATGACCCCATGCGTGCCTACTCAGAATAAATTTCCATTGTTCTTGATGGGACTCTCTTCCATGTGAGTATGGCTAGGATTGCAGCCTCAGGGCAATTGCTAGACCACTGTCCTAGTCAATTAAAGGCAAATAAGGTTAAAATGAGAGTACCTCTAACCCCAATAAGTACTCAAGTGATAAAGCAAGGGAAGACATTTACATAATAGATTAGAGAAACAATTGCCAGGAATGTTTAATCAGCATGATTGGTCCTACTCAAATGAGACCTGAATGGCATTTCAAGGTACCTTCAAGTCCTAAAAATGCCATGATTGAATTAATTATCTCTTGAGTGCATTTGTTTAATTATTTTTTTAAAAACTCGTTTTGTTAACTGAGAGCCAAAGGCAAAATATCCTGGACATTCGGCAAAATATAGAACTGTAGGTCGTGTTCGACAGTTTGGAATAATGAAGATTATCGTGCTAAGTGTCTGAATGATATGCTGATTGATTAATCTTGGGGCAAGTAATCTTTTTCACCCCAAGGGTCACATGATATTCCGGGCAAGCTTTCAGGGGCCACATGCCAGCGGTGGGCAGAGTTACAGGCCAAATGGGCAGGGCAATAAATGTGAAGGCTATCTTTGTTGAATAGGTTAATTTCTATACATACTCACACACCTCTATGTATCCTCTATCCATGCAACCAAGAAGCATGGTTATGCTTCAAGTAAATATTGCAGCCAGGCAGAATCATTTAGGATGTGGTGCAGGGCCATTGAGGGGTGTGGTCTGAAAAAGAGCTTCAAGGGCCAGATAGTGACATCTGGAGAGCTAAATTTGGTCCCCAGACCTGAGAATCCCCATTCGAGTTAATCAAACACAGTGCAACAAGAGTGGACTTCTTGTAGTTTTATTTCTTCAGAACCCTTTCTGAGCTTGCAGACTATATGATCAAACTGCTACTAAAAATTCCATTGGTCCCAAAAGAAAGCAGCTATTAAACAGAGCTAGTCTGCATTAGCAGTAGCAATACAGATAAGGCTGGAGTTCAACTCCACTCATTCCTGGCTATCGGCTATGCTGACTGTGACTGATGAGAGTTGTAGTGCAAGAACATCTGGGGGAGCATCACATTAACTACCCTTGGTTTACATGATTAAATAAACATTCCCTGGCTCTGGAGTGGCTTGGGACTTCATGGCTGCCACGGCAACCATGGGGCTGTCCTAACATGTCATCAGCCCAACGAATGTGGCAGGCCACACTCTGGACCTGGTGCAGAATTCAACAGCCACATTGCTCACTGGTGCAAGATGGTTTGAGCATGTTACACCGATCCTGGCCCAACTGCACTAACTGCCAGTCAGTTTCCTGGCCCAGATCAAAGTGTTGGTTTTGACCCATAAAGCCTTAAACAGCTGAGGACTGCAATCCCACCTCTTTCCATATGAACTGGCCTGGACCCTGTGATCATCTGAGTGCTTCTTTGAGTGCCTCCTCCACAAGAGGTTGGGAGAGTAGCAACATGAGAACAGGCCTTTTCTGTGGTGGCTCCCTATTTGTGGATGGCTCCCCCATCCACAGGCAGAAACATTCCTCTATAACCAGGCCTTTGGCTCCTTAATTGTGTTTGTAGGAGGGGACTTATTCATTTGTTTTTGTTTTTTGGTCGTGTATTTTGTGTTCTCATTTTGTATTTTTATGTTGCACACTGCCCTGTAATCTTTGGATACTTTGCAGTATACAAATGTTTATTATTATTATTATTATTATTATTATTATTATTATTATTATTATTATTATTATTATTCAGGAGGAGTGAAACATAACCTAGGCAATGCTTGGTGAAGTGTGCCCTCTCTTCTTCAAAAAATTGGTACAATTTGTACTTAAAGGCAAACATACCTAATTTGCACCTTCCAAAACAATTTGTGAACCAAAACACAGCAATCTGTCGAAATGTTCCCTTCTCCAAATTTTGGATTGCAGTTTTCTAGCCAAGTAATCGACACAAAAATGCATCTATTAGGGAGAAGTGTGCATGAGGATGCAAATATTGATGAAAATAATGTACCAAAATGTGTTATGCTTTGTAAGATGTGGAAATTGCTTTGTAAAGCTGTTTATAATATGCAGAATTGCATAGAAACATGTACATAGTTGGAGAAAGTTGCACTAAAACACTGATTTTTTTTATTGAGGGCCTTTAAAAAATAAACTGATGTGGACATGTGGAGAACTGAACTTTAGAATGGAAAAATAAGAAACTGAGAGAAATCAAAACTGGCATATTCACCCATCCCTTAATTTACATTTTAACCATGGATCAAGGTTTTATTCCATAATGATAAGCCAAGTTTGCTTCTTGGGTTCACATCCCTGGTTTGTTCAAGTGAACTATGAATGGTAAACCATTATGTGTTGTTTTCTGTGACCTGCAAATACATGAACTGTGTGACTCCACTGAAAAGCATTGTTTTTGAGATACCGTAAACCTGCAGTGTGATGGTGAATCATCCTTCACATTGCAGTAGTTCAGTCCTTGATATTATAGTCATCATGTTGTGGACGTGCATTTCTGAGCCACTCCTTAGGGAGCTAGGTTGCAAGGATATTGCACAGCCGACAGTCAGACCAAATGTATATTTTTATGCTTGTATCTTTCAGCAATACTGAAGTTGTTCCAGGGGTTATGAAATCTGGTGGGGAGGGTTTCTTGGGTTAAGCACAGAGATTTCCAAGGTGTTTAGTCACCCTTGTTTGCTTGTTATATTGGGTCACCATCTTTTCTCTTTTTGTGTTTGTGATTGCCGGTTAAGCCCATTTTACCTGTGTTAGCTGGATAGCTAAGTCCAGAAGCTCATCTTCCAATGAGCTCTTGTGCCAAAATGGCACAAAACCAGGACTGAGGGCGGGCTGCGGCTTCGTGGTCATTTAAACAAACTCCACAACTCTGTGTTGGAGTTAATCCTAAACTGGATTTATCTGCCTTTACAAAAGCACAATTTTCCTCCCATGGATGCACAACACCATTTCTCTGGCCTGCCTCCAACTTCGGTATCATTGTGATCCAGACCACATTTGTCTAAAAGAACTTTTTGGAATAGGTAGGCTGACTGTTGCATGCCACAGATAAGAATGCCCCATATTCCTTCTATCCTCAGCACAGTGTAATGTAGACAACATTTCTTTTCCTTTTCTCCCTTTCTCTCCTTCTGTCCCTCCCTCCTCAAACACATTCGCCCACAGACGTCGTGCACAGGTCGTAATTCAGCTGCAGTTGGGCATCAAAAAATTGTTAATGTGTGATGACTAGTTGGTGCAAGCTTGTGGTTGCCTTTCATCCTGCTCATAAGAATGCATTGTAGAAACGAATATTTGAGAATGAGGTGAACATTCTTAGGTACATAATAACTAGCAGATCTGTGATTTGTACCCAAATCCAAGAGGCAATATGCAGGACATTTGGGGAAGCAGGGTCCTATTCTCCAAGCAAGCAATTGGGGAAGGGTTCTGTCCCAGACATCTCCAGTTTTAAAGGTTCTGGTAGCAGTTGACTAGGAAGGCATTTCTCTGTTTGAGGCTTTGGAGAGCTGCTGCCAGAGTAGACAATACCCCACAAAGAATACAGAGAATTGTAGTATGTTAAGGGTGCTGAGAGTTGTTAGGAGGTCATTAATAAATGACAGTTCCCATGATTCTTGGGGGAAGCCATGATGCTTAAAGTAGTGTATGAGTGCTTTAAATTTATGGAGCGGATGTGGCATAATAGCCTGGCCTAATATAATGCATTTTCCCATGCTCCTAACCTTCCTAAAACCCTCTCTGCCAATCCTGCTCATTATTCAAGGTCTCACCTGATCCAAAGTCACTTTTCCATACATCTCCTCAATTTAGTGGACATCTCTTTTAGTCCATTCATAGTGGATTCATTTGTTAAACTTTAATGCAATGCAATGTACAGTACTCTTGTAAAGTAGACTTGTCAGATTCTTCTGCATGGCTACGACAACTTCACTTTATTGTCTTAATAAATGAAATAATGAAATCTAATTAACTGATTCTTGAGGACAGTTTCTTAAGAATCGCACACCTGATTACATGCCCCAAAGGCTGCAACCTCTGCAACCCTGATTTCCTATCTGTTTAAAGAGGCCCTTGAACGGGAGGTCAAATCTTTGCTGCCCATGAGCCTGTCTTGAAAATTATGACTTCATGGGTCCATAAGCTTGGGATGTGGTTTGATTTCTTCTGCATTCAGTTACCAGCTATACTAACAAGGAGAGCTTCCATTTGAAAGTGAAATAAGGTTTTGTGTTGGCTGTTACCAATCTTTGTGATGAAGGATATTTTGATTGGTATTAGCAGGTTAATAGCAGCAGCAGTATTAGTATTAATATAGAAGGCTGCCTTATACTGAGTCAGACCCATTGATTGATCTAGCTTAGTATTGTCTGCACTGGCTGGCAGCTACTCTGCAGGTTTTTAGGCAGGAGACGTCCCCAGCCTTACCTTCATTTCCAGTAATAAGCACTTGGGAGGGAAACAGGATGAGGAATAAAATTTTATTTTATTTATTTCACATTCATTTTATACTACTTAATCACTGTAAATAAAACCTCTAAGCGGTTTACAATCAAAATAGCAATTACATTGGTGACAGCAATGCCAAACAGCTGGGTCTCCCTTGGCCTGGGAGCAAACCAAAGAGAAAAAGGCTCTCCCTCACATCTGTTCCTCTGCACCTTCTGAGAGCTGATTGGCTCCCAGGGGAGGACTTAGTCACAGCACGGCACCAGGAGGCTATCAGTCGCATCCGAACTGAACACATTTCCTTCACCCCTGCACATACAACAAATTGGGCCGCCCAGTTAAATAGGGACCACAGTACTGGGTTGTAAATTTTAATATGCATGCAGATAAGAATTTGGCACCCTGTTGTAGCAGCTCTCTTCTCTTTTCTTGCTGGAAAAGAGAAATGAGTGGATGACCCACTCCTGCTACAGGTAAGCCACAACAGAAATGCTACAGACACTTAACAAGCAGAGACCAGAACACATTTCTTCTATTTGTAATGCTAGCTTTAAAATCCTTGGTTTGGTAATAACTGAGCAAATCAGATGACCTCCTGGTTTAGTCAGCATGACTTTTCTGTGCTTTTCCCCCTCCCCCAAAAGGCCCCCTGTGTGGTTTTAGAAAAAAATAAGTATGATTCAGCCACTTTTTCTGGGGTAAATTATAAAAAGCAGTTTTTATTATTTATTCTGCTGCATCTAACATTTTTGTATCCATCTCCATTATATACTGGTGTTATTAGGATATCTGTCTGGCTGCATCACACAAATAGTTTCGGGAGGGGAAAAAACCTGAGCCCTCCGACTTTTGCAGTGAAAATGAGCAGGATCACAGCCATCTCTGTATATAGATGTGTTATTCTGAACGGGGTTTTCAAATGGAAATCAGTGTAGCAAATCCCAATGCACTTTGTGTCAAATAGTGTTTTCTGGTTAGGTCAAGTCAGGCAAAGACTGGTCAATTTACAATCAAGGAAGAAGTCAGGACCATGGACAGCTAATGTTGTCTCACCAGGGAGCTGAGCATGAGCAGTAGCTATCAATAGTCTTGTCCTCCATGAATATGTGTAATCCCTTTTCAAAGCCATCTATGTTGAAGACCGTCACCACCTTGTGTAGTAATGAATTTATCTATGTTTTGCGTGAAGAAATACTTGCTTTCGTCTGCTTGGAATCTCCTCTTATTGGTGGCCTAGTATTGTTTGCTCTCTCACTAGGAGCTGATCTCCAAACTCCCTGGTGGAAGTCTTTTTCAGCTCTACTGACTAATATCTCCTTTAAAGTGGGGATGTTAGGGATTGAACCTGAGACCTTCTGCATGCAAAGCTATGACCTTTCCCAAAGAAAAGGGCACCCACATAAAACCATCTCCGGCAGAGGCAAGATCTGAGCAAGGGATTGATTGGTTCACAGCTCAGCCTCTTAGCTACTTCTCTCCAGTAGCTCATCAAAGAAGCTGACTTGACCACAGACAATGCTCAGTGCTCCAGGAAGAAGCAAATGTCTATGTGAATGTTTGAAGCGACTTTTTGATCCAAGCTTGAATTTAATGAGCATCAGCTTTCAATGTGTTATAAATCTGAGACACGTTATAAACCCCTTGGAAAATTGTCATTTTTACCTGAGATGTTTTGCAGCCCGCTAAACTCCTAAGCTGGAGATTACAGGCTGACCCTGAAGGACAAGATAACACATCAAAGAACAACTGATCTTTATAGCTGTCTGGCAGCATCCCACAGCTAGAGTGGCACCTATGCTCCCCTTGAAAGTGTTGTCAGATGTCAAGCAAGGAAGAGAGACGTCCAGAAAAAAACAGCAGAGGCTTGAAAGGGGCACAGGTTATTTGATTTTTAGAATGTACTGATCCCCAATATTTCTCTTTGCCCCCCCTTGCCCCCCTCACAAAAGGGCATTATAGATTTACTTAAGAACCATGTCAATACAAAAGGCTGAATGTCATTCATTTTAACCTGACCCTTTCTGATAATGAGAGCAGCCCAGAAGGATTTAAGAACCCCTTGGAGACAGGAGTTCCCTAAGAAACCACATCTGTTAGGCGTACTTCTCACAGGGTTTTAGCCTGCCACCCATCCCCATTTCCAGAACACTCCATTCTCCCCTTCCTGCCTCCCCTTCCCCACCAGCAAATTATTGGCTACTGAATATGCTCAGTCCTCACTGAGCTGTTTGAGGACAGGGAAGGTTGCCCAATGCAATCAATCAATCAATCAATCAATCAATCAATATTCTTGTGCCTTTGCAAACTTTGGATTTCCCTCAAGCATAACAATACCCTCCCTTGTTTTTTACTTGCCACACTGTGGCAACAATCCTATTGGCATTCAGCAGCTGAGTTTGCTAATAGAAGGAGTGATTTATTTAGGCATTTCTTCAACCCTGCTATGCACACATATCAGTTTTCTTAATAGCCGTTACCTCCTGTTTAAAGTTCCGGGTGGCGATAAAGGAGCATTTTCCTTCAGTGCTTCTAGTTTCCATAAGGCAGCTCTTGAAACACATGATTGCCACTGTTCTGACTGAGATCGCAGGAGAGTTTGATCTTCCTGTTTCTTTGAATGGAGTTGCAAGGTTATCCGCCAATTTCTGGTCCCGCATCACAACTGGCCTGTGGCTTTCTTGACCCAGAGTGTTGCCGAGAGCTGCCAGCAGCATGTATAATTCATGGCACAAGGACTCCAACAATGGCACCTTTCCCGCTCACACACGCAAACAGATGGAGCAGTGCATGGGGCCGAGAAGCCGCCACTAGTGTGCGCCAAGGCTGCGGTGCTGTTGCCAGATAGCACCAGAAGCAGAACAGATGAGAGAAAGAATAAAGGAACAGAATTCTTGTGTGCGAAGGTTATTGCATTTGTCAACTCCAGGGCTACTGAGGTGCATTGAGAGCCAGAGAAAGATTAAAGTCTCTTGAACACCTCAACGTTTTATTATTGTTTGCCCTTTCCTGGAAATGTATTGGAACATGAGGAATCTGCCTTATGCTGAGGCAGACCCCTAGCCCATCTCACATAGCATTCAAATTCTCTGGTCTTGCCGTGGGTCTCTAAGGTTTCAGACTGCCCTAACCAGAGATGGTGGTGATTTATTTATATGCTGCCCATCTGACTGGGTTACCTCCACCATTCAGGGTAGCTCCCAACAAAAACCAGTAAAAACACAATACAACATCAACTACTAAAATTTTCCCTGGACAGGGCCGCCTTCAGATTCTTTTTAAAAATCACATAGTTGTTTATCTGTTTGACATCTGCTTGGGGGGCATTTTGTGGGGTGGGCACGACCACCAAAAAGGCCCTCTCACTGGTTCCCTGTAGCTTTGCTTCTCGCAGTAATGGAACCAGCAAAAGATCCAGTGTGGTGACTGTGGAGAGCCAGTGTGGTGTAGTGGTTAAGAGCGGTAGTCTCGTAATCTGGGGAACCGAGTTCGCATCTCCGCTCCTCCACATGCAGCTGCTGGGTGACCTTGGGCCAGTCACACTTCTCTGAAGTCTCTCAGCCCCACTCACCTCACAGAGTGTTTGTTGTGGGGGAGGAAGGGAAAGGAGAATGTTAGCCGCTTTGAGACTCCTTAAAGGGAGTGAAAGGCGGGATATCAAATCCAAACTTATTCTTCTTCTTCTTCATCCTCAGAGCTGGGCCTCAGTGTCCAGGCTAGGCAAAGGGGGTGGAGACGCTCCTTCAGGTATACAGGGCCAAAGCTGTTTAGGGCTTTAAAGTTCAGCACCAACACTTTGAATTGTGCTTGGAAACATACTGGGAGCTAGTGTAGAGATCCACCAGTCGTGTTATATGGTCCTGGCAGCTGCTTCCAGTCACCAGTCCAGCTGCCACATTCTAGATTAGTTGTAGTTTCCAGGTCACCTTGAAAGGTAGCCCCACATACAGTGCATTGCAGTAGTCCAAGCAGGAGGTAACCAGGGCATGCACCACCCTGATGAAACAATGCACATGCAGGTATGATCTGAGCCAGCATACCAAGGATTGAATCCAGACGCTTCTGCATGCAGAGAATATGCTTCACTGCTGATCTACCTGCTGTCGTCATCACCTAAGAGCATAGGATGTGCTGGCTGGATCAGGCCAGTGGCCCATCTAATCCAGCATCCTGTTGTCACACTGGCCAAGCAGGTTCCTATGGACAAGAAAGAGAGGTTTTATCTATGGGAGATGTTGTTGTCGTCGTCGTTATTGTCATTGCGTGGCGAGTTCCCGCCCCCGCTCCCAGTGGAAATAAAGACACATGATACAATTATTTAAGGTTAATGGGCTAAATATGCCCACAGCTTTATTGGTTACAGGTGATGAGCGGTATTGGCTTTGGCATTGGTCCTAACAGACTATCCGGCTTCAGCATGTCCACTTGAAGTCCGGGAAGGGTTAACCATCAGTCCTGCTGATGCACATTAACTAGGAACTCCCCCGGGGTCACCACTCGGGGGCGTGCCTTAGGCCGTCACCTCCATAGGCTTCAGACGGGGCCACTCCCTGGTTTATCAGTCTACCCTTCAATATGCGGGGCAGGTGATGGGGCTTCCTCCCCTCTTCCATCTACAAAACAATACCAATACCAATGCCTAACCGCCAATACTAAGAAAGTTGTGATGATTTGCTACGAGGTAGGTGAAAACCAAGTCAAGGAATGAAAAGCTTAAAGCGCGGGAGGGTAGGAAGCAGGAACAGCTGGTATGCGGGAAAAGAGGGAGATTCCCAGCCATGCCTGCGTTTAAATCGGGCGGGCCATGCCCCCAAAGCCAGCCAATTGGCTGGCCAGGGGGTGACACAGCCGGAGATTCTCCCAATCGCACGGGGGCTGGGCTCCAGCCATGGCGCGCGTAGTGGGGCCATGACGCCCGCAATCCCACCTCCTCTGCAGGGCGGAAGTGGCTTTAGCATTATTATTGATATACAGTGGTACCTCTGGATGTGAACCCCTCTGGTTCCGGAGCCCCCTTCACATCCTGAAGCGAACATAACCCACGTCTGCATGTGCGTGGGTCACGATCCGCGTGATGTCATTTTGAGCGTCTGCTCATGCGCGAGCGGCAAAACCCGGAAGTAACGCGTTCCGTTACTTGCGGGTCGCCATGGAACGTAACCTGAAAACGCTCAACCCGAAGCTACTTCAACCTGAGGTATGACTGTATATTTATTTATACCCTGACTTTTTCCCTGATGGAACTCCAGGCAGCTTCTAGATAAAAACAAGAATCACTGAAAACATAGAAAAACCCATCATTTAAAAAGCAGCTGAACATTAATAGAAATAATGCTATATGCATCTATAAAATCTGTTTAATTCATACCAATTATTACCATAAAGACAGCACGGCACCAGCCCTTTCATTAAAAGCAGTTAGTTCCCAAAAGCCTGTTGGAACATGAAAGTCTTCAGCTGCTGCCAGAAGGACAGGAAGGAGGGAGCCAGTCTAGCTCTTCTAGAGATGGAGTTCCAGAGCCTGGGAGCAGCAGCCATGCAAGCAAAAACATACAAATGAAAGCTCCCTCAGAACTACACAGCCAATCAGAGCACGTAGTGTATCATTGAAACTCATGCCACTCTGCCTCTTGGCTAGTTGACTTTAACACTAACAGAATTAACCCTTATGTTGCAAATGGAATGATCCCTGCTGTTGCATTTCCAGCTTGCTGTACTACACTATGCTCTGCAAAGAGGTGGTGGTGGTGGCAGGGACACAAAGCAACCTTCAGGATTCGCTAGCCCAAGTTTGCCTATACTTGCATGTTCAGTCATAAAGGAATGCAATATCAGAATATTTCAAGACTGAGGCATTCTTTGGACATGCTTCGAGGAGCAGGGGAGCCGCTTTTGCGCAGGCATTTGTGCATATAATACTATCAAATGGACATACTGTGCAGGTCTTTCTCATGCATTCTGCATCCCACTGAGGCAAAGAGCACTGATCCGATTAGAAAGATCCATGCAATTGGCACCACCCACATGGTCATAGTGTTCTCATGCACACACCCCTGGAGCATGAAATCACACTGCATGGAAGTGGCTCCCTCATGCTGCTCCGAGCAGGTGCGAAGAAGGCCTAATTGCCCATGGAATTGACTTTGAAAGCTGGATCAGTTTGCACAAAAAAAGGGCCTGAAGTTCAATAGGGTAACAAGACAAATTGAAAGAATTCTGGACTAACTTCCCTGCTATTGTCCAGCAGTGAATTGCCCCCTTTGATGTGTATAATTTAGAAGTCCTGTGTGTTGTAGCAAGGCAATTGTTGCTCAAAATGACTGCCTTTTAATCATACAATTTTCTCAGTCGCTTTTTTGGAGCTTGCTCGTAATTCATTGCAATTTGCGCTTGGCACAGTGCTCCAGAGCTGTGTTTCTAAATTGGAAAGAGCTTTGAAATTCACCCTCAGCCTATTTGTCTATTTGATTTGCATCATTAGATTTGTTTGTGTTAACATTTGGGCTAAATTCTCCCCTCTGATCAATGAATGCATGTCTCTGATAAGGAGCAGGAATGAAACATTCGCTCAGCTACGCCGTGTGTGCAAACTCCCTTTGCTTTGAGCAGAGACCTCTTTCCTGATGCAAAATAATATTAATAAAAACTAAATTCCACAGGGATGACCGAAAGAATCGCATATCCATTGCTCAGAAACCATAGCAGATTCCCAGTAAGAGTTATATATGTTCTGCAGTTACCTTTAAATTGTACATCAGATGGGTTGTATTCACTGCTCTTGAAGAGCTGGCGATGGAGCTGCTTCTGATGATACATCTGTGGAAGAAAGGATATAAGAAATAAATGCCTGAGGAGGTACATTTCTCACCTGGTTTGCACACTTGGTAGTGACAGCATCCAGCAGTATCTCAGAGAAGCAACATGGCTCAATGGTAGAGCGTCTGTTTTTCATACAGAAGGTCCCAGGTTCAATCCCCAGCCTATCCAGGCAGGACTGGGAAAGAACCTGGTTTGAAATCCTGGAAAGTTGCTACCAGTCAGTGTAGACAATACTGAGCTTGATGGACCAATGATCTGACACTGTATAAGGCATCTTACTAGGTTCCTGTGCTCCTATATCTGAAAATTCTCCCCAGATTACTCCCCACTGATAGCTTGCCCTCTCAACTTGTCACAGATGACAATAGCAACATACTTGTCACATCTCTCTTCATATGCCAAAAGTCCTCCCAGGGCCAGCATCAGCAGCTGGCATCCTTTGAGCAGCTGGCTGTGTCCACTGCCATCTCTAGCCCTGATCCTCAAACCAATGGCTTGGTCAAGAAGGTCACCTGCCATTTTAATGGAAAGATGACCTATGTGGGCCGCTCCATCTCCACTGTGCTGTCATATCCCTAGTCTTCTCCAACCTTCCTATCCATTGCTCAGCAGCCAGTCAGTGAACTGTCCCATACACAGGTGCTGAAGACAAGAATATATGGGAAACAGGTTCAGTAAGTGACAATAGCCCCCAGATCTAAAGCATAAGAAGAGCCTCCTGCATCTAGTCTAGGTTTACCAGACATCCCCGGTTCCTGGGGACAGTCCCCAGATTTGCAAATCTGTCCCCAAACAAATTCTGTCCCCGGAATGCCCCCAGATTTTCAAATCTGTCCCCGGGAAATGTGGCAGCGGCAGCCTCAGCAGCCCAGAGTCAGCCTGTTAGCGCAGTTGGCTCTGGCTGGCTTCAGGAGCTGCTTGCTGCCCACTGCCTTGGCGCCTGCCATTTTTCCTGCGCTATGGCAGCGAGCAGCTCCTGAAGCCAGCCAGAGCCAACTGCACTATCAGGCCGGCCCCTCCTGGGCAACGGCCGCCTGCCCATGACTCCAGAACCTCCCCTGATCTGTCAAAACAAAGGGGAGAGGGGGAAGGAGATCGGGGAAGGTTCAGGAGTTGCAGGCGGGCAGCGCGCTGTTGCCCAGTTTTTTTAAAAAAAGCTCTGCGGATTTATGTTTCACAGGGTGCGAAAGAAGGGCTTTGCTTGGGCCCAGGGTCTTTTGCCTCACCGTCCCCACTACTGACTCCCTGTTGCTACTCAGCTTTTTTAAAAAAAGTGTCCCCGGATTCATTGGAAAAAATCTGGTAACCATAATCTAGTCCCTCTAGTTGTATCTACCCTAGCATCCTGTTTTCACAGATACCAACCATATTCCCCAAGAGGAAGCCCACAAGCAGGTTCTCAGTGCACTCTCCCTGCTTGTGATTCCCAGCAACTGGTATTCAAAGGTATACTGCCTCTGATAGTGGAGGTAGGACTTGGTCATCATAGAAGCCATCAGTAGTCTTATCCACTATGAATTTGTTGAATCCTCTTTTAAAGCCATGTAAGTTTGTGGCCATTGCTACTTGAAAAAGCAGCAGACCCAAAGGTATATTCATTTTAGAACTTATTTATAGCTGCCACGGTCCAAGAGAGTGTTAATGCTAGCATCATATTGGAAGAAAGCCAGGATATTAAAAACAAAACAAACAAACTGTCTGAACATAGTATGGCATTTTTAATTGACTCTAATGTTTGTGGGTAGATGACATATAAACCTCTGAGCCTCACAAAGCTCTTTGTCAAGCTGAAAAGTACGAAGAGCATCATGTTATTAAAACAAGCAATATATAGAGAAGTGAAGTTAATAAGGGAAGCATTCTAATATCTGGAAAAGACTGCTCCTCAGTTCTGACCAAATGAATCTATGAAGCATTCAGTTAAACATAAAGTATGCTGGTTTGCATCATTCCTTGACTAAGAACTAAAGTAAGACAATATTTTCTGTCCCCAATCTGCATTCAGATGTAAAGATGCTGCCCTTATTAACTTCATTTCTCCATAAATTTTGAAAGCGGTATTGCTTCCATGACCTTGTTATAATTAGCTTGTTAATGAGCTATTGCCTGCTAATCCATATAATTCTTCTGACAGGCAGACAGCCCAAGAGATTAACAAAGTTTGACCAATATCTCAGACTCACTGGTAAAGCTTCTTCAGCTTCTGACAGCAATATAAAGATCTCTGTCTTTGATTAATGCAATCTATTATGTGCATAAACCTCAAATGTAGAGCTGAAATGCAATTCCATCGTTTGTGTCCTTTTTGTAAAGAGGGGATTGCCACCTTCTTTCATTCAGCCCCAGTTTCGATCTGACATTGTAGTACAGTGCTAGTAAATCTGGAATTTATTAGTACGGGCAACTCCTGATTTAGATGTGTCTGGATGACACGTGATTGTGCACATACACTCGGCAGTGAAACTGGAAGTGGCCCCAAAAAGTCACAGAGAAGGGTGTGGTGGGGCAGAGCAGGCTTATGCTTGCTCCAGTGACGCACACAAGGGGTCCAGAATGGAACCCCCGCACAAAATGAGGATTGCCTGTAGTGAGTAAATAGAATACTGGAAGATCCTGCAGTCACAAACATATGTTCCTTGCAGCGGGAATTTATATATATAAACATTTATAAACCACACAGGCGGTAAATATCTTTAAAAATGTAATACTATAATAAAATGGAAATAAAGTCAGACACATCACTAAAAGCTGGTTGGGAAAAGAAATCTCAGGTTCTAAAGGCTTGTCTGAATAGTACAGTTTTCAGAAGATCTTTAAAGCCAGGTATGACTCCTGCCAAACCTCTATCGGCAGAAGTTGTGTCCACTAAAGGCTTGGTCCCTGGTAAATGCCTGTCAAACCTCAGATGTGTGGAATACCAGTAGAAGTGGCCCATCAGAAAACCTCAGTGATCCTGTTTGAGCATCAGAAAGCAGGCAGTCTTTAAGGTAGTTTGGACCAGAGTTGTTTAGGTGCTTTGTGAACTAACATAAGAACCTCAGGAAAGGTGGATTCAGATATGTGAACTGCAGTGTCAAGAGAACTGAGATTGGTATTGGATGCCACCAAGCTGAACCCTTTTCTCGGTGCAGGATCTAGAATGCCACATTATCCTCAATAGGTGGTCACTTAACCTCTGTTCAATGTCTCCAGCAAAGCAGAACCTACCACCTTCCAAGGCACTGCCATCCTTGACCCACTGTCAAACAGCTCTTAAAATTAGGAAATTCCTCCTAATGTTTGCCAAGATTTGCTTCCCCCCAAATTCCCACCCACTGGTTCTAGTACTCTGGAGCAACAGAGAACAAGTCTACTCATCTTCTGCACAACAGCACTCTGATATATTGAGCACAGCTATCAAATCTTTCCTTAAATCTTCTCCAGATTAAATATGCCAAGTTCTTTCAACTGTTTCTGATAGGCCTTGGTTTCCAAATGTGAATACAGTGGTACCTCAGGTTAAGTACTTAATTCATTCCAGAGGTCCGTACTTAACCTGAAAATGTTCTTAACCTGAAGCACCACTGTAGCTAATGGGGCCTCCCGCTGCCGCCGCCGCACGATTTCTGTTCTCATCCTGAAGCAAAGTTCTTAACCTGAAGCACTATTTCTGGGTTAGCGAAGTCTGTAACCTGAAGCGTATGTAAACTGAGGTACCACTATAACTGAATTTAGACTGGAAATATTAGAAACTGAGAGGACCAAAATTGACAAATCCTTGGTTACTCTAATATAAAAGTAGCTCAACAAATTTTTGATCTTTGACATTTTGGAAATAGAGGATTCTGAATACCCTATTTCAGGGTTGTGGAACCTCCTCCTCTCCAAGTTGTTGTAGGACTACAACTCCTATCTTCTCTGGCCATTGGTCATGCTGGCTGGGACTGATGGGAGTTGGACTCCAATAACATCAGGAGGGCCACAGGTCCTCCAGGTTCTGGGTGCTCGCAGACTGGGTGGTCTGAGAGCGTCCTCTAAATATTCAGAGTGTACAATGAACTGCTGAGTAGAGCTGGATGAAACGCTATTGGCTGTTTTTTGTCACCTGATCCCTCCTGGGTAGGGACCTGCGGTTCCACTCTCTGGCCATCTCCAGTGGTGGTACTGCAGAGCAAACAAATCAGCTTTGCAGAAGGAACCATGTACAAACGCCACATGGACAAACTAGGGCTTAGTTAGTCCTTGACGCAGGTGGACTCTGGTGTGTGGGGAGGCAGACAATTCACCATGTTCTCTGGTGCCTGTGAAACAGCTCACTGCATGTGGCAACTGCCACATGGACACAGCATTTAACAGCTGGCCACTAGTGGCTGAGCTCCATGAAGAGACCTTACAAGAGGAGCACCCAGGGGGGAAAAGAGTTCTCTGTGGAGCGCTGGGACGCAGCTGAGAGACCAGTTTGAGAAAGTGATGCTAAGCACATAGCAGCTGTCAGATGGCAGGCAGATCAGCAGGAGTGTGTATCCCTGCTGGAAGCAGTTTGTCATCACCCATTTAGGTGCTGAATATTTTAAACGACATGCAGATTTCCTTGAATGCTAGATAGCAGCATTCCTTCACCAGATAGAGGTAAGGGCAACAAACGTGAATTCGCTAATGGCATCCAGTAGGTAAACTACGTTTTCCTAATGCAATTACACTATCAGACCTGAGCACGGGATAAATGAACTTCCTTGTCTCCCCGGTGGGGACAGCTTGATGAATGTGAGGTTCACTCCAGATGGCCGCTGGAATCCAAAGTGCACCTCTTGGATAAATATGCCATTAATCTTACCGCAAACTACTTCTCTGCTGGAAATATCAGTACCCAAAGAAGCTGCAAAACCCAGAACTGTGAGAAGTCTAGGAGATGAGCACATTGGCGCTGGATGCATCACGTTCACCTTTGCTACTCTTTGTTTAACCAATTGTTGTGATGATACTCATAAGGAGCAATTCACATACAATTTGCATCTTCATCTGACAAAAGTGACTGTTGGAAATTTGGGTGCAACTTAGTTTGCAGAAGAATTTTTTTGTGTGTGGGTTAAAACAGGGATGTCCAGATTCCCTGACTATCCCTGCATCTTTAATTTCTTGAGGTAACCTCTCTGTCTCTTTGATGTTTAGACTGATAGATCTCAGGTGTATTCCTAGCAATTTCAACCTGCTCCATGTAACAGGAGGTGCAAGGGGTTGAATGTGGTTTGTGCTATATTTCTAGCAATGCCTGAGGGATTCAGTTTCTGTGCAATCTGCTACAAGCTCTCCTGATAAGTTCTGATTCGCACATTATTCCAGGAGAACAATAGCTGTCCTTTGGGTTTTACACTTGTCTAAAATTTGCTATTGGTAGTAGTAGTAGTAGTAGTAGTGTGTGTGTGTGTGTGTGTGTGTGTGTGTGTGTGTGTGTGTGTTTATTATTTATTTCATTGATGAACTGCTTTTCCTATGAGGCATGTCAAGGTAATTTACTATATATATAGATATATACACAGTAAAACTATTGAATATGTAAAAACAAAAACAAGAAATACATATAAAGCAATTGAAAACCACAACATCTGTTACATTTATAAAATCAATTTCAAATCTAACGCGGATACCAACCAAGATAGCACTTGTTGAAAGAGGAAAGTCTTCAAAATGCACCTGAAAGGCAATAGAGACAGTGCTTGTTTGATATGTAACAGAGGGGAGTTCCAAAGATAGGCATCACCACACTAAAGGCCATGTTCCAATATTGTGTGGAATTGACCTTTTTACTGGATGGTATATGCAAGATGCCCTCTCCTGCAGAACGCAGTGATCAGTTTGGTATATAGGGGGTGAGATGCTATTTTACATACACAGTTTATCAATAGAGTTCTTACTTCCCCAAACATACCAAAATACATATTTTAATGTTTGTTTGTTTGTTTGTTTAGATAGATAGATGATAGATGATAGATAGATAGATAGATAGATAGAGATAGAGATACACACACACACACACACACACACACACACACACACACCCTCTATCTGAAGATCACAGTGTGATTTATAGCATAAAAATACAAAACAAACAAACAAACAGAAAAAACAGTATCTCCTTCCCACATTTAAAAGGTCCCAGATTCTTTAATCAGACAAAGGCCTGGTTATAGAGAAATGTTTTTCATTTGGCACCTAAAGATATGTAATGAAGGCACCTGGTGAGCCTCCTTGGGGAGAGCATTCCACAAGTGGGGGGCCACCCCAGAAAAGACCCATTCTTGTGTTGAAAGCCTCTGGACCTCTAGTGTAGGAGGCACATGGAAGAAGGCCTCATATGATGATCACAGGGTCCAGGTCAGTTCATACTGAGAGAGGCGGTCCTTGATGTATTGCAGTCCTGAGCCATTTACAGCTTTACAGGTCAAAACCAGCACTTTGAATCGGGCCCAGAAACTAATTGGCACCTGGTCCAGGATTGATATTGTATACTCAAACTGCCTTGCCCCAGTGGGCAACCTGGCTGCTGAATTTTGCACGAGCTGAAGTTTATGAACTGTCTTCAGAGGGAGCTCCATGTATAGCACATTAATCTAACCTAGAGAATACCAGAGTACAGACAACAGAAGTTAGGTTATCCCTGTCGAGATACAAGTCCAGCTGGGCTACCAGCTAAAGTTGATCATATATTTTAGGCATGCATACAGTGAGAGGAACTACATAATTGAACACACATTTTGTGATAAATTATTTTCCAGGCAGATTATATTGTTGTTTTAAAAGGCAGATTAATGCAGTAACGGGATGAAACACAATTATGAATGGAGAATTTTTTTAAAAAATAAATGGCGAGAAATAGATTGATCCCTTCAGATCTACCTACCACTGATTTATGGCCACTTTGACGTCTCTGACTTCATGCGATTCCTATGCAGCCATTTTATACTGAAATCCACACCAAGAACAGCCTAGTGAATGTTACTTATTTTTTCCCATAGATTTATACCCTGCGCTTTCTCCCAGTGGGAGCCCAGAACAGCTAACCATATAAGTTTCAGTAATAACAAGAAAACCACACTAAAAATACCAATAAAAGCATACGAACCAGCCATAATTAGTACTGAATTTATGGACACAACAAGGATATGCATTGCATTTCACTGCAAATCCACAGAAGTTGAGAATTATAGAGTGGATCAGAAGAATCTGGGAAATTGCTCTCTCTCTGGAATAAAACATATTTTGGTAGTAGTCAGCTACAATTCTCAAGCCAATACGTTTCTAGAAAAATGGTCTCTCTTCATCAGTTTATGGGGCACTATTAATTACAAGATAAAAACCAGCCATGTATTTAATCCTCATTGTTATAAACCACCTACTTTGTATTAATAATGTACTATACCTTCACAGTGTTAGTTATGGTTGTTGTAAGTTACAAATTATGTATTGTGTACTGTACATTATCATGACTGTTGTTTATCATCAATTTGTTGTTAAAAATGTTTCCAAGGTGGCCAGGGGACATCGGTGTGGCGGGAGAGAGAGAAAGCAAAAAGCAAAACAACAACAACATTTAAAACTACACAGCACCAACTAGTTTACCACTGAACAAGTGAAAAAGACATAAATATATGATTGTATATAATCTAAGAACCTGCAGAAAGAATAAAACCAATCATTATGAATGTCTGATGGAATAATAAGAGTTTTAAGGCCCGTCTAAAAATGATGATGAGGGCCAGGCTTAATGTATTTCCCCCGGGAAATGGTACCACAATAATGGGTGGGATCTAAACACTTATTTTTTTAAAATGCTTTTTTAAAAAGCATTTTTTTAAAATACATTGAATTTTCCATAAAGCTCACTATTGCCATCTAGTGTCACATTGTATATTGCCCATAAAACACACTTAAAGCATTTTATTTGCAGCTGTACAGCTGAGTGTGATGTCACCAGTGAATACCCTAACATTGGCACCTGTCAATCTGATCTTAACTAATGGCAGGCTAGAAAACAGGACCTCTAACATTGATCCTGCAATTTTGTACTTGCTTAACCAAGTGTAATTTCTACTGAACTCAGTGGGGCTTACTTTTGAGCAGACTGTAGATGAAAAATGCGGGCTTTCTTGAAGAGGCTTCTGTTGGCCCAATGAGCTCTCCCTGGTCCTGAAATCCAAGAAACTATCTGAAACTGGCTTGAGATTGATACCCTGCTCTTTGTTTCCTGCTATTTTCCTGCCGTTTACTCCCATCGTAAGACCTTGCCTAGTTTTCAACCTGGGCAAAAGGCAAACAGACAGAATTATTAGTTAGGTTTTTTTTATTTTCACATTGGTTTGTGATGAGCAGGCAGTACTGTTAGAAAGAGGTGAGGAATTCACCCATTTGCGTGGACAGGCAGAGTCCCCCTGACCCCAGGCGACCCTGAGCGGAATAATGACTCAAGACAACATGCTGTGGGATTAAAATTGGCCACAACTTTATTAGGTTTCATATGTAGGGAGACCTTGGCTCAGCCATTGGGCGTTTATCCTTCCCAGTCCCCAGCCGGGGATCTGGGAGACATCAGGGTTATCCAGAATGTGTGGGGATTGGGCTGGCTCTGGAGGGCATATGTTCAAGCAGAGAGCCTACCCTCCGTTTCACCGCCATTTGGGGGGAGAGCAATGACAACCTCTTGGCGTATGGCCAATGCCTCCCCTCAAGACCCTTTTAATGGGGAACCCTGGTATCACCACCGCAAGGGGGGCGTGGGTCACCGCTCCACACACACACACCCACTTAGGAAGATAGACTAAAGGATTCTTCCCAAGGCCTGAAACCGCCAAAGTTGTGACGTTTTGCTACAGGAAAGGCAAAACCTGCCAATGCAGGGAAATTCCTTTCAGGCCCTTCAACAGCGACCCTGATGTAGCAGCGCCCGCGTACCTGTGGAGAAGAGGTTAACCTGCAAAAGAAGGCTTAACTGAGGGAGGGGAGGGTGGGAGAAGCTCTGGAGCCAATTGCCACTTCACAGGTAAGATTCACCTTCTGTTGTGTGGGCAGGATGGTCTCTCCCCTTACCTGGCCAATCCCCTGGCAACGCTTCCCCAGGCGGGATTGGGCGATTGGCTGAGGTAGGCGGAGACCTCCAGGTATCCAGCCTGGGGAGAGTGAAGCCAGCCCGAACTACCAGGAGTCACATTGGGATCCGGGGGGCTGTGCACGACCATGCAAAGGGTGCCCCCCATTTGATGTGGGGAGCGGTCATTGCTGTTAATCCCGAAAGACCTTGAAGTTAAGTCTCCTTCATGTGAGATGCTAATGTTTAGGAACCACTGCACTTGAAAAAAATGGGGTAATTTCCTTTTAAAAAAAAGTTTTCTCAAAGGCTGAGAGGTGCAGGCCCTGTTGCTTGTTAGCACAACGGTACATGCAATGTCAGTTTAGTTCCCCCTAAGATCTTGATGTTGAAGTAAGAAGCGGCTTTTAAAAGGCATTAATGAGGTGGAAGCAGGTCAGCATAGCTCATTAAACGTGCTCTTCTGGTCAGGAACAATTGCCGGTGCGACTTGCAATGATGGTTTCAGCATACTTTTATGAACTGAGGAATTGCAAATGAGTCACAAAATTGTAGTGAATGGAAAGGGGAATGTTTACCTTTAATTTTTGAAATTATCTATGAATATTAAATGGATTTTATTTTTTCTATAGATTGCCTTGTATAAGGCAGTATTTCGTTATACATGGTTTTGGTTGTGCTTTTCAGCACTTATAGCAGAGGTGGGGAACTTCTGGCCTGTGAGCTGATTTTGGCCCACAGAACCATTTTCCCCAAATGACACCTGCCCACCCATCAGCTGATTGGCAGAAGGGCAGGGTTTCATTCTGCAATGGCTGTGTGTCTTAATCTCAGCAGGGCACTGGATCGCACAGCCAAGGCAGCAGGATTGAACCTTTGTCCAACTGATGAGCAAGTATTACAGCACTCCTCAATGGAGTTGTTTGAAGCCCCTCATGCAATTTGTCTGTGAATGTTAAGAGCCACCACCACCCACCAACTTGCAGGAGCTGTTGAACACAAGCTGTTTGAAACACCTGCCTCCACACCTCTCCTTTAAGTGAGTGGGCAGTGGCAGCAACAACTTGGGGGTCTTCCCCTGCATATCTATCGAGATTTCAAACAGAGGCAGAAAAAGCTAATTTATTTGTAAGAATCTCTGTCCCCGAGGGAAAACCTGAATGATGGTGAGCACTCTTTCGGGGTGTTTGTGTGTCTCCTTCTTCTCTTGATGCACCATCTCCCTGGGAGACATCACTAGCCATACCACCTCCTGTGAACTCTCCCTTGCTGTCCTGGCAAGCTGGGCTGCTGGGATGCCCTCCACCGCATCCTCCATAGGCTGGGGGTTTCCCACCAGGCACATCCAGGAGCAGAGTGGGGCGTTGCTTCATAGTTCTCATCTCTGTTGCCCCCTCTGTTGCCAGGTCCTCATCATCAGATACCTCCCATTCCTGGTCTGAATCAGGGCTCAGAGGGAGTCATGACACATGGGATATTCACATGGGTTGAACATACTCCTTAGCCACCCCTAACCATATGGTGGGTGAAGAGGAGCCATGGAGCTTCATGATGGGGCTAAATGTGTGGCCCCAAATGTGCCCTCCCAAATGTGCTAGTAACCCCTTTGTGTCCTCCCAAATGTGCTAGTAACAGCTGAAATGAGACTATGACAGGATTAACAAAGGACCCTACTGGGGCCTTCTTACTGTACTACTATACACAGCAAGAGCTCTGCCATTAAAACCAACAGCTTCTAGGCCATTCCCTTTGTTCAGAACACAACTTTCTGCCTGAAGAAAATATATTGTTAAGCATGAGTGCATGCCAGGAAGATCAGTCTGGTTCCCTGCAGTCTGCCAGTCTGTGATCGGCACCTCGAGAAATCTGCACACAACTTTCTGAAATGTACTCACCGAGTCACATCACTGAGTGCTTAATCTCTAGGAAAGTTAACTTTCCCAGCACAGGCAGGAGTCTTGCAACAAGATTCTTGCCTGGTGTATCCCCCAGGTGCTTATTATGCCTTCTGCTCCTGTTGTAAGCAGGGCTAAGGAAGGGGCTCTTTCCACTGGGAGCCCTTTTGATGTCAGGTGCTGTTGCTTTCTCCAAATGGATCAGAAGTGCAAAGGCACAGCTTGCTTAGCACAGCTCAACAAAGATGTTGGTAGGCTTCAATCAAAGAGCTTGCCAATCCTAACACAGGGATGCATGAACTCTGTTATTAGACAGTTCTTTTTGGCCTTTGAAATCCTGTATCAACAAGAGGGTATGGTGCTGGTTGGTGTAGAAACAACAAAATGAAGACAAAGAATTAAACAGCCAAAAGTTGTGGGTACACGATTTATTGCACCATTAAAATTAGAACAATCCACCAGTGCTCCAGCACTGCAATAATATGTTTCCTACATGCAATTAGCAAATTAGCATACTAGATTTTCAGTGTAAGCCAGTGGCCAGGATATGGCCACATTTAAGTCATGGTTATGGATTTATTTGCCCAGTGAATTGTGCCTGCCAATTAATGACTAGGCCACCTGATTCCAAAAAATAGTCTTTAAAAGTGGGTTTTGACCAGGGACTTCTTCAATGATGGTGTCCCAGTTATGGAACTTTCTCCTCCAAGGAAGCATGTCAGGCATTCATCCTGCTCTCATTTAAATACCAGACTAAAACCTGGGTATTTGCTCATACTTTTAAACTACTTCTGAAATACTGGTAAGACACTGGTAGTTGTCCTGGGTGATTTCACTCGGGGGCATTTGGAGCACCTTTCATGTTGCTTGTGTTTTGTTTTGCTATGGTCAACTGCCCTAGGATATGTGTCCCAAAGGACACCACACAAATGTTCTCAATAAATAAATAGTTCCAAACCAATCCAGCCCAAAGCCCAATATCTTGCCTCAAGAATAAAAGCTCCATGCATGCTTCTGAAATGCAGGCTCAGAGTGTGGCTCAGGTCCCAATTGGGTGGGGGGTGGAGAGTTCCAACTCTCTAGAACTCACCTCCTCCCTCAGTTGCAGACTCTGGGCTCATGTGAAGCCTTTCTTGTTTAGGCAAGATTTTGAGCTATAGTACAGTGTTGTTTTTATACCATTTGTTTGGAGATGGAGAAAGTGCAAGGAACATCCCAGCGACCTAACATTTCTGAGCTAACGTTATGCAGAGTCAAGCAACCTCAACTGACTTTAATGATTTGGGAGGTCCCTGGGGGAGGTTTTCAGTATGGAGGGTAGATTGCAGAACAGAAAAATGACACAATTGGAGACATGACACAGTCTGGGAGGAGCCTAGCAACACAATTATGCCTGAAGATTTGTGAAGAAGGAAGGGCAGGAGGACCACCACAACCACAAGGCCAGGGGATAAGAAGAGTTCAAAATAGGTGGGAACTGGTAGGTAGATTTCTAGGGAGCTGTGGGATCAAGAAGGGCTAGAAGAGCCAGTGTGGTGTAGTGGTTAAGAGTGGTAGTCTGCTAATCTGGGGAACCGGGTTCGTATCTCCGCTCCTCCACATGCAGCTGCTGGATGACCATGGGCCAGTCACACCTTCCTTGAAGTCTCTCAGCCCCACTCACCTCACAGAGTGTTTGTTGTGGGGGAGGAAGGGAAAGGAGAATGTTAGCCGCTTTGAGACTCCTTAAAGGGAGTGAAAGGCGGGATATCAAATCCAAACTCTTCTTCTTCTTCTTCTAGAACGGGTCAGCATGATCAATGGTTAGGGATAATGGGAGCTACAATATAACATCTGGAAGGCATAACATTGGCTGCCACTGGGCTAGAATCTATAAGAACAGATGAAGTGTAGGCTGTTGATTAGCCTTTTGGAACTCCAGTGCTAACTCTTTGGGCACATGGAAGCACTGGAGTAAGGACAAATCAGCCCCCAGGTCCAGGGCTGTCATGGAGTGAAGGTACTACTCCATCCCACCAACTCTGAGGTTGTCAGCAAGCATTGCTTCAGCACATCTGGCAGCATGGAAGCAATTTGGTAATTTCATTGACAGTATCCCACAACAACCACCAAAACACTGAGAAATGTAGAATTCTTTTTATTATTTTTAAAAACCGTTCAATGCTTCAAATGTAGTGGCTGGGATTAGTTGAGACACCAAGAAACACGGAATATGTCTTGCTGGCAGTTATACATGGGTTGTGTGCTTAATTTCTATGCACCTGACACCATGCACCTTTCACTACATCAAAGGACGCTGTCAGGATACTTGTGGCTTCAGAGGGATATTGATCCTGATTTCTGCAGTGGCGGATAATTACTGCATTGCTTTCCCAACTTCTTAAACATCCTTTCAAACTATTCCTTTCCTGGCATTGAGACCTTGATCAGACATTGAGTTTTGAAGCTGCCAGCTGTTCAGAACAATGAGAAGAAAACATCTGAAAAGAACAGTGGTCGGCACTTGAAGGAAAGGTTGTTCGCCGCATGGGACGTCTGGCAGGTCCAATAAAATAAGCATTTCCACTGTGCCATGTCAGTGTTGCCTCTAAAGCTACAGTGTGCATTTTCTAAGCGGTTCAGGGAAATATGCTCATGTTCCATGAATAAAAAATGGAAGGGAGAGAAACTGTCCTGCAATGCTGAGGAATTGTGCATTCCCCCCAAATTTCCAGGCATCTTTCCCAAAACTCTTTTGTTAATATGCAGATGTCTCTGTGTGTGCTGTGTGCTGTCAAAAGTCACTGCTGCAGATGCCAATTCAAAGAAGAATTGAAAAGAGTGGAATGGGAGTCTTGTACAATTCAGTATTCAACTTCAGAGAGAAAAAGGTGTTGCAAGTACTAACCAGCAGGAATCAAGGAGAGATTTGGTTTGGTTTTCATGTTAAAATGAACCTATTTAATTCATAAATGTGGGTGGGGCTGTGGTCTAAACCACTGAGCCTCTTGGGCTTGCCAATCAGAAGGTCGGCAGTTCAAATCCCTACGAAGGAGTGAGCTCCCACTGTTCTGTCCCAGTTCCTACCAACCTAGAAGTTCAAAAGCACGCCAGTGCAAGTAGATAAATAGGTATCACTGCGGCAGGAAGGTAAATGGCATTTCCATTCACTTTGGTTTCTGTCACGGTGTTCCGTTGCGACAGAAGCAGTTTAGTTATGCTGGCCACGTGACCCAGAAAGCTGTCTGTGGACAAACAGGCTCCCTCAGCCTGAAAACGAGATGAGCGCCGCAACCCCATAGTCACCATTTAATTCACACCTCCTGAAGCAATATGCAAACACAGTTGTCCTTCAAAATGAGCATATCTCTAAATTTTTATGGTGCAGTCCTCCAGCCAAAATAATGTGTACAAGACTGCAGATATAAAACAAAATGCATGCATAACATGCAGAAATGCATTGTATTAGGCGAAATGGTTTGCAAGAATGTGTATATTAGGACAGATAGCATACAAAAATGTACATATATTCAGATGAATGCATACTAAAATCCTAATGATTTTTTGTGTGTGATAACTTTTCAAGAAATATTTGCAAACTGATGTGGAAATCTGGAAAATTGAATTTAAGATTGGAAAAGTGAAAAACCAAAATAATGAGCTACCCTCAAATAATTATGTTACTTGTTAAGGCTGCTGGAAGTTGCTACAAGGCTGCTGGAAGTTGCTACGAGGCCTCTAATCCCCTCCCACAGAACTCACGGAGTTCTCTGGAAAAATGGATTGATTGTTAAAAAACTCCTGGAATTGTAGCTCTGGGGGGAGAATAGGGGGTCTCCTAACAACTCTCAGGAGCCTTACCAAACTACAGCTCCCAGAATTCTTTGGGTATCACAGTGCTTTAAATGTATGTTGTGAATAAGGCTATCGTCTATTTTTACAGTTTAATGATAGGCTTATTGATCTTACATAAGCCGCTCTGGGAGCCTTGTCAGCTGAAGAGTGGAGTAAAAAAATGTCTCAAACAAACAAATGTTCATAATAACACTGGCACTGCCTTTTAAAATTTAAACAGCTTATTGATTCATTTACATAGAAAAGACACACACACACAACCAGAAGAAAGCCTTCACAGTAAGAAAAAAAATTCAATAAACCAAATTTCATAACACTGCAATGATTAAGATAAATACTGAGATATAAAAGATAATATTGAATTAGATTAAGGAGGAGAAGCATCTAACGGATTCTTTACAGTGCAATTCATCACACTGAACAAAGGGAAGCTAATAAAGTTCAAAACAATCACTTACCTTGGGCAGATTGTCTTTGTTTCATACATAGTATGTTAATTTAATTATTTTTGTCACACCATACTTTCCTGAGCCACTCATCTATCAGGAAAATCAATGGACCTCACCGGTGTCGAGCAATAATTCATTTTGCGGTAATAATTAAATTCATTAGCAGCACTATACAGCAGTCAGGGCTTCCCAGTTATGGAGCACATTTGCTCAGGTGCAGCATTATCTGCAAACACATATATTATGCACATTGCATCCACATCCGAAAGAGAGGTGCAACATTTAAAGGGTGGGGTTCCTGCTCTTTACAACTGGAAAACATTTTAATTAGGCCATCAACAGCCCAGGAAGAGGGGGGGGGTGTCCATGCTGCTGAGTGCAAGCCTCCAATTGCCCATCTGCCACGATGTAAGCCATCTAGTCTTCAACTGACACCACCAATGGCTATTCACCATGAGCAGAACACAACTCGCAGCTGTGCATGCACGGGCCGTGATTCGCCGTTTCTGCGCATGCGCGTGACATCATTTTGCACATCTGTGCATGCGCGAGCGGCGAAACCCGGAAGAAACCCTTTCCGGAACTTCCAGGTCACCGCAGGATGCAACCTGAAAAAACATATCATGAAGCAAACACAACACAAGGTATGACTGTATTAGATAACTTGCTCAGAACCGCAATACTGTACCTCACAGACTAGCTCTGCCCATATGAACCAACCCAGACCATGCAGTAATCACCTCCTCCACAAAAGGCCTGAAACATAGCAACACGAGAACGGGCCTTTCTGCAGTGGCTCTCCGTCTGAGGAATGCTGTCCCTAGTCAGGCTCACCTGTCACCTTCATTGCATACCTTTAGGTGCCAGGCAAAAATGTTTTCCTATAACCAGGTCTTTGGCTGATTTAACACTCTATGGACTTTTACATGTGGGTGTGGGTGTGGGTATAGGAGTGTTTTTGATTTGTTTGTTTTTGTTGGTTTGTTGTTATGCATTTTGTCAGTCGGTAGAGCATGGGTTGTGGGTTCGTGTCAAAAAGATTCCTGCATTGCAGGGGGTTGGACTAGATGACCCACATGGTCCCTTCCAACTCTACAATTTTATGATTCTATGAAAGCGCCCTGTGACCTTCAAATGAAGGGTGGTATATCAATTTAACTAACTAACTAACTAACTAACTAACTAACAAATAAATAATGATGATGTTTAAACAATTATCAAATTAGGGGGAAGGAAGCTTCTCTGTGCCAACCCAGGAGCATGTCTCTGCATGCAGAAGGCAAACTGTAAGTTAAAGGTAAAGGGACCCCTGACCATTAGGTCCAGTCGTGACCAACTCTGGGGTTGCGGTACTCATCTCACTTTATTGGCCGAGGGAGCCGGCGTCATGTGGCCAGCATGACTAAGCCGCTTCTGGCGAACCAGAGCAGCGCATGGAAACGCCGTTTACCTTCCCGCCAGAGCGGTACCTATTTATCTACTTGCACTTTGACATGTTTTCTAACTGCTAGGTTGGCAGGAGTAGAGACCGAGCAATGGGAGCTCACCCCATTGCAGGGATTTGAACCGCCAACCTTCTGATCAGCAAGTCCTAGGCTCTGTGGTTTAACCCACAGCGCCACCCGCATCCAAGGCAAACTGTATTTACTAGTAAATAAACAGGGTTGGTAAGGGCTAAAGATCCTGGATAGCTGCAGGACCATCTGATAGTAGGTATGCGCGCATCATGCCTTCAACACTTTGCACTGATGCCACCCAAAATAGTGTTTTAAGCATGGGGGAAACCTTGAGAAAATACATACAAAGCAGTTTTTTGAAAAAGAAAAAGAAAAGAGTCATTGGAAATGCTTAGTAAAACAGAAAAGATTCAACAGCAGTGAAAATGGCTCAATTTTCCATTTGAATCATATTGGTGTACAGGGGGCCGTATCCTGCGGTGTAGCCACCTACTGCTTTATACATTTCTAAGCCCTATTCCCCGCCTCAAATTGGCCATCAAATTGGCTCCGGCATGCCCTTTTATCCCCTTCTGCATTATACCATTTTGACAACCAGTGCAACTTCGTGGGGCTTCGCTCACATCCATTTCTGTTATGCTGCTTGGTGTGGATGTGGGTCTGCATGAAAGAGAACTATCAAGCCCTGTGCTTGCAGAAGAGAGGCATTTCTCTGCTATTCCACCAACACGAATGCTTCTGCCTCATCACTCTTGCTTTGTGTTAACAGCCCAGCATCCTACAGAGCATCTCTCGAATACAGAAATCAAATGTACTCCTGGAAGCTCAGGTCTCTCTCATCTATGAAAAATAGACATAGAAGGGAGGGAAGATGTTTTCATGGAGGGTACAGATCACTGAAAACAAGGTGGCAGAATCCCTGCCCTCAGGCTTACAACGTGAAAGGCTCGACATGAAAGGAAAATGGATTGGCGGGGGGGGGGGGGGAGAAACAAACTCAGGAACCAGTTCCTCATTGCAAGTTGGCATGGAAGAGAAATACAATTCAGTTCGCAGGCGAACCTATCTAATGTGTACTTTCCAAAACAGTATATGTGAACTGAAACAGAGCCATCCTTTGAAGTTCACACTTTTCTGAATTTTGGAGAAAGTGTTCGTTCAAATGCATGTACAGTGGTACCTCAGGTTAAGTACTTAATTAATTCTGGAGGTCCGTTCTTAACCTGAAACTGTTCTTAACCTGAAGCACCACTTTAGCTAATGGGGCCTCCCGCTGCCGCTGTGCTGATAGGGAACTGTGTAGAACTTAATTTAAGACTGTTGAAAAGACAAACCAATGCTGATAGATTTTTCCATCCATGCTTGCAAGCTGTGATGGGAATATTCCAAGGAGAGGAGGAGCCAGAAGTTGCTGATCTATCAGGAGAGCTGATACAGTGACCCTGCTTCCTTTCTTACAGCCTGATGGAACGGCTACTATCAGGAGGCAGTTGACTTCTGGCAAACTCCTTTTTCCTTCCCCTGAGTCTCCTGGAGATCAACAATACTTTTTAAGGGACTCGAATTAGTATGATGCCTAACTGGAACTTGCGTGTTCAGGAATAGTATGCTGTTGAATGTCAGGTCTCAAGGTAGCAACATAAAGATTGATCTATTGCCTTCAATCCTTGCCTGTGGGACATAGGAAGCTGCCTTATATCCACACCCACACCAATTGTGCTTCCTTTGCACTGAAAGGTATTGGGTTGAAAAACATAATAACGATATAGATTCAGGTAGGTAGCCGTGTTGCTCTGACACAATAAATAAATAAATAAATAAATAAATAAATAAATAAATAAATTGTCCAGTAGCACCTTAGAGACCAACTAAGTTTGTTCTGGGTATAAGCTTTTGTGTGTGCATCTGAAGAAGTGTGCATGCACACAAAAGCTTATACCCAGAACAAACTTAGTCGGTCTCTAAGGTACTACTAGACAATTTCTTAATTTTAAAATTTATAATAACAATGTAGTTTGTGTAATTAATTACCTAAGTTATGTAACTTCACCACAACAGGCAGCGAGACTAATAATGTAGGTTTTGGCAAAAGGCAAACTGCAGTGGAATAGAAACAGTGCTGCATGCAATGAGCACAGGACAGAATGGAAAGTTATGCCTTCTGACAGATATTACCTGCTCTGGGGAGATGGGAGTGCAGAAATGAGCACTCACACTATATTGTGGGTTCCTTTTGCGGGATCGCGTGTGGTGCTACAGTTCCGAGGGAACTTGCTAGTAGAAGGGGGCTGGCCTGCTTCTCAGTGTATTATTCAGAGGTTCAAGCCCAGCCTCAGCTTTAAGTTTCGTTTCCTGGGAAGTGGGGCCAGAACCATTATAAATAGGGGGAGGAGCCGGTATTAGCCAGGTAGTCGGCTCTGGAGATTCACCCTCCCTACCCTCCCTTTGTTAATGTTTTTTGTTTACAGGTTAACTTTTTCTTCCTGTTTAGCAGGTGCTGCTATGGTCTTTTACTAGTTGCTGTTGAAGAACCAGGAAGAAATTTTCCTGCATTGGCAGGTTTTGTCTTCCCTGTAGCAAATTGTCACAACTTTGGCAGTTATGGCCTTGGGTGGAATCCTTTAGTCTCTTCTTCCCTATAATGGGGGGGGGGCGGTTTGAAGTGGTGACACACACCCCTGCGGTGGCGATTCCAAGGTCCCCTCTTAAAGGGGTTACATAAATGGGTGTCATTGGCCCAGCTGAAAGGTTGTCAGTGAACTACCCTGGGTGTGGGGATATGGGCTCGACTGCCTGCCTGCCTACACTTACGTCTCGCAGAGCACCCCCATATCCCATTTACCCTGATGTGCCCCAGTTCCCTGGCTGGGGGGCTGAGAGGGATACAGACCCAAGGCCTAAGCCAAGGTCTTCCTGCATTCAGAAGTTTAATGAAGTTGTGGCCTAATTTTAATTCCATAATGTTGTCAGAGTCTTTATTTCCTTTCCCACGTTCCCTGGGGGCTGGGGCTGTCTCTCCTGGTCACGCCATGGTAGCAGAATCTTCATGATTCCCTCTTCCTTCCATGTTTGCAGATGACCCTTCTGATGCTCTTGAGATGCAGATTTCCTCCCCTCACCCCACTTCTGTTATGTTTGAAATGGATAAGCTGATTTGTTCTGTGCGAGTAGCCTGTGGTAGTCAGTTGCTGAGATAACATCGCTTGGAGACACAGGTTGAGAGAAGAAGAAAAATGCATTTCAGAAACTGAAACGGCAAGGTTACATTGGTTACTTGTGGTCTAGAGAAAAGAAACCTGCACCTCTGTACGCATGCATCCTTTAAGAATGTGCAGAGGGCATTAAAAGGCTACACTGCCCATATCCCTTTTGGAAAGTGAGGTCTGTGCACACAAGCTTTTCATCTTTGTGTGTCTTAGCAGAGGAGGGTGCCATGATCCACAGGAGAGAAATCCAAGCCTTAAAGAGCAGGTGACCCTTAGCCTGTGACCTTTATGGTATGCCCATGCAACAGTTCCCTTTCGCTCAGTTAGAACACGAGTTAAAATGAAAGAGTGAGTAGCCTTCCTTTATAAAAACAGTTCATGGACTCAGGGCTAGATGGCTAGAGATGCCTGGTTAACCTCAAAATTGGAGTGCCTGGAAATAACATCAAATCCATGAACCACTTCCTTATTTTAACACAGGGTGTTTGCCAACCTCACTATTCTCTCCTCAGGAGTATTACATCCAAGTAGTTTAGGATCAAGTAACAATAAGGTTCACACTGACAAGCCAGAGGTTTTTTTTTAATATCCCATGGCAAAACAGAAACATAATCTTAAGCAATGGGGGGGGGAGGTTTATTTGAGGAAAGCAGGTCATAATATGAGGAAGATAAAAGAGAGAGAGAGTATGTAACATAGCTTAAAATGCTGCTGTAAAACTCTGTTTGAGTTATCACAGGAAACTTCAAATTACTGCAGAGTTGCCACTACTGAAAGTAGGTAGACATTGCTGCACTTTGTCAGATAGTATATCTGAATTCTGCTCTCTTTTAAACTGATGCCACAAGATTGTAAATAGCAGCTATTTTATAGTGTACTTAATCAGTTACAGACCTCTGTAGCTATTGCACATTTGCTCACAATGAATAGAATGGTTGTTTGACTGTAGGCACAAAATTATACTGAAAGCTTGCAGGGTGGTCCCACTACATTATGTAAAGTTATCCTCCTGATTGTTCCAATTTAGCCCTTATTGGTTTCTTTATGGCACTTGGATTACATTTGTGCTTCAGCTTTTCCCCTCTCCATTAGTATTCCCCACTTATTAGAAATATTTGAATACAACTCATGCCTGATGCTCAAGCCCAGTATTAAGCTTTCATATTGTTTTTTCCATCTCCATATTACAATTCCTTCCCCATAAATAATGAGACTCATACTAGTGAAATTTTGAAGAGTGGTTTTGCTGCGAGAAGGGATGGGGGTCATCCAAAATGCAAAAACCTTGTGCAGCATAATGCTACCTAAAAATGGCATGCATGAATGCTGGATAATATTAATATTTGGACTCATGGGTGCAGCAGACACACACAGAGAGAGTATTAAATCCATTTTTTTATTATTCTGCATTTTTCACAGAGGCCTGGTGCTGTTTGCTCTTCCTCTTCTTTGAAACGACACCTTGCTATCACCTCTGTCAGCAGCCAGGGGCACACGTACCCACACACCAGCCTGCTTGCTAAGAGATCCCTGGCCTCTGTGAAAACTATTCAAGTCTGCTTCTGAACAGGAATGTGAGGTGGGGGAGAGCGACAACACACTAGCTGAATTTTTGCCTGTCTTACACAGAAGCCTGGACAGAAAAACAAAGAACAGTAGGTCCTGCACGCACAGAGGCATATCTCGGCTCCCTTGCACCCTTGGCAAGGAGCTGTATCAGTGCCCAAAGCAGCAGAATGGAGGGGCACATTTTTTGCACCCCCTCCAGGCCTACGCCCTTGGCAGGGGCCAACTTAACCAACCCCTAGGTAAAGGTACCTCTGGATGGTTAAGTCCAGTCAAAGGCGACTATGGGGTTGTGGTCTCATCTCACTTTCAGGCCGAGGGAGCTGCCGTTTGTCCACAGACAGCTTTCTGGTTCATGTGGCCAGCATGACTAAACCGCTTCTGGCACAACGGAACACCATGAAGGAAGCCAGAGTGCATGGAAACGCCGTTTACCTTCCTGCCACAGCAGTACCTATTTATCTACTTACGCTGGTATGCTTTCAAACTGCTAGGTTGGCAGAAGCTGGGGCAGAGCAAGGGAGCTCACCCCATCATGCAGATTCAATCTGCCACTCTTCCAATCAGCAAGCCCAAGAGGCTCAGTGGTTTAAAACAGTGTTTCCCAACCTTGGGCCTCCAGATGTTTTTGATCTACAATTCCCATCATCCCTGACCACTGGTCTTGCCAGCTAGGGATGATGGGAGTTGTAGTCCAAAAACAGCTGGAGGCCCGAGGTTGGGAAACACTGGTTTAAAATTCAGCGCCACCCACGTCCCGTCAACCCCTAGATACGCCCCTATGCACACATTGCCAAGCAGTGATAAAGAGATACTTGCTTTTATTTCTGGCTTGTTCTGCAATCTCAGAATTGTACAAAGAGGGAAATTTCAGCCTTCGTCAACTCTGCCTGACAAGCTGTGACCACTGAAATTCCTTCTTCCTCATAAGAAGAAAGAAGACTTGTCATTCTGTTCTTCCTTATATCCAGCCATTCCCCAGCCACCATCACTGCCCATTTTGCACACTACAATTCTGGGGCTGTTGTGCCTTTTAAAAAACATGGTTCAAGTGTAAATTTCCTCAGAAATCTCAAGCCTGAGGGTTAGTTTTGGGGGAAGGGTTTTTGGCTCTGTGGTAGAGCCAATGCTTTACATTGTAAAGGTTTGTAATAATAATAATAATAATAATAATAATAATAATAATAATAATAATAATAATAATTTGTATTTATACCCCGCCCTCCCCAGCCAACAAGCAATAATAAAAACAAGTTGAATGAATACAACTTAAAAACAAGATTAAAATACAACATTAAAATATTGAAACATTAAAATATTAAATGTAGACACAACCCCCAGCATCTTCAAGTAGGAATGGAGAAGACCCTGCCTGAAATATTGGAGAGTCACTGCCAATCATTGTAGAAAATGCTGAACTTGATGGACCAAATGGTCTGACATTGCCATCAGTAGACATGGCTAACCTAGGTCCATTAATTTCAGTGGGTCTACTCTGAGTGCATTGGGTGCAACATTATTATTGTTGTTGATGATGATAATTATAGTCGTTTGTTACCTAAAAGTTTTCCAAGCAACTTACATTTACAAACATAAATATATTACACCACAGGGTGCAATGTAGCATAACACTGTTTCCTACTTATTTTTGTTTCATAAAATTTATACACTGCTTTATTGTAAATAAAATAAAATAAAACCCTGAAGCAGTTTACAAAAGATGAAACAGTAAAATCAATAGAAATTACAACTTAAAACATACAAAACTTAAAATTCTAAAACAGATTATCTCTACTTTCTAAGCATCTGGATGGGCTTGCCTAAACAGGGATGTTTTTATCAGGCACCAAAAAGAGTACTTTTTTTTTTTTTTTTAGGACTTGCCGATCGCATGGTCGGCGGTTCGAATCCCCGCGGTGGGGTGCACTCCTGTCGTTCGGTCCCAGCGCCTGCCAACCTAGCAGTTCGAAAGCACCTCCGGGTGCAAGTAGATAAATATGGACCGCTTACTGGCGGGAAGGTAAACGGCGTTTCCGTGTGTGGCGCTGGCTTGCCAGAGCAGCGATGTCACGCTGGCCACGTGACCCGGAAGTGTCTCTGGACAGCGCTGGCTCCCGGCCTATAGAGTGAGATGAGCGCACAACCCTAGAGTCTGGCAAGACTGGCCCAAACAGGCAGGGGTACCTTTACCTTTACCTAAAAAGAGTACAGTGAAGGTGCCTGCTTGATCTTAATAGGCAGGGAGTTCCAAAGTGCAAGTGATACCACACTAAACGATGGAGTTCTTACAAATGCAGAACAGGAATGATGTGGCATCTGTAGCAGTTCCAATTCCACTGATTGAAGCGGTCAAGTGGGCACATGTGAGGTAAGGTGATCTTGTAGGCAAACTGGTCCCAAGTTGTTAAAAGTTTTATATACTAATAGTAACACCTTGAAGCTGGCACCATAGCAATTTGGTAACCAGTACAGATTTCTTGAGCACAGATGTTATGTGCTGACAAGGCCTCACTCATGTGTTGACATCATGCTGCAGTGACTAACTGCAGCTTCCAGATTAAGCACAAGGGAAGCCCCACATAGAACACAATGCAGTAATCCAGCCTTGGAGAAACCAGTGCATGGACTACTGTGGCAAAGCTTTTCCACTCCAAGAATGGCCAAAGCTGTCAAACCAACAACAGTTAGTAAACGTGAGTTCTAACCAGAGAGGCTACCTGGGCCTCCAGTGACACAGCTGGATCTGGGAGACCTCAGTCTGTGAACCTGATCCTTCAGGGGGAGTGCAACCCCACCCAGGGTAGGTGAATGACCAATTTCTTAGACACAGGAGCTATTCACTCAAAGTGCCTCTGTCATGGCAGCCTTTCCCCCCCTCATCCATTTTACCACTTCGTCCAGGCAGCAACCCAGGGACTGCACAGCCTCTCCTGATTCAGGTGTGATGGAGAAATAGAATCGAGTGTCCTCAGCATGCTGATGGCACCCCACTCCGAAACTCCTAATAACCACTCCCATGGCTTCATGTATGTTATTCTATCTTCTCTGCCAGCATCTCTTGCCTAGCTTTGCACCTGTCTTTTCCCTTCATCCTCTACTCTGGAGAGGAGGGATCTGTAGCCCTCAAGATGTTGCTGGACAAAACTCCCAATATCCCAGACTACCATATATGCTGACTGAGGCTGATGGGGCTTGGAAGTCCATCAACATCTGGAAGCCATGTGTTCTGCATACTTGCACTATTGTTTCCGAAGAACACCATCGGTCCCTTGGGAGGCTCCTTCTGTCCCTTTTTAATGCAAAGCATTTATGAGTTATGTGGCTCAGCACAATGTGTGTTATTGTTCACAACCCTTCCCTACCCCCTTTACTATTTTTTTTAAAAGCCAGTTCTTTGCTAACATCCCTTCCCTTAATGTACACTACCCAATGGCCTATGTTCCCAAAGCACAGGCAGATCAATTTAGACATTGCCATCAGACAGCACCTGTTTTAATGGATCAAATGGCTTTCCGAAATGGAACCAAGGGTTCGCACAGAGGTCTCTGCAACAAAGGGTGGGGTGGGGGTGGGTAATACCACATTGCCTTTGTGCTCTGCCTCGGGTTCTTGCTTTCCTTTCAGATTCTTAACTCTTTTATGCTGATATTTGAGTTGCTGGCACTCGATGCTGAACTAAAGACAAAGGCTGCATAGCAGGGAGATTTGCAAGTTTGGATACTCTGGCTTTGTCCGTTGGCTCTTGTGGTGCAATGTTGGGTTGAGTCAGGGCTAGGGCAATAGAAGGCCATGGCCAGGTTTGTTCTGCAGACATTAGCAGGTGTTGCTTCTTGTCTTCATGTCACCAGCTGATTGCTGAAGACTGATGGTAACCCTACTGTGGAAGCAGAACTCTTGGTGAGGGAAATGAAGGTTACAGTGAACATGCAGGGACAGGCCAGGGTGAAACTAAATAGCACTGGTGGAATAGAAATGTACTGGTACTTGGTCAAGAGAGGATCAAGGGCTGTCTTTGTTGGATGAGTTAGCAGCTGTAGATGAGTATGTGCGTGTTCTATACTCAACTGATAAGATGTGCTAAGTACTCTCCTGATAAAGCCCCTCCTGAATAAGCTGGGGGTGGTCTGTGCCACATTACTACAGAAGCCGATTTTGGGCAGCATGACTGGCTCTGTCCCACAGGGCACAGAGCCTAGGGGATGCTGCAGGGCTTCACACCTATGACATAGTGAATTGAGCAGAAAGGTAGGCAAGAGGCTGAATGTTGGGCTTGCACAGGGTGCAACTGGAAGTTGAAAGGCCAAAGTCTGGCCTTTCATTGCTATACAGGCTGTGACCATTTCACACAGCGGTTCTGTCCCTGGTCCCCTGCATGCATCAGCAGGGCATGCATAAGTGCACCCTCCCTATCGCTACTATGCCCCCATTCTGCATTCTTCCAGGTCCAGAAGGACCCAAACATCAGCAATCATGCATCAATTGGACGCACCTAAAATAGTTGCCACCCGTTTAACAAAAACACTAGCCCTATATAGGCAACCAGTCAATATAGAATTGTAGAGCTGGAAGGGACCATGAGGGTCATCTGCAATGATGGGGGGGATTGATTAGAACTCTACCTATTCTCCCCACCTGTCCTGACCTCAAGTCATGCAGCTGAATATCTGAACACACAAGCACAACTTGTCCATTCATAGGCTCTCTCTGTACAGTTGGGAACAGGCATGGTGCTTGATAGGGATTTCAAGCCATGTTCATGTATCTGCTTCGTTCACATTATTATGCTTGGTGTGGAGAAAGTGGATAGAGAAACGCTTTTTTCTCCCTCATTAGAACCCAGGACTATCAACGATAAGGTGTGGGAAGGAGGTTAGTTAGTTAGTTAGTTAGTTAGTTAGTTAGTTAGTTAGTTAGTTAGTTAGTTGCTTTTTCTTGTTTTTATCATGTATTTGTGGTTTTATATTGTATTTTTATGCTGGGAACTGCCCTGAGATCTGCAGATGAAGGGTGGTATACAAATTTTGATGATGATGATGATGGTGATGATGATAAAAAGCTGAGTGTTGGGAGGTTTGGGACAGGCAAAGGAACGAACTCCTTTGCACAATGCATAATTAAACTATGGAACATCGCTCCCACAATGCATAATTAAACTATGGAACTCGCTCCCACTTTCTTGGATGGATTTAAAAAAAGGATTTGATGAATTCATAGAGGATAAGGCTATAAAGGACTATTAACCACAATGGTTATGTTCTACCTTTGCTGTCTGAGGTAGTATGCTCTGAATACCAGTTGCTGGAAGGATGGGAGGCAGAATAGCAGGCATGATTCCAGTCTCTCTCTCTCTCTCTCTCTCTCTCTCTCTCTCTCTCTCTCTCTCTCTCTCACACACACACACACACACACACACACACACACACGAAGATTTATACAAGGCTGCATTGACGCATCAGCCATTGTTGTTGAAGTTGCTTGTGGCTTCTTCTCCCCTTCTGCCTTCAACAATCACCAACTGTGGCTCCAACTATACTTGATGCTTCTGCATTGATTACTTTCACTTTAAGCCAATTCTGAGTCAAATCCCTCTCTGCGGTGACCTTCTAGGCATGCTGAGATGAAGGGCCAGGCTGACAACTTAATTGAAGCAAAAGACTGCCTGAGACACAAGGATCTCAGATGGGTTTTCTTTTCTTCTTCTTTTTCTTGCCTGAGATATGCCTGGCATCATTCCATCAACAGATTTTCCAGAGAGAAAGAAGATTCCTGCACACATTCTTAGGAATAGAGGAAGATGCTTTGTCAGACCATTGGTTCATCTAGCTCAGTGCCGTCTACTCTGACCGGCAGCAGCTCAGCAAGATTTCAGACAGAAGACATTCCTAGTTCTACCTGGAAATGCTGGGTGTTGAAATTTGTGAAACAGATGCTCTACCGCTGTGCTACAGTCCTTGTGCTGGTTCAATACTTTCTGCTACCTGAGGTGAACAAGGAGACGGTGTCTTCCTTCCCATTCTACATAAAATAAAATAAAAGGGCAACCAGACATAACTAGAAAACCTGCCTTTAAGAGAGAGGCATGTTTGTTACTTGAAACCCAGAAGATGGAAGAAGGTAGCACAATGAATGCAATAGAAGAAACCAGGCAAGGAGAAAACAATCTCCCAGCCAGTCTCCTGCCATTACACTCCATCCCAGCCATTAGCCAAGTCTCAGATGCACCATCTTGGGTTGTGACTAGTCAACAATAGTAATAATAATAATAATAATAATATAATAATAATAATAATAATAATAATAATAATAATAATAATAATAATTTATTTATATCCCACCCTCCCCAGCCAAAGCCGGGCTCAGAGCAGCTGACAACAGTAAAATGATAAAACATTCTAAAATCATTTCATTCTAAAATTGATTCCAATCAAATTAATGGCAACGATTGGCCTAGAAGTTCTGTGAGGAGGGAGGGAGTCAGGCTGTGCCCTGGCCAAAGGCCTGGTGGAACAGCTCTGTCTTGCAGGCCCTGCAGAAAGATGTCAAGTCCCGCAGGGCCCTAGTCTCTTGTGACAGAGCGTTCCACCAGATCGGAGCTACAGCCGAAAAAGCCCTGGCTCTGGTTGAGGCCAGCCTAACCTCTCTGTGGCCTGGGACCTTCAAGATGTTTTTGTTTGAAGACCATAAGTTCCTCTGTGGGACATACCAGGAGAGGCGGTCCCGTAGGTATGAGGGTCCTAGGCCGTATAGGGCTTTGAAGGTTAAAACCAGCACCTTGAACCTGATCCTGTACTCCACCGGGAGCCAGTGCAGCTGGTATAACACTGGGTGAATGTGATCTCGCAGCGAGGACCCCGTAAGGAATCTCACTGCGGCATTCTGCACCTACTGGGTTCAAGTGCAGACCATCTGATCAGAAACAATCTGTTAACATAATTGTCTGGCTGCTTGGCAGAAGCAAATGGCAGCCTTAACTTGGCGGTATGATTATTTGATTGGCTGGAGCATGTCAGGGCATGAGGATGAAATTTCTCCCTTTGCACATCTCATTCTGAAGGGCTTGTTACTGCTTCGAAAATCAGTGCTCCCTCCCATGCTCCAAGTGGCACTCATAGTAAATATCACACACAGAGACACACACACATGTGCACATACACACAGATACACACTTCTGGGTGAAAGGCAGCCTTACATATGTCTACATCTCCCTGGGCTGCAAGTAGAGTTGAGCTGAAAATTTCTGAGAATTTCCTCCCCCACCCCTCACAAAAATACAATAATTTTTCCACCGTTTTCGGTAGGGTAGTCACCATTCTTCCTCTATGACACCCAGGAGTGTGCTGGGCATTGTGGGGGTTGCAGAACATAATTGCTGCTAATATCGCAGCTACAGGGAGGGGGGGGAGTTTTTTAAAAAGGCAGCATGCTTCAAAATAGCAGTGGCTGGAAATTGCAGGTGAGCTGGTGACTGGCCCAGAGGAATTTGAACCCTGGTCTCCAGGTCTTAGTCCAACAGAGGAAGAGCCTTACTGAATCAGGTCAGTAGCCCAGTTAGTCCAGCATCCTGTTCTCACACTAGCCAGCCATATTCCAATGGGAAGCTGACATGCAGGACCTGAGTGCAATAGCATGTTCCTGAACTGCTATGCTACACTGGCTCTCTTCTCTGAGACAGTTGGTAGAGCAGAAGACTCTTAATCTCAGGATTGTGTGTTCAAGACCCACATTAGGCAAAAGATTCCTGCACTGTTGCAGGGGATGGCACTAGATAACCCTCACGGTCCTTTCTAAATCTACAGTTGCATCTCACACAAGATTTATTTTATGGCCCGGGAGCTTTTAAAGGCTCCCCTCCCCACTGTATGCACACGAAGTAACGTGTTGCTAAGCCACCAAGCAGTGCAGGTCAAAGCAGGACAAGCAAGCACAAGCTATTTTGCATTTTCTTTCTCCTGCCAAGAACTTGCGCATGCCTATTGTTAGAGCTGATGCTTTAAAGTGTGTGCATGTGTGTGTGTAAATTAACATGCAAGCAAATGTACAGGTTTATAACTTAATAACCCATTATATACTGGCAGGTTATTCTTCATGCTCATTGACACAACTGCCAAAAGTACCATTTGCATGGTGTTAACTCAAATGTCGTTTGAACTACGGACTAGCTTTCAGTGGCTGCTTTTATAGTACTGCTTGGCTGAGTTTGGGGAGAGGAATGGAGCCACTGAACATCTTGCAGAAATATTCTTAAGTGTTGCTAAACTGATTTAACAAGGCTGGAAGGCAGAGGAGCAAAACAATTTCATATGAAAGTGCCTTTATTAGGACCAGTTGGTACGGCTGTGTGGAACTGGCCTCTTCAGTTCATCAGTTTTCAGGGAAATTCCTTCTCCACACCTTGTGGCAGAGAAAAGTTGGATCACATGCCCACAGGAGAAATCTCACTCCATGGCACTGTGTGGAGTTGGACGAAGTAGCCTTAGCCCCTACACCCTGGTCTGCAATATGGGGGGGGGGCAATAATATTGCCCTACCTTACCTTATGGAGAAGGAACCGGAAATCCACTCCAGTATCCCTGCCAAGAAAGCTCCATGGACAATAACAACAGCCATATAAAAGTCGAGTGCCTGGTGTGCTCTGGTCCATAGGGTCACGAAGAGTCGGACACGACTAATCGACTAAACAACAACACCTTACCTTACTTCTTGTAAAGCAGATATTCTCAACCTTTTTGAGTCCACAGCCCCCTTGACCAACTACCGTACATTCTTCCTGCAACATCTCTGTAGGGCTCAGGAGCCCAGCTATGTCACCCCTTGCCTGTAGATCTGGCAGCCTCTCAACCTTCTTTGAACACCCTCCCTTGTGGAAGGTTCCCTCAGCCTCCTCTCCTCTCCTTGGGAGTCTTCCGGGCAGCCACTGCCCCTGGTCACTGAGCTGCTGCCCCTGCACCAAAGAGAGGTGCTTTATTGTTCTGCCCCACAGGGGTCTGGGAAGAGAACGCCTTCAGCCTTAGTAGCCTGACAGAGAATGACAGTGAGGCTAGCACCTTACTCACCTTGGGAGGCAGCAGTGGCAGCAGTGGGCATTGCCTGGCCTGCATGGTGGAAAGACTCCCCTTCAGCACCAGGCACTAAGCTCCCAAGCAGGCCTTGCACACAGCAAGTACAAGAAAAGCCAACTATGTGCCTGCCTCCCATTTGTCTGTCCATTCCCAACAGCAAGGGTTGGTGGACTAGCTGGCTGAGCTCCCTCACCCTCTTGCTTGCTTAGTCCAAGACCACCTCATCTTCTGGCAACCAGCACCCCCTGGCCAGCCCTAGAGGCACCATTCACCTGGGGAGCTTGTAGCCAGGGCTGCTGCACCAAACAGCTGTGCAAGCTTTTGGGAGGCAGAGATGCAAGAGGGCATCAGATGAGGGAGGGAGGGAAAGAGAGGCAGAGGCCAGTGTTGTCCGAAGAACCCATGACCATCTTTCAGGGGTTTCACAGCACACTGGTTGAAAACCACTGTCTTGCCTTAGAAAGCTGCTGTATATAATTATAGCCATTATATGTGCTAATTATAAATTATTAAACTACCACTTCTCATCTGCTGTTGTGCTTCAAATCATGCGTTTTAACATTTTAACATAACCATGACTTTTTTTCAAATATTCTGAAAAATATTTCCATTCTTCAAGAAATTTTTCTTCATTCTGTTCTTTAACTCTCACAGTTAGTCTAGCCATCTATTCCATCATCTTCATGAGCCATTCTTCTTTTTTCATTGGGATGTCCTCTTCTTTCCCAGAACTATTGTTATCTCTATGCAAATATATGGTGATTTAATCCATTTATTAACTGACAAAAATGTGTACAATTAATTGACTAGCATTTCTATACAGCAATAAAACAACAGCAGCAATAATGTGTGTGTGTTTTAATGGCAATAGCAAAAAAACATTTTTGTATAGCTAAATAACATCTATTTTGCAGAGCAGAAATCACCTGTCTACACTTGTGATTAGTGGGGTCCCTTTTACATGCAGCTCTCTAAACCTGCTGAGCAGAGAAGCAGCTTTCACATCCTTTCTCTCAGCATCTAGGATGTTCTTAGATTGCAAGGGCACCCTCTAGTGTTAAATATATGCCACACTTTATCGTTCTAAACTCAAGTGGATCTTTAGCAAAAAAATATATATATCTATATGTGCTCATGGTGCAGTGCAGAGTGAAATAAGCAAGAGGCAGGTTCTTAGCTCCTGGGGGCTTGCAGCCTAAATTAGACTGGGTGGCAGGGAGGAAGGTTAATCAAAGAAGTGGAACTATGATAAGGTAAGAGTTGCAAGCTCTGAATGTAAGCAAAGGTCATTTCCAGCTGATCTGGTTTTTGGCCATTCATCCTAATCTGTTTGCACAAAGCTTGCAGGGAGGTTATATGATGTCACATCAAGCAATTGTTATCCCACACTTTCCAGTGCTTTTTCTTGTTGCTTTACCTATTGATTACAAAAAAAGTCGGGGGGAGGGGAGCTGTTTGTTGCAGAGGAGCACCAGACCAATTTTAAATGTACAATGTGAATTTGCTGATATGTGATTGAATCCAACTTCAAAATTAGTATCCACCTGGAAGCACCATTAATTTCAGAATGCAAGGAATTAGAACTAAGTGGTTTTTTCAGTGTGTATTGTGGTGAAAGGATATGTTGACCTGCAAATGTCAAAATTTTACCATACCTCACTTTTGGCAAATGTTGAATTATGGCATCCTTGGTTTCATTTGCTTTGCTTCCTTAGTTGCTGAGTTCCATGGCTTATATTTTGAAATATACTGTCTTTTGCTTAAGGATCAGCAGCTTTTGGCTGACTTATTGCGCCCATAGTTTATCGTTTGAAATGAGCTGCATGGAAATTGATATTCAGCATAGAACCCAAAAGTTTAACTGTAGGACAATTCCTTTATTAGGACCAAGTAAATAAAAATGTTTCTCAAGTAAAAAGCCACAAGAGCGTGAGAAAGCATTTGAAACCTCATCTGCACTAGACATTTAAAGCAGTATCATACCACTTTAAACAGTCATGACTTCCCTAAAATATCTTGGGAATTGTGGTTCATCAAGGGTGCTGAGAGTTCTTAGCAGATCCCTATTTCCCTCTCAGAGCTCCAATCCCAAGTTCCCTAAGAAAAGGGATTGACTGTTTAAAAAATTCTGGCAATTGTAGCTATGTAGAGGGGAATAGGGGTCTCCTAACAACTCCCAGTGCATTTAATTTTTTGGCTGGATATTGAGCAAAAATAAATGGGGATGCAGTGGGGGAGGGAAGGTATTGCTGCACTAGGTGGGGGAAATTCCTCATTTGCAGATTGTTGTAAAAAGGGATGGGGCAGGGGGCATAGCTGTAGGGCACAGCACAAATTCAAACCTTGCTATATTCCTCAGGCCTGAAGTTCTCCACCCCTATCTGTGCCAAATGCTTAAATATTTGAAAATTACCTGGCATCACTTGTCAAAAGGATGACAATAGAAAAGAATACCTGGTCAGCCTTCCAGAGATTGTCGCCTTTTTTAATGGGTGATGTCAGTTAGCAATAGTTAAGCTACAGATGTGATAAGTGGTATAATATTTATAGGATCATTTCAAACTCTGCTTTGAGCCTTAGCAAAGACTGTTACGAAATCAGCAGAGGTTATTTTGCCTGCATCCAAGACCTGTCAATTCGATGGCACTCCTTTTTTCTTCCTGTTTCTTTATGAACGATGTCATCATGCGCTGTGCAAAATGTCGCACAAACTCACCGAGCAAGTGCCCCAGCAAAGCACGCATAATGCAATCAAGTTATCAGAAGTCATTTTAGCCAGTGAGGAGGCCCTTCATGATCTTATCAGCAGGGAGTTTGAAACAAACAGGCCTGATTGACAGAACAGAAGAAGGAAAGCTAAAGAAGACTTTTCCAGCTTGGGAACTGAGGGCCTTTCATGTAACAAGGTGACCCCACTTTAAAGTGGAGAATTAATGACGTTCTAACACTCTTCTCAGCCCACCTTTCCTTTTTGCCACTTGAAATATCCTATTAAATGTTAATGCGTCAGGAATGTGCCGACTCTGCTCCCATTTTTCCTCCAGTGCATCTTTAAACTATTGGACTACACTTCTGATGGCCAAAAGGGACATCGATCTGAGACAAAGATGCTGTATGCATTCTGCAGGCCTTTGATGCTTAATTAGATAAACCAAGGGAGATATTAAAAGGAAAGTAATTAAAACCAGAGTGCTGCGAAGTGCTTTCCTCTAATACACAATGCAATTAAACTGCATGTGAAACCTTGGACAGTGCCCCAAGAGCCAGGGAAGAGGACCTTTGTCGAAGCAGCATTTCCCAATTTTCAAATTGCCCCCATGGGGCACACACCAAAGACTGTGCATGATGTATGTGCTTCCCCCCCCCCCATCTCCACCCCTGTTGAGCACAGAGGCAGAAGCTACTCTGCACAGGAAGTCATCTTCTTGCATAGCAACAAAGAAAAGAAAAGAGCTTCCTCTCTTGTTCTGTTCAATCCTAAGCACCAGCAGCAGCTTCCTGTCTGAAGCATGGAGTTGCTTTGATTTAACCCTGTTGAAAGTGCAACAGCAGGGATCATTATGTTTGTAATTTAAGGGTTACAGAACATCAGCTAACCTAGGGTGGGATTAAAGGTGGTTTTAGGGTAGTGCGACTGGTGCAATCACATTGGGTGCCACCCTTCAGGGGGTGCCCAAACATAGGGTGCTTTGAGAGCACAAAGGCCACCACTGGTGGGGTACTGCTTAGCAACCAGGCAATTCCATGATATTTGCCGAGTAAGCACATGCCCTGATTGACTGTACAGTTCTGAGGGAGTCTCCTTCTGTTTATTTGGTTAAATGTCACTCTGCTATGTACAAGGACTGGCTTAAGAAAGGCAAAGGTTCTCTGTCTCTCCAGATACTATACACCAGGTTTTGTTCAGTTTTGATCTGTAAAGTGTTATCAGGATTTATTTTCTCTCTGGATTTCAGCTGCATTATTTAAGTGCTTTTGCCAGCAAATCCCTGTCTTTGTTTGAGGTGTAATGAAAAATTCACAGAAAACTGGGAAGTCTTGGATGAACCCTACTAGACCTAGTAATCAGCTAATTCCACCTCCCTTCCAACCTGTTCCCTCTTCCAGCTTTCAACTGATAAAATTCCATCCACCAGCCCATTCCAGGTTCATTCCAGGTTCCCCAAAATTTTCAACATTCCTTACTCCAATAAATTTCATCCCCAATTTCCTCCACTCACAAACCCCAAGCCTGGTTCAGCACACAAGTATTAAAAACTTGATAGGTTTTCTTATAAAGTATTTTCAATGCAGTTTACAGCTGAACCAGAAAGTCCATTAGAAACCAGCAATATCAACTCCAAATGAAGATGAGTAGGATTCGTCTGCTCACTCCCCTTGCCCTAAACACTTTAAATTCAGCACTTAATAAACATTTCAGGGAGTGAATTTCCATGCCGGATTGCAAATCTGTCTGCTTAGCAAATGGGACGAATTATTCCTACAGCATTTTGGTTTTAAACATTATTATTATTATTATTATTATTATTATTATTATTATTATTATTATTTTATTTCTTCTAACAGTGTGAATCCCTTCAGGAAATGTTCTCTGCTTTTGTAGAAATTAGACATCTCTTTGGAATATTTCCATTTCCTCTCATTGAATTCTTGGTTTAAAAAAAGAAACCTTGGTGGGTCAGTTAATAGGAAACATGCAGCCCAAGCTGTTTGACTAGTACCTCCCAGTGTGATATACTGTAGAAAGGGCAGATGCTGTCAATATTGATTGACCACAACTCAGGGCTTTTCTTCCCTTCCCCTTTCTCACATTGCTATAAGTGCCTCTCCCTATTAAAATCAAAGAAGAGCTGTGCATATACTCATGAGCACATGTTAAACATTTCTAAAAAGCATGTTAATTGGCACAGCTCCATACAAAATTACTCAGAAGGAAATTGCACCATGTTCAGGGGAGCTTTCAGCCAAGTAGTTGTGCACAAAACTGCAACCTTATAGAGATGCCCTCTGTTGCTTCAAGGCAGACTGTGGAACAAAAACTTAGGGTTCACCAGCACTTACGTTTGCTCTGCATTTCTAGGAACAGGTCCAGGCTTCCCAGGTCAAGGTCCGACAGCATCCACACCCCTCCATCAAAAATTTGCTCTTTATCACTAAATTGGAGCAATTGGCAATCTGCAGGAAACTCAGTATGTCATTTACTCCAATTCAACAGTAATGATTGAGTTTTCCTGGGGAAAGCAATGAGGCAAAAAAAACAAAAATGCTTGGATACAGACTGGGAAAGTGTGGACCTCTGCCTAGAAAGCATGGGGCAAAAGAATGGGGCATGCATGAGCCAATTGATAGGGTTAATGTTGTGGAGAAGTGTCACAAAATTTCTATCCTCAGGCCACACACACACACACACACACAGCTATATCAAATGCAGCCCTCCGAGCTTCTCTGTCGGATCCTCCGGACTCTCCTCAGGTCGCAGCCTCTCCCTAGTCCCACTGGCCCTGTTTCATACATTCCTTGAGTGGTTTTGCCTGGCTGGAATGTGTCCTTGAACTCTGGTAATGCCTCTTGTTTCCCTGGATGGAAGACAGTGAGGGATGTGTATTTGTAGAAGTCTGCTGTACAAAGGCCCCATCCATCATTTACATTCAGCCCCCAGAAGGCTGCTGAGAAAGGAATGCAGCCCTCAAACCTCTCCCTCCAGATGTTTGGGGACTACAACTCTCATCATCCCTGACCACTGGTCCTGTCAGCTAGGGATGATGGGAGTTGTAGTCCCCACACATCTGGAGGGCCGAGTTTGCCTATGCCTGCCTCAGGCTAAAATAAAGTTTCATTGGTTTAAGGAAAACTCATCAGCGCTCAATCCCAAAACGGTTTTTTTTTTATTTAAAAAAACCTCTTTGACAAAGAAATGTATAGACCATTGTGCTCTCATCCTTACAACCATCCATCTAACTTTCCTTGTTCTGTATCTTTTCTCAGGTCAACCACTAACAGTTGCCTGCAAAGCATTTTTTGGGTTCAGCGGAGAGTCTGGTCCAATGATCTACTGGACACGAGGAGAGAGATTTATTGAAGAGCTCGAAAATCACATTAAAGAAGGGGAAATCAGGTACATGGCACCACTCCAAAATTAAGAACAACAACAACAAAACCATGTATCTCAAAATTGTGTACTTAGCAGGCTGCTTGTGTTGAACAGAGAACCATTCCCTAGTCTAGCTGTTGGTTGATGGCTAACTCCTTGGCATCATTTGGGCTTGTGCTTCCTTCTTGTTCCTGAAGAAACTGTAGAGATTCTGCAAATATGTCTCTGGAGTCCCTTGTACCGTCAGTGACAGGCTGCCCTTCTCCCTCCTCGGGGAAAAGCCTGCAAGCGCCGCACACACGCTCCATGTGGCTCATGAAATGGAGCCCTGAGCAGAGCCTGGGATGCACACAGGCTCTGCTCAGCGCTCCCTTTAAAGAATTTTTTTTTCTTGCATTCCCCCTCTAAAAACTAGGTGTGTCTTATGGTCAGGTGCATCTTATGGAGCAAACAAATACGGTGAATATATTGCAGCAGTGTACAGGGGGTGGGGGTGGAATAGTCTGGTAAGACCGCTGGTTGAAAGAAATAAAGAAAACTTCAGGCCTTGAGTATAGGTCTTGCATGCTGCCAAGATGGAGTCAAGAAGTTAAAAACAGCACACGCTGGCACATACATACTGACTTGAACAAACTGAACTTGGAGAAGAAGCAGGAAGCAAAGCCTTAAAGGAAGTGATCTACTTTACCAGTTACTGAAAGAGAAGGAATCAGGGAAGAGGCGGAAGAGGTTGCCTTTCTGTCTATTAGCTCCCACTGGTACAGGTAACTTACTACAAGCCTTGTTGTAAGGAGCGCTTATTCACTCTTAGATGGAGGAAGTGAAGGAATGCTAAGAAGGAAGAGAGCAGTCTGTAGGGGACTGCCCCCTATCCCAAGCTGTGTTGAGAGCCTGGGGGTGCCTGAGAAGTGCTATGGGCACCAGAATTATGCTTTCCCCCAGTTGAATCATCTGCTCCTTGAAGAAAGCCCCAGACCCAGTGTAATACCCCTTCTTTTTAGCCACACCCTCTTTCTTTCTTTGGCTTCCTAACTGTTAAAGTAACAGTAAAAACCAGCAACCTGTCTTACCTGTAGCATAGAGGCAAAAAGTCTGACTCTTTAAGAGAAGAGCCCTGCCTATATTGCCATCATTCAGCAGATGTGGGATCAACTCTGAGGTCTTTCCCTGATATGGTGGGGTCCACCTGATCCACGGCTGAAAGGAATGGCTGATTGGGAGGGGTGGGGGGAGCATGGAAGAGGGAAGAATGAAATCTCCTTGCCAGGTGGGTTTTTAAGAGCTGTAATAAAAACATTGTGTAAATCGAACTGGTCCTCTTAAACAAGGAATAATAGTCTTTAAGCCTGCCTGGAGGGTTGTGAATTGTGTCTGATTGGGAAGCAACCCGCAATGAATTTCAATACTGCCGCTTCTGCTGTAACAGAGGAAAATTGTTCAGTTTTGAATTTTACTGCATATAAATCACCCTATCAGTTGCTAATTTTTCTCTTTCTTTGGTTGAGCCCATAAAACAGTGTACGCATTTCTCAAGAGGCTTTCCCAGAAACTATTAAATTGTCTATCCATCTCTGGTCCCCTACCCACCCCCTCGCACACCATGTTTCCTGTTTATTTTATTTTAAGATAAGAAAAAATGAGATTCATACTGGGTTGCATGAAGAGTGAGGATGAAGGCACATTGAATTAAACCCTTATTTTACCCCTCCTTGATTAATTTACCTCTTTGCACTCTCACCCACATGAGATAATGAGGGGGATAGTGAAACCTCCAACAGCGTGAGGAATTATAGGAAGGAGCAAAGCGACAAAGTGAGAACACTTATCACTGCTGTTACATAGATGGTTTGTTAGATTCTGAGAAGAGGCCACACTTCCACGGGAAGCTTTCAGGTGCAAGAAAATAATCTGCAGTGTACCAAAATCTGTATGACTCAGTCGTGGGGTGGGGGGAGGTATCAAAGTTGTTAAAGGCCTTGAGCTTAAATTTGATACAGATGTAAATGTGGCACTCTGTCGTTGCTAGTCATATATGAAACCAGGTCTCCTCAACATCTTCATAACTGGCTTGGATACAAAGAACGTGTTCCCAAGCAGGGGCGGAGGAAGGGGGTGGTGGGGGCGAGTTGCCCCAGGTGTCACCACTGAGGGGGGGTGACAAAATGCTGAGCGGAACTCACCACAGGGCCTGCAGAGTGTCCGAGCCACACATCTCTCCTGGGAGTGACACGGTGGCTTGGGCACCCGCAGGCTCCGGGCTGCCCCAAATGGTCCGCCCACTGTCTCCCCCCCCCCCAGCTGTAGGGCGGCTGAGTGGGAGGAGGCAGGCAGACTTCTCGGAGGCCCCGCAGAGCGTCATACCCCAGCTGGCCCCGCCCCACGGGTGGGTGGCCCCGCCCCTGGTGTGGGTGGGTGGGTGGGTGGCCCCGCACACACACGGCCCAGGCACTGTTCCCAAGGCTTGTGTTTCAAGGGCTGGCCCTACCATTCATGCATTTGTAAACTCAAGACCTGATTAAGGGCCACATTGCAGCAGGCCAGTGTTACCAAGGGAGGAGATTGACAACTGTGTATTGCAGTAAGAAAGACATCAGCTTGGGATCAAAGTGGCCAAAGCTTTATTGATTGCAGATGTAAGCTGGATTTTGGAATAGGCACAGGGCAAGCATCCTGAATCAGCCAAATCTTTTGCCTGTGGATATCTCCATCAGGGGCAATCCTGGCAAATGGACACCATCCATTGATGCATATCTAATGGGGAAAGCCCACCAGGATGCCATTCAGGGATGTTCTATGGGCCAGCAGCCCACTTCTGGGCTTTCAGACAGAACCCTATCCGTGGACCCCTCTACTGGGGTACCCAAGTAGTCTGGGGTACCAGATTAAGGATACAACCCCATGTCTTTTTCTGCCAAATGTTGTGTCAAGAAGCACAACAGTTTTGTGTGAAATGTTGTCGTAATTTATGATTTAACTCCAAGAGGAATTCAGCATAGGATTACAGCAATCCTTCCTTTAGTACAAGCATTTCTGATTGCCAGACAGAATGATCTCCTCTCTTCTCTCCCCACTGTTTTTTGGGGTTCTACCTATCTCCCAGCGCTGGGTAGGGCATATGGAGGGAGGCGGAAAGCCCTACTGCTCAAACAGACGTTATTGTGGGGCTTCCACAAGTGGGACTCATTAGTTGAATCTGGCCAACTGTGTTTTCCAATTCCACAATCATAATTCAGGATATACATGGGAGTTGATGTTCTGAAGATTACATTCTTAGTTCATTGCAGTTTCCCCCAGCATATTTGTGGGAAAGGGTCACTGCATAACTAAAAGAGGAAGCTGCCTTATATCAGGTCAGACTATATCTTCTCCTATCCCAGTATCATCTACTCTGACTGGGAGCAGCTGTCCAGGATCTGAAACAGTCATCACTCCCACCAGATGTTGCCAGGCTCCAACTCCCATAAGCCCAAGCCAGCATGACCCATGGACAGGGGTGATAGGAATTATACTTCAGAAACATCTGGTGGGCCACAGGCCTGTTTTAACCGGAAATGGCAAGGACTGAACCTTCTGCATGAAAGCATGTTATTGCCCTTCTTTTTCATCTACCTCTTTTCCTTGACCCACTTTCGCCTCCACCACAAGATAATTTTTGCACTCATACTATAATGCAATCCAAAGGAAGTTGGGGGGGGGGAGGGAGAGAGAGAGAGAGATGCTTTGTGAATAAATCCAATCCATCTTCAGTTTCCCTGCCAATGTGAGCCTGACAATCTTCTAAAAACGATTCTTTCTCTTAGGCTTCTCAAAGAGCATCTAGGAGAAAAAATAGTGGAGTTGGCATTAATCTTTGACGTTGTGAAGGAGCCAGATCTGGCCAATTATACATGCCACGTGGAAAACAGAAATGGACGGAAACGTGCAAGCATCATTCTGCGTAAAAGAGGTATTGGGGGGGGGGGTTTACTCCTTTTTCTGTTTTGTGGCCACACCATGATTTTGGAAGAAACTAAGCTGGTGACTCCCCCACCACAGTATTTGCAAACTAATATCTCCAGTGATTTCTTCCGGAGCTCTATTGCCCGACAAATAAAATACACAAATTTATTTTCTACTCTTGAGCCATTATATACTCCTTTCCCATCTTGCTTACCTCCCAGTCTTCTCCATCTCATTTTCTCAACATTCGCAGCTACTCCTTAAGCAGAAATAGGGAAGACATTTGACCCACTTCTTATTTTGATGAAAACCTGCTTCCCCACCACCACCTTTTCATCTTATTCCACCAGTAGAACTCACCATCATGGCACAGTGGTCTTTCCTACTGCCAAGGTACCTGTATGTCTCTGGGCATTGACCAAGCTACAGAATCCCTACACATTACTGTGGTACCTTGGGTTAAGAACTTAATTCGTACCAGACGTCCGTTCTTAACCTGAAACTGTTCTTAACCTGAAGCACCACTTTAGCTAATGGGGTCTCCTGCTGGCGTGCAATTTCCGTTCTTGTCCTGGGGCAAAGTGCTTAACCTGGAGCAACCACTTCCTAGTTAGCAGAGTTTGTAACCCAAAGCGTCTGTAACCCGAGGTACCACTGTACAAAGAATTTTGAATAACTATAGCAAATGAGAATACAGGGACCTCTAAAATGTGCAAGAAGCTTAACCAGCTGTCAACCCATCAAAATTTAGCAGTGTTAAAAGTGCATCAAGCCCCTTATAAAATCATTCACATACTTATCAGGTCATCTTCAGAGGCCCTTCTCTGAGTACCCTGGACTTTACACTTCCACACACAGCACAGCCTCCCAACATGCCAGACTTTCCTTTAACCATTCCCAGGTCACTCACACTTGTTAATATCATTTATCCAACGGGGTGGAAGGAGGAGGCTCAGAAGGTGTCTGTTTCTGAGTGATAAGCTTTGATTTACAAAGGCAACTGGCATGTTCACAAGCATCTAAGTAAACAGGCTGCCTCTACTAAGGTAGCTGCTTATAGGCTGCCAAATAAAAAGGAAATGCATCACCCAAACAGAGGATTAAAGAGGACAGAGATTTGCATAAATTGTGCATATGCTAACTTACATGTAGAGATGCAAATTGGCCATTGTGTCTGCTCAACAACTGTATTGCAATCTTACTGTTTGTGGGCCACTTCACAGCCCCTTATGTTTTTTTCTTAAGTCTTAAACTGGACTTGGATAGAGGACTCTGTATATTGTCCTCTAAATAGTGAAGCATATGGGCACTCTAATCTCACAGGGTGGGGTGGAGAGAACAGACCTCAGTAATATGGATCAAGTGAAGCATATTCTAAAGCAGGGGGGAGGAACTTGTGGCCCTCCAGCTGTTACTGCACTACAGAGCCCATCATCCCTCATTATTGGCCATGCTAGTTGGGTTGATGGGTGTTGGAGTCCTACAGCATCAAGGGAGCAACAGGTTTCCCCCACCCCTGTTTGGAATATAGATGGGTGAGTTGTTGGCATATGTCTTGAGAGACAATGGAGTGTGCTTCTGAGGGTGAAGCCAAACCACTACATGCAGTCTGGGATTTGCAATAATTAAGGATATGGAAATACCAGATTATGGTTGTGTGTAGGTATTTGACTGAGGCTACAATGCAACGTAGTTTGTGTGATTTTTATATTGTTGAACCACTGAATCAATATTTTACCTAGACCATACATGCATTTTAAAATTGCCGTGAGAACTTTGGAATTTGCTGGTAGCTCTAGCTAAGATCGTACCTCAAAGAGGGCCACAAATGCTAGCCAGCTAAGGTGATGCTGATGTTTCTTTTCCAGGTACAGACCTTCCCCGGACTCTGAGGATTTCAGAGTTCCTCCCAGCAATTCAGCCACCTGTTTGTGACTCATTGCACTCAGTGCTGGGTGATCGCACACATCCAGCACTTGCTCCCCAAAGACTTGCAGTCATAATAAACCAAATGATTGTATCATGGTGTTCATATTCTATACCCCATGGTCAGCAACCCTTCTAGCACCTTTCACAGGACTTGGTTGTTGTTGTTTTTAAAAAACTGGTTTTGTCAATTTATAAAAATGATTTTTCTACCTAGTCTCTGCTTCCATGCTGCCTGAACATACTTTTTTGCTGGGGTCATGCAGAGCAGCCACTTCTGCTGTTGCCCATCTACCTAGTCACAGTTCCACTCCATACAGAACAAGGAAATTGGTTAAGACTTCCATGGGGAGAAGGAGAAAATAATCTTAGGAGCTAGCTGCATGATATATGCCTATAGATGTAACTGAGCCCCAACATTATTGTTGTTGTTAAAATTAAAAGCTGTTTCAGGGGAGAATTTAGAGTGGCGAAATAGTGAAGGGAAGGAGTGCTTAACCCTTTGCCAAGCCACCCATTCTGCCAATTGCTGTCCCCCCCCCCCCAATTGTCTTACCACGACTGCTACAAGATTTCAAAACCATGTCTGCTCCAGGAAATATATGCAGGGTGTAGTTAGCCTCTTATGAACATTTTCTCCCTAATGCAGAGGAAAAAAATCTAACTACTCTATAAACATCTTACAAGAGGAACAACTTGTCTTTCAGTTCAAGAGTACAGACTGATTTGCTCCGCCAGTTCCTGACAAGTTACACATTGCAGATTAAAAGGAAGTAAGACATCAGTGTCAGTTTAGCACTTGCGCTTGAGAATGTCTGCTTCATGCAAGACAAGAGTGAAGTGTTTTTTGGGGGACTTCATATTCTAAGCAGGAATCTACCTTTTGCATTTTAATCATCTGGTGTTCGGCTCAGTGCTTATCCTGTACACTAAAATATTGAAACCACCTTAGTGTTCCAAATAATATATTACTTCTAGAAGTCTGCTGGCAAAAGAACTGTTGGTGATTCAAATCAGTGTTTAGAATTCATTGTGAACCTCTCAGCTTTTGAAAATGTAGTTGCTCCCCACAAGAGGGCTAAAGGAAGCAGTTGCTCTGTCTGCAGTGTCTTCCAGATGTGTCGGACCATCATCCTTGACCATTAGCTGTGTTGGGTAGGGATGATGGGAGTTGTATTCCATCTAGAGCAGACTTTCTCAAACTTGGGATCCACCGATGTTATTGAACTACAACTCCTGTCATCCCTGACCGCTGGCCATGATGGCTAGGAATGATGGGAGTAGTAGTCCAACAAGATCTAAGGACCCAAGGTTGAGAAAGGCTGATCAAGAGGGTTCTAGGTTAGTCACCTCTGGCCTAAAGTATAAGGCCAAAGCTCCCTTGGGTGAGAGTTAATGCTGTTACTGTCCACTCAATAAGTATTGCATTGTTCACCCATATCCCAAAGAACTGGAAATACAGTGTCAGAAGTGCCATGGCTCCATGGTAGAACATCTGGCCTGCATGCAGAATGTCCCTGGTTTAATCCCCAGCATCTCTAGGTAGGCTTTCCTGTTCTGAAAGCTTGGATAGCTACTGCCAGTCAGTGTATACAGTACTGAGCTAGAGGGACCAATGGTTTGACTCAATATAAGGAAACTTTTTGTGTTACTTTTTACTACTTAGAAATAAGATGAAAGAATATGGGATTACTCCATGATTTTTATCCTAGGGACATATTTTCTTTTCTTCTTTTTCTGATTCAAAACAAAACAATTTATCAGTGTTTTGGTTTGTTGTTTTTTTTGTAACAACTTGAGCAGATACAATAACCTCTCCCCACAAAAAACCCGCTTTCCTCACTTCCCCATGACCACAAAGCAGTCTTTTATAACAGCTGTATCTTTTCAATGTTTTGCTCAAGTTGCTGAAAGCAGCAAGGCATCTTTTACATGCTGGAAGAGTGTCTGACTCAACTGCTCCAGGAAGGTTTATACAAGGCTCCTAGCTGGTTTTAGGCAGTGGCGTAGCGTGGGGGGTGCAGCGGGTGCCGGCCGCACCGGGCGCAACATCTGGGGTTAGGGCAAATCCATGGGTTAGGGGGCGCAAATCCACAGGTTAGGGGGCGCAAATCCATGGGTTAGGGGGCGCAAATTACTTGCCTTGCCCCGGGTGCTGACAACCCACGCTACGCCACTGGTTTTAGGGATGCTTGTACACCATTAGCTTCTTATTGACCATCAGACATCAAGAACGTAGGAAGAGCCCTGGTGGATCAGGGCAAGGTCCCATCTAATCCAGTCCCCTGTTCTCACAGTGGCCGACTGTATGGGAAGTTCAAAAGCAGGACTTGAGCACAGTAGTGCTCTCCCAGCATGCAAATTCCAGCAACTGGTATTTAGAGAGCAGGGGATGGGAGTACAATTTGAAGAGTAGTTCCAAACCGCAGGGCTCAAAGGAGGGCTTGTGGGGGTGGTTGGGTGCAGGGATGCCAAAGAAAGGTGTGAGAAACACCAGAGAGATCAGTTCTAGTGCTTAATTAAAGAAAGGTGTAGATTTGCAGCATATCAGCCTGCCAGGTATCCCAGCCTTTATGGGATGGACATCACAGAGATGGCTTATCCATGCCCAAACATTCTTTATACACAAAGCAGCATATGTCACTTTGACCTGGACTTCCCATCACTTCACCTGACCAGATGAGAGCATAGGTGGCAAATGGCCAAATCTTACAGATTTGCTTTCTTTGCTCAGAGCCCAGCACCCCACAGATAAGGGTAACATCAAAGCAAGCCAATTAACCTATATCAAAGCAAGTGAGCATATATGAGCTCATTGTTACAGCAACTGCTAATTAATTGTGGGGTTATCTGGACTACCTTTGGTTCATCACAAGGATCAAAGCAGGTCATGGGTTGGAACTGCTGGACTTTCCCACTGCCTGCACTTTCATACCCTTCAACATTTCTCCAATGAAAATAGGGACATCCCATTCTATAATGGTAATTTTACTATTTATACCCCACACATCTTGCTGGGTTGCCCCTGTCACTCTGGGCAACTTGCAACATATATAAAAACATAATTAAACATTAAACATAAAAACCATCCCTATACAGGATTGCCTTCAGATGGCTCAGAGGTCAGATAACTCCATACCCTCCAGCCTTTCTCCAGTGAAAATAGGAACATCCTAAGGAAAAGTGGGATCAAATCAGATTCTGGGATCAAATCAGAAAATGGGACAGCTTCCCTAAATCAGGGACATCCCAGGAAAATAGGAATACTTGGAGGGTCTGCACTATTGCTCTTATCCCAGTTTCAATAGCAGACATGAACCCAGCTGACAGGAAAGATGTCTAGTGTCTAGACATGGCTAAATGGAGGTTCAGCACACACAATTCACCCATGTGTCCCTGTGGTCTTTAAACTACAAGCTCTGCTCCATTTTAAACATGAATGGCATCTACTACTGTCACAGGGCCCATATTAACTGTACATTTCAAGCAGTATCATACCACTTTAAACAGCCATGGCTTCCCTCAAGGAATACTGGGAATTGTTTGTCAAGAGTACTCAGAGTTCAGAAACCCCTAGTACCCACACACACCTACGATTTCCAGAGTGGTTTAATAGTCTATCCCTCTCCCCAAGGAACTCTAGAAATTGCCCTGTTCCAGAATATTCTATTCCCTTTCTCCCCTGAGGAATCCCTCAAGTCTGCTTGATATTGCCATTTTGGCAAGAGAATGAGTCCACTATTTGTTTGCTTGCTTTTCTCTTCCTTCTCCATTCCCTTTTTCCTTTTATATCATGCTTTATAAGCCTGTCTGTGTTGCTTTTATTGGCAAATGAGCTGCTCTGGGATCCCTTTGGCTGAAGAGCAAGCTGTAGATACTTTAAATGAATGAATGAATTAAATATATTGGGCTGGCCAACATACAGATGTTGTTGGACTTTAACTCTGATATCATACCAATAGTCAGAAATGCTTCAAGTTTTAATTCAATGACATTTGGAGAACACCATGTTGGCTGCCCCTAATATATATGAAGCTGCCAGGTTCCTTATAGCCTTTCTGATAAACCTACCTGCCAAGTACTAATTCCCTTTTAATGCCATTTAAGCTAATGTCCAACACTGCATCTTGTGGCAGCAGGTTCCATGGATTAATAACACATTGCATGTTGTCCTTTCTTTAATTTGAAATTGCCCAGTCACATCAGAAAACTTTAGGGGGGGAATATAGCCAGTGGGCTAGATCCATGGCTGGGCTCCAGAAACAATTACCATGAGGAAGGCTTTCTATCTCTTTGTTCTGCTGTTCTCTGATACCGTGATATAAACAAATACTTTCAGACATAAATTACAGAAGCAGGATAAGTTGCAAGGGGAAAAGTTGACTCCTGAACTTTCTGGGTAAACTTTAAGGCGACGTTGATGGTGTATAAACCGATTGCATCGCCTGTGCTTTTGGAAAGCTTCACGTTGCCTCTTTTCATTCGTTACATCGCCAGAGTTTTATGCCTTTTCCAATGCTTATTTATCATAGCAATAAATATCTGCACTGACAGAGGGTGTAAATTAATACATCTTCTTGGAAGTATCTCTCATAGTATTAGACAGGCTCCTCGTGATTTTTAATGGCTGGGTGAACTGAAAAGCAAGGTTAAGAGCATTGGGTGCCTGTGCTATATTTGAAACGGCATCTCAGTCCGTTAAGAAGTGCTTCTCAGTGCCATTCAGATATGGTCATAGTGAATCATGTTGATGTTTGACAATTGGTGTTGGAAACTAGAGGTGGACTGGCCTTAAAAATCTACTTTTTATGGTTTCTTTTAGGGGCTAGTTTGAAGATGTCATCTGCCTTTTGGAATAGTCATCCCACCCTGGGTACTGTCTTTAGGCACTGGTTTTAGTAGTATTGTGTACTATAATGAAATGTCTCATCTGCTTTTGCATTATTGTTATTTTTTGGTGTGCATTGGGGTGCATCTGGTTTGTAGTGCTAATTTAAAAGTCATTGGGTGGGATACTTTCTCTACTGGCAAAATGTTTTGACCCAGCAGGATGCTGTTGCGCAAGAGAATGCATAATAAGCAGGTTGCTGGTAACTTTGTAGCAAAGCAAATCGTGCCATCTGTTGCACAACAAATTTCCACCAGCATAATGTTTGTGCTTCATTCCTCTGGAGGGCAGTGTCGTGGACATTTTCATGAATAACCAGATGCACAAATAACCGGATGCACAAATACACAACACCTGGCTTGCCAGCAGTACATGTGAAAATAGGATTTCTTAGCAGACCACAAGCTGAACCTGAGTCAACAGTGTGATGCAGCAGCAAAAAATCCTAATGCTATTCTAGGCTGCATCAACAGAAGCATAGTGACCAGAGCAAGGAAGTAACAGTACCACTTTATTCTGCCTTGGTAGACCAGACCTGGAATACGGTGTCCAGTTTTGGGGAGGAGGTGTGAGGGCTCTGACAGAGTCCTCCTGCCCATTTCCCAAGGCCAGGAAAGTGATTTCCCACCTTTGGGAAGGAGATAGGAGGGCTCTAGGATCCCGCCAGAGCCTTGCACCTCCTCAAATCCTGGAATAAGGCCAGCCCTGCAAGGGCTGGTGGGAAGGCATCAAATGGACTTGCACAGGACAGCATATTACCAAGGTCCACCCCTGAGGGTAACCAAGATGATGATGGGTCTGGAAACCAAGTGGGATGGGGTGTTAAACAGCTGTAGAATGTTGAAATAGGGGTGGAATGGATCAGTGACCGGGACATGTGTGAAACAAAATGGAATGCTCGGGTTGCGAACGTGATCCGTGCAGGAGGCACGTTTGCAACCTGCAGCGTTCACAACCCGCAGCACCGAGTCTGCACACATGTGGGTTGCGATTCGGTGCTTCTGCGCATGCGTGACCACCGAAACCCGGAAGTAACCTGTTCTGGTACTTCCAGGTTATGGTGAGTCCGTAACCTGAAAAAAATGCAACCTGAAGCGTCTGTAACCTGAGGTATGACTGTATACTTATTCACACATCCCTATTGGCTCAGCATAATGAGCTGACACTGTGCAGCAATAAAACCGCCGCAAAAAGTAGAGGCTGTCAACCAGGATATGCACAGGAATGTGTAACCAAAAGTGGAAATGGGGTTGTTGTTGTTGTTATGGCCATCTGCATATATACTAAGGAATGTACATTTAGAATGCATCCTATTGCTCTCAATGGGATTTATGCTTGAAAATCACATTCTGATGCAACAAGGCTGATCCTAGAGAGGCAAGGGCAATGCGGCTTCATTTGCCCTCACTGTTGTCGCCACATGTCCAAATCATCATTGGTTCCATGATGTCGTCACATTCACCAGTTGATCCCTGATTGACTAAGGTTGAAGTTACAAAGAATGGTGCTGAGGCGGCAGCCATTGAGCAGAACTATCACTGCAAATGGGTGTGAGAAAAAACAGCAGCTCAAAAAGCAGAAGGTAGAGACTGGTGGGGTTTGAGGGTCCAACAAGAGCACCCCTTTTGCCTCAGAAATATGCAGGGGGGAAAAATAGATACAGCTCTACTTAAAACTTGCATTTTCCTCAGGTCACGATGTACATGTGCTATGATGTGAAGAACTGACTTCAGATTACTCAAGAAATGTGTACTTGCAATGACTTAAATTTATTTAAAGCTTAATAGCCTAAACCTGGCTTAGCTTAAAGACCACCTTTTCTGATGTGTCCAGTTGTGATTACTAAGATCCACCAGGAGCCCCCACTTCATGATATAATCCTTGTGTCAGATGCAGACCATAAAGGCACAAAGACAGGTATTCTTGGTGGCTTCCCTCAGTTATGGAACTCCTTTCTCCTGTAGACTCACTCATGTCTAAGCCTGAGCACCTTTCATAAGCATTGCAACACTTCCTTGTCTGGACTGACCTTTGGAGACTATGGTTAAGTTAGGAAAGGAGTGGGGGATTTCAGCTGAATTGTATTCCATTGTGCTAGGGATCCCCCACCCTCCCAGAAGCTTTAGGGCAGGGGTTGGCAACCTAAGGCTCGTGGGCCAGATGTGGCCTTCTCAATCCGGCCCATGGACAGTCCGGGAATCAGGGTGTTTTTACATGAGTAGAATATGTGCTTTTATTTAAAATGCATCTCTAGGTTATTTGTGGGGCACAGGAATTCGTTCATCCCCCCCCCCCAAAAAAATATAGTCCAGCCCACCACATGGTCTGAGGGATGGTGGACCGGCCCACAGCTGAAAAAGGTTGCTGACCCCTGCTTTAGGGATTTGGTGGGTTATAAATCAAATAAACAAAGACTATGAATGCTGCCCTAGGCTGCTTGGAGGAAGGGCATGATAGAAAGCTAAACAACAGCAGCAGAAACAACCTTCCATTTTCTAGCCCATCCATCTTTTCCCTGCTTTATTCTAGATCTGATATCAAAAATCGAACTTGCCGGAGGTTTGGGAGCCATCCTTCTCGTGCTGGTTTTACTTATAACGATCTACAAATGCTACAACATAGAACTGATGCTATGTTACCGACAGATGTTTGGAGGTGACGAAGCAATGGATGGTAAGTGCACTTCCCAAAAACTATGACAAATGTTGTTGTTTTCTGTTGAGCATCCAGAATGCTGAATAGCTACTGTCTCCTTTGGAATGGAGAATAGATGTGAAATGTACTAGGGGCTTTGGGGGAGATTGATTAACAACAACAACAACAACAACAACAACAACAGGCAGGCACAATCCGCTGGGAAGTTTGTCTGCAGACGCACCATTGACATTAACAGGAGTTGTGAAAATCACGGTATTAGCAATCAAATAATAATCATAATTTATTTAGTTAAACTACTTATGTACCACTTAACTGCAGTGGTCTCTATTGCAAAGGTACAATACAAAAAATGAAAATCAGTTAAAACTATGACATCAAACTTAAATAAAAAGGCCTGCTGGAATAATTTTTTTTAAAATGCATACAATAGGTGTTGGAACTTCAGCAGGGGGAGGGGACATCAACCGGCAGGGAGTTCCACAAGACTGGACCCACAATACTGAGCACACAGCTCTTGGTAGATATGAGGTGTGCATTAGAGCCATTGGGGGGCACTAACAGTAACTTCCCTGAATACCGCAGTGATAGGGTTGGGATGAAAGATGTCCCTCAAGGTATATTGCTTAGATAGGTCCCTTAGGTATATCACTTAGATAGAATATAAACAAGAATAATTTAAATGCACAACAGAATAGTTCCATCAAAATATTCTGCAATTAAGATGTGCAGTGAAACAAGCTCATTAAAACAGCACACAGCAATTGAAACAGGAGGTTCAGGTCAGGAAATCAGTGGGAACAGGTGTTTGTTTGGATGCGGCCAGTAATCCTTGGGGGAAACTCCATTGTCTCGAACTCCTTCGGGAAAATTGGTGTCTGACATGCTGCATAGCAGCAGCCACACACTAAGCAGGGGCAGCAGCAGCAACTAAGTAAGTGGATGGGAGGGGAAAGGTGATGGGTTCTGTTGGTTTGAGGTTGGCTGGACAGGCAAAAGGGAAGAGGATTGGAAACTGACTGGCCCAGCCTGTCATCTGCCTCTTCCTTAGTCTCTCTGTTGCCCTTGTAGAACTCAGCAGGGAGGAGGATGGGGGCAAGGGATAGCTCAGTTGGTTAGAGTGTGGTGCTGATAACACCAAGGTCATGGATTTTATCCCCATAAGGGGCAGCTGCATATTACTGCATTGCAGGGGGTTGGACTAGAGGCCCCCTTACAACTCTATGACAAAACTAGAATTAGTTGGCACTGTGTACCCTTGACTTTGGCTCCCTTCCTTCTGCTCTACTAGTCCCAAGGGGCACAAGCTACTACTGGTAAAAAGGTAAAGGGACCCCTGACCATTAGGTCCAGTCGCAGACGACTCTGGGGTTGTGGCACTCATCTCACTTTACTGGCTGAGGGAGCCGGCCTACAGCTTCCGGGTCAGGTGGCCAGCATGACTAAGCCGCTTCTGGTGAACCAGAGCAGCGCACGGAAACACTGTTTACCTTTCCGCCAGAGCGGTACCTATTTATCTACTTGCACTTTGATGTGCTTTCGAACTGCTAGATTTGAACCGCCAACCTTTTGATCGGCAAGCCCTAGGCTCTGTGCTTTACACCACAGCGCCACCCACTATTGGTACCATGCATCTAATTGCACGACAGGGTGGGATATTCTTTCTATAAACCAGAGTTTCCATCATCCAGTTGCTGCGTCACACTCCATTGTTTACCAGGAAAGCAAAAGACTTTCACGCTCCTTGGGGGTTTAAAAGCTGATTTCCTTTTGCTAAGCGAACCATGCCAGGATCCAACCTCGGCCCATCCATCATCTAGCCTTGCTCTCATATTGAAATATGCCAACCCTGCTAGAACCAGTAACAGCTCACTGGAACACCTTGTTTTCTTCAATAGGAAGAGCAGGGGAATCAATTCTCTAGCTGAGAAAAGAAATGCCTGCACTTTCCCTGATTCTCCTCACAAGTCTCAGCCAGATCCACCTGATGAAAATTTGGGTAATTACCATACTTTGGGGAACACATATGAGTGGCTATTTAGCCTCCCTTTTTTAATACAAAGCATTCTTTTAGATTTGCTGCTAATGATTTCTTATCCTCCATCCCCAGTTGCTGTTGTTGATGATTGTTAATAATAATAATAATAATAATAATAATAATAATAATAATAATAATATTTATTTATACCCCATCCTCCCTGGCCAGAACCAGGCTCAGGGCAGCTAACACCAGTAAAATTACAGTAAAATCATAATAGGGGGGAAAACCCAATTTAAAATACAGGTTAAAATGCAATTTAAAATGCAGCCTCATTTTAAAAGTAGCCCATAGATCAAAACCATAAGGGAAGGGAAAACATAAGGGTCAGACTGAGTCCAAACCAAAGGTCAGGTGGAACAGCTCTGTCTTGCAGGCCTTCGGAAAGATGTCAAGTCCCACAGGGCCCTGGTCTCTTGGGTCAGAGTGTTCCACCAAGTCGGGGCCAGTACTGAAAAGACCCTGGCCCTAGCTGAGACCAATCTAACCACTTTGCCACTTGGGACCTCCAAAATGTTGTCTTTTGTGGACTTTAAGGTCCTCCGCGGGGCATACCAGGAGAGGCAGTCCCATAGGTATGTGGGTCCTAGGCCGCATTCTGAGCATTCTGTACTTTTATCTTCACTGCATTAACTGTTCGATTTTTCATTTTCTGTTAATAATGGTAGCTTCTCACAAACACTTATCAGAACTACCTGTCTCAGCCATGTCTTTGCCCCCAGCAGACCTTAGAAGTGATATAAAGATTTGTGCCTCTGCATTAAAAGCTCCAGTAAATAAATGCATTCAATATATAAGGTAAAGGTAAAGGTACCCCTGCCCGTACAGGCCAGTCTTGACAGACTCTAGGGTTGTGCGCTCATCTCACTCTATAGGCCGGGAGCCAGCGCTGTCCGCAGACACTTCCGGGTCACGTGGCCAGCGTGACAAGCTGCATCTGGCGAGCCAGCGCAGCACACGGAACACCATTTACCTTCCCGCTGGTAAGCGGTCCCTATTCAATATATACATTAAGCCAATTGCACGTACAATGTAAAGTAAACGTAAAGGTACCCCTGCCCGTACGGGCCAGTCATGACCGACTCTGGGGTTGCATGCTCATCTCACTTAAGAGGCCGGGAGCCAGCGCTGTCCGAAGACACTTCCGGGTCACGTGGCCAGTGTGACGAAGCTGCTCTGGCGAGCCTGCACCAGAGCAGCACACGGAAACGCTGTTTACCTTCCCGTTGGTAAGCGGTCCCTATTTATCTACTTGCACCCGGGGCTGCTTTCGAACTGCTAGGTTGGCAGGAGCTGGGACCGAACGACGGGAGCTCACCCCGCCGCAGGGATTTGAACTGCCGACCATACGATCGGCAAGTCCTAGGCACTGAGGTTTTACCCACAGTGCCACCCGCGTCCCTACACATTGCATGTACAATGTAATTGTGCGTTAATACAGGCAATGAAATTGCTTAGGTCTGCTGGTTTCATTTACCAAGTTCCCAGTCCTTTGAAACTTGCTACGAATGTTGGATGTAGAAGTACAGGGGTGGAGAAGAAATACATGTTGATGCTTGACATTCATTGACAACTTATCAATATTTAATATATTTAATACAAACTGACAGTACATAATATGTGAACAGTTCCAGGTTCATTCTCCAGCAGCATCTCCAGGGAGGGCTGGGAGAGACCCCTGTCTGAAACCCAGAAGAGCTGCTGGCAGTCAGTGTGGGGAATGCTGAGCTAGGTGGACCAGTGAGCTAGGTGGACTTGGCACGAGGCAGCTGCCTATATTGCTAGCTAGCACTGGACCCAGGCATTCTTCATTATCTCACCGGTACAAGGACATAACTCACCAGTACAAGGGTATTTCTTCTTTCTTTTTCTTTCTTAAAAGTGATTTGTGGTTTTATTTACAGACAACAAGGAATATGATGCCTATCTCTCTTACACAAAAGTGGATCCAGACACACTGGACTGCGACAACAGTGAAGAGGAACAATTTGCCCTTGAAATCTTGCCAGATGTTCTGGAGAAGCATTACGGTTACAAACTCTTCATTCCGGACAGGGACCTGATCCCTACTGGGAGTAAGTACCTGTCACCTTGGGGTATGAGACTACCTGTGCAATTCTGCTAAGCAGGGCTGGCCCAAGACATTTTGCTGCTGCAGACAAAACTACTGGCTCCCCACCACTGCCAGTTCCACTGTGTGCCTGCCCTTGTGTGCCCCCCACCAGTGGTAGAAGGAGGAGGCCAACAAGTGCAGGGCACGCTCCAGGGAGGTCAGATCTGCAGCTGCTCCCAGCTGTCTGGAGTCTGCCACCCTGAGGCAACTGCTCACCTCAGGCATAGGCCAGCCATGCTACAAAAAAAGTGCATGCTGATTCATAAGCTTCCGCTTCCTTTTTCTACGGCCCTCTCCAAAATGAAATACAAAGGCCCAACAACAATGAGGCATGACTGATGAGCTTTACAAAAGGGGTAGCTGCTGAGCACAGCTTTAAACCAAGGCCAGGGAATCTGTGGCTCTCAGAAGTTGCTGGACTGCAACTCCCATCGCCCCTGCTCATTCATTGGCCATGCTAGCTAGGGTTGATGGGAGCTGGAAGCCAACAACACTTGGAAAGGCATGGGTTCTAGACAACCTGCTGTCAAAGCTAAAAGGTAGAGACTCTGGGTCAGAAAAAGGCTACTTGGTAAGGAAGGAAATTCTGGAGAAGACAATCTCCTGGTGACTGGCCATGCCAGCTCTAGGTTTTGGAGGGCCCTGTGGAACGAGGTAACCCATAAGCTTATCTCCACTTCATTGGTGTCCTCACTGCCTTCAGGCCCAGGCTGCACAACTGCCCAGTGAAAAAGTGCAAAGTCTGCCACTCCTTGCTGTACCTGCCTCTTCACCTGCCCTCTCTCTGCATGCAAGCTTGGTTGGTGAGCAGCACAGCAAAGAGGAGAAGCAGAGCCTGGAGACTCTGTGAGTTGACAGTGGGCCCTTTGCAAAGGTGTGGATCTTGGAAGGTGCCCAATGATGTCAACCTCTGAAATCAGTTTTGTCAATTACAGTGCCAAGGTCTAGCAAAAATGCAGCTCTTATTTGCTTTTGCTTTTACATTTGTCACATTCACTTCTTTGTTTGTTTGTGGCATTTATACCCTGTCCTTTGGCCGAGGAAGCACCTTCTAAATATCAATAGTAAGATGGTCCCTGCCTCTGGCTCACAATCTAAAAAAGCCACGGCACACAGGGAAGGAGGAATGAGAGGGAGGGAGAAGCTCAGACACAAGTTCTTAAGAGTTTTAGTCCTGATAACACAGAGCAGGTGCAACGTCCAGGCCATTACATTTTCTACAATCATGTTACACCAGAAAGAAAAAGCAGGCAATTAGACCCTGTGAATTTCTGTGGTATCAGAATGGCTTCCATCCACTAACCCTTCTACTGTGCAAATAAATGTCCCTTTCCTTTACATCTTTTGCATTTAATTTCCACTGACACTAAGACATAGTGATCAGGTTTTCCCCTCAGGATGAAAGTTTTAAACTAGGATTTAAAGTGTGTTTTCAAGGGGATCTGGTTAGTGCTGTTGCAGAAGTAATATGCACCATTGTTCGTTTTAATACTGGAAACTGTGGAGGATTTGCATGAAGGAAAATATGTGAGGGGCTTATAGCAAACTTCCTAACCATAGTTAGGCAATTGAGAATATTCTATCTGCACTCTGCCTGTGATAACAATTATAAAATGCAAACAGACATTAAAAAGAATTAACAACAGGAGAAATCACCCCCAAACATTTGTTAGTATTAAAGGGTATGTTTTAACAGCTTAGCCAAAGATTTTATTACTTTATTATTTGCAAATACCCTTTCTCTAAATTTCATTGGGTAGATTAATTTGATGAAGGTAGTAGTAGCAGCACTGATCCTAATTAACCCCAGATGAATAGGAAGTCGAGCTGTTTGTCCCTGGAACTTAGCAACCGATGGATTTTGGCACAAATAGCATGCAGAAAACAGGTTGTCTTTCTGCCTTTTCTATAGCATTCAAATTAAGTTAACAACATGATTTTGGGAGCCAAGGGAAGAGAAGTGTTACAACCTGTTCTGCCATTGTTCAAGTGAACACTGGTGTGCATGCCATTGTGCAAGACTAGCCCATTACCTGCTTGGGAAATGCTACTAAATTCATTCAGGACTAGAGTTCTCATGGCCTATGGACCACATTCAGGCCTCCAGAGTAATTTCATTTGGCTCTTGGTGGCTCTGCCAAATCAGGTTGCATTTTTTAAAAAAAAAAATTTTGCAGACATGTTTTCTTGTAAGGGGGTGGAACCAGGCACCATATGTATTGCATACCAGGGGCTGCCACCCCTGCTCACTCCATTAGCCAACTCTGCCTACCCCTTTGCCCTTCCCACACACCTGATCAAAACCTCCTCCCTTTACACTTCATCCACCCCTCAGATATCCCCAACGGCTTGTCCCAAGCTCCTCCTGCCCCAGGCACCACGCCCATTTAAAGGAGCAGAGTGGTGCTTCACACAGCAGCTTGCTAAACCACTGTGTGAAGCACCTCGTGCCCCTCCCACCTTGCTGCAGAAACATTTAATGAAGGGAAGTAGACTGTATGTATGTACATTTTTATTGTATTGGTATCCCATTCATATTTTGGAATGGTGAAAGGCCATTGCCCCTGTGCCTATGTAGCAGGTCTTTCAAACTCATCCTCTATCCCTGTCACATACTATGACAGGGATGAGAAATCTGGTGCCTCCCAGGATGGTAGGACTCCAATTCCCATCAGCCCCAGTCAGCATGGCCCAATGGCAAAAAGGTGGTAGGAATTGTGGTCAAGCAATGATGTGATCCAGAAGACAGTTGGACAGATCTCTTTTGGTCCCCTCAGTTTCTCATTTTTCCAATTGTAAATTCAATTCTCCACATTTCTACTGCAATTTGCAGTTTTTCTTAGGGGAAAAAACTCCTTGTGCAAATTTATCAGCATTTTAGTGAATTGTCTCCTAATATACACATTTGCATATGCACTTAAACTAATGTACACACTGCCCCCTAAGAAGTGCGTCACAAAATTTAGAGGCATGCGACTTCAGAGGATGCCCATGGTTCAGTTCTCAAATCGTGTTCGAAAAGGTGGATTAGTAGGTCCACCTTTAAATACAAACTGAATCAAATTTCTTCCCCAAATCTACCATGTGTCCTTCAGATGTTTCTGAACTTCACCTCCCATCTTCACCTGCCAGCATCCAGGATAGTCCAGGATAATGGGAGATGTAGTGCAATAGCATCTGGAGAGCCAGCAGTTACCTGTCCCTGATGTAGCCCAACAGCCCTATCCTGCATGGCCAATGATCAAGGATGAGGAGAATTGTAGTCTAGCAACATCCAGAGAGGCACTTGTTCCTCATTATTGGTGTACTGCTGTTCTGAACCACAGGACCAAAGGAGGACTTGTCAGAAAGCTTGGCTGCAGGGATACCAAAGAAGGATGTTGAAAACTCCAGATTGATCAGTTCTAGTGCTTTATTAAAAGAAGGTGTAGACTTACAGCAGATCAGCTTGCCAGGTCTCCCAGCCTTTACAGACACGGGACAGACACTGCAGCAAGGAGATGGCTTGTTCTCATCGAAGCAAACATGGACACATCCTTTATGAACAAAGCAACATACGCCACTTTGGCCTAGACTTTCCATCACTTCACCTGACCAGATGAGGGCATAGGTGGCAAACACCCAAATCTTACAGATAGTTTCCCCTTCTTGGGTTCAGAGCCCAGCACCTCAAGCCCACAGATAAGATTAACATCAAAGCAAGCCAATTAGTCTATATCAAAGCAAGTGAATATAAACATATCTGAGCTCATTGTTACAGCAACTACCAATTAATTGTGGGGTTATTTTGAGTAGCACGATGGTGGTTGCAGAGCCTCCAGAACAGTTCACCTTTGGTTCATCACAACTGCTTATCTACACGCAGACACATAACAAGTTAAAACACACGTGAGGTATAACTATGCGCTCCATGAAGCCTATTATGGGAACAATTATTTTTTGTTTCATGTACAGCTGCTGTTTTTCCCAGGCGTAATTTGTTTTTGTTTTTTAAGGAGTGAGCAGAATCAAAGTATTTTAAGTCACAATTATTATTATTTTCTATGAAGAGAACAAATGCTTCAAATGAATCGGCATCCTTGCAGGTGCCTCTCTCTAGACGGGATGGCATTTTCCTTTGTGTCCACCTGTCATTCAGGCACTGCAGCAAAGACTCATCAGCATAATTTCAGAGAGTCATTAACCATCATCAGAAATATACACTACCTGAGGACGTCAGCTCTCATTGCTAAGCATTGAGTGATATATCCTGTCACTTCCATCCCTTGCAACTGGGACGATTCATGGTTTTTGAAAGGATTTTGATTCTTTCATGCAGAACGGAAGGAATGCTTAATCTCCACCAAATGATGACAATGCAGAATATGAATTTGAAAGCAGGCAGCTTGGGGTTTCTTTTTAAAAAAATTTTTAAAGGAAAACCCTGAGTTTGCAGTAAATAGACCCCTTATTTCTAGTGGGGAAATAAAACTTCCTTTCTAAGTCAATACCTGAGGTGCCTACACCGTTATTCATGGAGGACAGGCCAATGATTAGGTAAGTAGAACCTCCACATTCAGAGCAGTATACCTTCTGATACCTGATGCTGAGGGCAAACAATGCTACTCCAAACTCTCTCTATTAAAAAAGACTTGCCCACTAAGATGAAAGACAGGAAACGGCTGGTGCACTGGTCCTTTTCTAAAGCTGCCGTGATCTGTAAAAACAGGCATTGCCATCTTGCTCACACCAATGACTTAATTCTTTCTCACAAAGGAAAGGTTAAGCTTGTTGGATTGTGCCTTTAGGTCTGGCCTCACAAGCCAGCCGGAGCTTCCCCCTGTTGCTCTTTGCAAGCCTGTGGATTTGGCCAGGGTGACAAAAGACAGGGCATTGGGTTCCACCTGCTACCCTTGAGGAAAGATGCTCAGCAAGAAGGGGAAGAGCCGTGAAAGTAAGCTATCAGTTCTGACTGCAGTGCCAGCCCTGGGGAAAGGCATGCTGAGCCTAAGCCTTTAATGCCTTGGTTGTCTCAGTGTCCAGTAACATTTTTCTTGTTTGCATAGATGTGTACACAGTGGAAGCAAACTGCATGGCTGTAGCCACCACAGCACAAAATCTTGAGCTGCAGAATGTGCTGGTGGTGAATCTACACCTTCAGGGCTTGCACGGGACACTGTGCCACCTGAGGTGCTTCACTGATGCCCTCTTATTTATATTGCATTTTTGTTCTGCCTTTTCCTCTAAGAAGTTCCTAGTGGGTGAGGTGCATGTGTCACTCCTCCCCATTTTATCCTCACAACAACCCTGTGAGGCTGAGCCTCATGGTTGAGTAGGGATCTGAGCCCCTGTCTCACAGGTCCTCTTAACACCAGTTCTCTCTCTCCACCTGCTGCCACCATCTTCTGCCACTGCTTCCCCACCACCAACCAGCTGCCACTCACCCACCAATTGCCACCTCCCAGGACCCCCAGGACCACACTTTCCTATCAGGGCTGCACTCTGAGGAAGGCATTGTGAGTCAGGTGGCCTCAGACAGCACCTGTGCCACAGCTGTCCGCAGGAACAGCAACTAGCAGATGTGGTGGTGATGAGAAAAGGCAGCTTTGCAGGTGGGAAATTGGGTTGGGGAGATGCTATCCACACACCCTTTTGCTCTGCCACCTGAGCCACACAGTTCATTCTGGCTCACTATGGGGCTGCTCCTGATCCCTACCAAAGATGAATCTCAGTGCTGTCAAATAATTGGTCATAATTTCACTTAAGGGTCAAAGTCGGTCTTATTTATTTTATTTTATTTTATTTTATTTGGTATGTTTATAGACTACCCTCTTCAGTATAAAGTATTCTTGCATCTTTTTTAATAGTACAGATAATAAACTGGTGGTCCTCCAGATCCTGTTGTATTCCAACTCCCATGAGACCCAGTAAGCATGGCCAATGACCAGTTATGGTGGGAGTTGTAGCCCAGCATCTACTGGAATGGCAAAACTTCCTGAGAACTGCCATAAATTTTATGCCATGGCGAGGAATAGCCTTTCCATTTTCTTTATCCCCAGCACCTGGTATTCAGAGGTATCCCATTTCTGAATATGGAGGTTCTGTTTAACTGTCATGGTTTAACTGATGGACACCCATGATCATACATAACCATTTTGGAAGACACACACTGGAAAGAAAATTCTTTGAGGAAAGAGGCACGGTGGTTGTTCGCCATTTAATTTTTTGAGCCTTCTGGACAAGTGACCATTTCCACATCTCACAGCAACAAATTACTAATGGTTTTGTTTTGTTTTGTTTTTTATAAAGGTGAAGAAAATGTTAAAATGGCTTATGGCCTTCATAAATTTAGGAAAGTGTAAGCATGTGTTGTGTTTTTATACTGCTGATGGTACTAACATACCTTTTGTCAAATTGTTCTTTAGGGCAACATATATCCCAGCATAGGCACTGAATTCAAGGGGCCGAGGAACTGTGGGCCTCCTCAATGGGGGTTTGGGGGGGCAGGGCCCCCCATTGTTGGAGCCAGGCACAGAGTGATGTCAGGACGATGTGTGACATTGCACACGTAACGTCAGGATGTTATACATGTGATGTCAGGACGTTGCGTTGGGCGCCTTCAGTGTGCTTCAGAAGATGGCGCCTCTGAATCCCAGTCCATTTATTAGCTACATTCAGCAATTAATCTGTTTGTATCTGATCTGGAAAGGGGTTAGCACATGAAAAAATTGCTTACATGGAGTCCAAATCTCCATGCCAATATCTTCAGTTTTAACAACATTCTACTCCCACTCCTATTTGCAGTGTTTGTTCGGAACCTGGTGGAGTACAATACTCTCCAAAGTGATAATTGTGCTCCCAAGAGCTTGTTCATACTGTCCCCCTTGCACCCATAAGAACAGAGTGGTCCATTGCAGCCCACTTGATTTTGCTTACTACAAAGCAGCTCGAGATACACTTGTGCTTTAGCATCAGACACATTGCTGGAGGTGTTTTCCCTCTGCACAGCTTCATAAATATGTGATAGAACACCAATGTAGCTGAGTTTTCCTATTTACTTCAACTGAGGAGCCAGTTCCATTGAAGTGAGTGGGAAACTTTGTCACACAGGTTTTCCAAGTACAGGTTGGAGCAGCTGCAAGAAATACTGTATAGGCATTTCCACCTGTGCAATAGTGGTGGCTCTTCAAAGTCCACCAAGATCACAGAGATGGAAAATAAAGGATCTAGGCTGTTCTGAACTTTAGCAAGCAGTCTAATGGAAATTTGCCTAAGCGACTAGAATTCCACTTTCAATTTGCACCAGAAAAGATGCATATATATCACAGATGAAACTGTGGCTCATCTATATCCAAAGCTAACCCCATAAGTGTGGACAAGCTTTCAACCATGATGTGGATTTTTAGTATTGATTGATGATTGATTGATTGATTGATTGATTGATTGATTGCATTTATATCCCAATGAGCTTAGGGTGATGTATATTGTTCTCCTCCTCCTCATTTAATCCCCACAGCAACCCGTGAGATAGGCTAGGCTAAGAGGCAATAACAAGCCCGTGGTCACCCAGTGAGTTTCATGGCAAGTGGGGATTTGAAACCTGGTCTCCCAGATCCTAATCCAACACTCTAACCACTACACCATATTAATTCTGATTGATCCATTTGTGATCAACCCATCACCCCCCCCCCCACACACTTTGTTCACCTATGTTTATTTCTGTGCCTTTGCTAAGAAAATAGGCCCTGTTTCTGTGCTGCAGTTTGTCCAGTACCCTGGGAAGGTGTCAGGGAAGGGGGTGGTCAGTAAGGGTGAGAATTTATCCTTAATCTCTTGTGTCACAGTGAGGCATTGAATAAGGCTTGCAAGCTTCCAGCACCATGTTGTTCTTCTGGGGAGGAAAGCAAAGCAGATGCACATGAATCTATGTGGGCAATTTGTGCTGCATCTTAGCATGTGGTTGTGTTACTCTCCACTTCATACAAAGTGTATATAATGCAGTTTGAGGACAGTGCTTCAATGGCAAACTGATATTTGCACTGGAATGGACCCTAAAATTCAGTGGAATCATTAGGGCTTTCACCAGAGTTTTGATAGGCTCGCTGGTTCCCTCTCCCATCCTTCTTTGTGATAAGAATCTAATAAAAAGAATTGAATATTGATGTACATTTGATCCTATGAATCAAGATGATGGTGCAGCAGTTAAGAGTCTTCTACACCAATAATTTGGCAAAACAGTGGTATGAAGCAGGAGTGGGGAACCTTTGTCCTTCCAGATGTGGTTGGACTATAACTCCCATCACCCTGTGTCATTGGCCATGTGGAATGTGGCTGATGGGAGCCACAACATCTTGAAGCCCACAGGTATCCCTGAGGCTTGCACCTACTAGCCCATAAAACCACCAAACCATTTATTATCATTACCATTATTTGCTGAACCGCACAACCAAAACTGTATGTGGGATGAGTTCCACCTGGAACAACCCCTACAATGTGCTCTTTCTTCTGCAGGCTCTTCTTCCAACTGGTGCCCCTATCTTCCAATGGAAGGAGAGTTGAAAGAAGTAAGTAGAGAAGGACTTTGGCTAGTCCTCCTCTCCACCAGGGGGCATGGGTGAAATGGGAGGGGATTGTCTGCCCAGCTCTTCTTGTCTGCCCTCCTGCCAAAGAGGTATCTATGGGGACAGCAAGTCACTATTACAGTGAAGCTGTCTGGATCATGGCGGGGGGAATTATTTGACATTTGGAAAATATATTTGCCATGTGCTTTATAATAATAATAATATCATGGAACAAAACTGGTTCAATATGTTGGCTCTAAGGATCCATTTCCTGTCATATTTACAATCCAATGGAGGGCAACAATCAGGCTGGGCAATGGCTGGCTCTTAATTCATACATAACCCAACTTTGTTTCCATGCAGTTTTATTGCTATTATGAAAACCTAAATGGATGCAGGAGAACTTTTGAGGCCTTATTTTGAATAAGTTTCACAATATATGGAAATAATATAGGGTGCAATTTTATTTTATTTTAAAACCCCACTTGTTTTTCGTCCCTCCTCTGGCCTGGGAACCAAGTCCTACTCAGAGTAATTCTTGTTATTATTCATTTATTACATTTGTAGACTGCCGTTCATCCAAAGATCACAGGGTGGTTTACAACATAAAAATACAAAATGAAATCCCAAGGTATATAATCAAAACAAAAACAAACCAGTAACCCACAAACAGATTTAAAAGACCAGACAAAACTCTGGTTATAGAGAACTGTTTTCACCTGGTGCCTAAAGATATGTAGTGAAAGCATCGGGCAAGCCTCCCTGGGAGGAGAATTCCACAGACAGGGAGCCACTGCAGAGAAGGCCCCGTTCTCGTGTTGCCACCCTCTGGACCTCTCATGAAGAACGGCCTCGGATGATGTTTTCAGGGTCTATGTTGGTTTATATTGAGAAAGGTGGTCTTTGATGTATAGCATCCCTAAGACATTTAAGGCTTTGTAGGGCAAATCCATCACTTTGAATTGGGACACTTTGATTGGCAGCTAGTGCAATGGGGCTAGGATTGGTGTCATGTGCTCAGACTTTCTCGTCTCAGTGAGCAACCTAGCCACTGAATTCTGATCCAGCTGAAGTTTCTGAACCATCTTCAGAGGCAGCCTCACATATAACACAATGCAGTTATCTAATCTAGAGGTTACCAGAGTATAGACAACAGAAGTTAGGCTATCCCTGTCTAGATAAGGACATAGCTGGGCCACCAGCCAAAGCTGATGGAAGGCCACCGAGGTCACCTGAACCTCATGCAGTTGCAAAGGATCCAGCAGTATCCCCAAGCTATGTACTTGCACAGAGGGAATGTATCTCCATCAAGAATAGGACACCTCCCACCCATCCTGTCTAGGGAACAGTGTTACCTGGAATGAACTTGTTGGCTTTCATATAGTCCATATGTGGCAAGACAACAGCCTGACAACAGTAAGGTTACCAGATTTTTTCCAATGAATCCAGGGACACTTATTGTTCGCTATGTACATGTGAACACTGAAAAGGCAGTAAATCCGGGGACTGTCCCCAGGAAACGGGGACGTCTGGTGACCTTAGAAAACAGTCCATATGTGGCAAGACTCACCAATTCTTATATGCTTGCCTCTTAACTGCTGAGCCCAATTCAAACTGCTGATGTTTACCTTTAAAGCCCTGAAAAGCTTGGGACCAAAGTAGCTGGAGTACAGTGCATGTTCCCATACTGTCCTTCACCATTAGTACCTTAAGATCTTAATTAAGGCCCTTCCCTGAGTGGTGTGGCTTGCTTGGAAGTGCTCTTCCTTTAGAGCTTTAGCTGGCCTTGCTGTGACAAGCTCTTCAACACCAGGTTAATACTTTGTTTGCTTACACAAGTGGGCTGTGTTTATCTTTCTCCCAACATATGTCATCAAACAAGATGGCCCAAGCAGTTTCTGTGTCAAAATCAGGCCTATTGAAATCAAACCCATTGAAATTAAAGGGACCTAAGTTAGTAATGTCCATTAATTTCAGTGGGTGTACTCTTGAGTATGACTGGCATCACGAACCAGCCGATACTTTTGTGGGGTAGGGCTAGGAATCTCTAATAAAATTCTCTGCCCACCAAACTGCAATGCCTGTGATTCTTTGGGGGAATATATCTGCAGTTTAAATATAGGAACAGAAACATTGGAAGACATTGTTCCACTTTGCTTAGTGTTGTCTACACTGACTGGCAGCAGCTCTCCAGGGTTTCAGCCTGCAATCTCCCCGAGCCCCACCTGAAAATGTTGAGAATTGAACCTGGGACCCTCTGTGTGAAAGGCAGGTGCTTTACCACTGAGCTATGGCCCTTCCCCGATATGACCTGAGTCTATAAGTCTGAGTTCCAAAACTCTGTGCAGTGGAAGGGAGTGATTGTCTTGTCAATAGTAATCGGGGAGGAAAATTTAATATTTTGTGTATTTGGTTAACTGGCTCTCTCTTTGTCCTTCAATCTCTTTCTTATTGAAAAGAATAGATTTGGACAGTATCACTGGATCATCATAAACAGCAAATTCCCCATTGTGGCCTATCCTAGGCAAGAGCAGTTCATAAAATATCTATAAAACGCCACCTGCATTTGTATTGCCAGATAATTCCTCCCTGAACCCATCTCCAGTGTAAATGCACACACCTTAAAACATTCTTATCTTATGTGTCAGAAGCATTTTCAAAAATGGTTGCCTGAGCTGGCATTCCAAAATTCTCATTTGACTTACAATAAATATGCTTTACCAGCATTATATTGATATGTCAGCAAAGCAATGTGTACTCCTGTGCTTTTTCTTAAAAAAGCAAATTAAATTGAAACTGTGCACCAAGAAAAACTAGAAAAAATAAACTTTATATTTCCAAACAAATAAATTTTGCAAATGTATATATTTTTCCTTTGTTTGCATAATTTATTCTGTAGTTCCTGGTCATGCAGGGAGAAGCAATGAAACAGAAGTGGTGTCATGATCCTGAGCTTGTAGGAAGACTAGAAAATGGAAAGGGGTGGACCTTTTTCAACCTGAGGGCCACATTCCCTACTGATTGATCTTCCAGGGGCCACAAGCCAGTGGTGGGTGGGGCTAGAAATGAAAGTGAGCAGGGCAATTAATGTAAATTTTATTTTCAGCAGTCAGCTAGTTTCTACACACACACCTTTATCATCTATCCAGACAAGCAATTCTAGCCAGGTAAAACACTCAAGGTGTGTTACCTGGAAAGGAAACAGAGCAGGGTCAGTAGTGTGACTGGGGAAAGTTGTGGTCTAAGGAGAGTTCGGAGGGCAAGCAGGCTTATAGAGCCACATTTGAATTTGAGGCACAGCTGGCTACGGAGCCAGAGGCCTAAATTCCTGGGACCCATATCTTAGGGGAAGCTAGCAGATGTTGGAATAAGTGCCAGAGATGGGGTACCAACATTCAGCCAAAGCCCAGAGCTAACATGGAACATTTTAGAGCCTTCCCAAGCCAAAGGAGACAAACCCGCCGCCTGGGGGTGGGCGTGGGGGTGGGAGAGGAAGGCATCCTCTTCCAGGCTGTTCTTCAGTCTGCAGCCCTGATCAGCTCAGTGCAAGAGGCAGCAGGTTGAAAGCTTCCTGATTATAATCATGGTGGCTCTCAACTTGTGCTCAGCTCTCCAAACTGGGCCCCAGAAAACTGCCAAGAGATTGCCAGGAAGAAGGACTCAGAAGTGACAATCCAGGGATTAGACCCAGTAAATACCTTGCTGTGGTTGAAGCAAAAGCAGAGGAGTCTGGTCTATTTGCATAAATGGGGCACTGCCCTACCAGCCTGTTCTCTGCCAGCCCTCCTCCTTATGGATGGCCCTGGGGTGGTGGTGCTTGTCAGCTTCTTCCTCCTTAATCCACGTAGAACTCAGCAGGGAGGAAGGTGGTGTCAAAAGTAGAATTAGTTGTTTCATGCACTAATTGTGCAGGAGTCTTAATGCTGTGCAACAGAGGAATCCAATTCAACAGCTGTGCTAGTGGAAACTTCTTGTGAAACACATTGCACAGTCTATTGTGGAACAAAGTTACCAGCAATCTGCTTGTGTATTTCATTGCACAACAGCATTCCACTGGCTCAAAATGTTTCTCCATCAGAACAAGTATACCACTACGTGACATCACCTCATTGGATACAACACAAAGTACATGCACTAGTAAATTATGATTTTCTGTGACTCCCATGCACATGTCCATGGCCTGTTTGGAGATGTGCATTTGCTCTTCGCATTTGAGGCGTTTTACTGCAACAAATACATGTAAACCACTAGGATATCTGTGAAGCAAGAGATGACTGATCTACCTGGGCAGAAGCTCATGCCTTCTTCACAGGGTATGTGAAAACAGAGAATGCTTAAGACATAGAGAAGGCACAGTCATCTCCTGAGATGTGCTCTTGAATAATCTAGAAAGACTGTAGAGCTGACCAAGGTATAAGGGAGCGGTTACCCCCTACTTAAATTGCAAGGCTAGTTTTTTCATTGTTACTTTGGTGCAGTGTATATTTTTCTCTATTTTACTGTCTTTCTGCTCTTCCTGTTTACAGCATACCTTGACGATCTCTCCAGATGCATAGAACAAAGCCGAAGACTCATTATCATCCTAACTCCGGATTACGTTCTCAGGAGAGGGTGGAGTATTTTTGAGATGGAAAACAGACTGCATAACATGCTTGTCAGTGGAGATATCAAAGTGATTTTCATTGAATGCCCTGAATTAAAAAGCAAAGTGAATTACCAGGAAGTGGAATCTTTAAAGCACACTATTAAACTTTCCTCAGTCATCAAGTGGAATGGTCCAAAAAGCAACAAACTGAATTCAAAGTTTTGGAAGACCTTGCTCTATGAAATGCCTGCAAAGAAAAAAGAGGTTTTATCTCGGCGCCAGGTCCTAGATTCTGCTGAACAGGGACTCTTTGGGGATCTTCAGGGGGTGCCTTCCATTGCTGTGACGGATACCTCTGCTTCCTTGGTTGCATCTCAGGCCGACTTGACCGATTACCAACAACCGGATCCAGTGCAAACCAGACATTACTGCAGAGGATATGAGTATGACATGCAGTCTGCAACCTTGCCGTTAGCCGCCATAAGCAGTAATCACCACACTTACTGTAACATACCCCTGACGCTATTCAATGGACAGCTGCCTCTTAATAGCAGCATGAAAGAAACACAGGAATTTCATAGGAACAACCCCCTGCTACCATTGTCAACAAGGGAGCTTAGCTTCACCAGCGATATATGGTAGCAAAGATATAAGCATTTTGAAACTGATTTATCAAGCATCAGTGAGACAAATTATTAAAAGGACCTTGAACCCATATAACATCAGGTGCCAAAATATTTTGCCAAGTCACAAGTAACACACTTTTTGTACTTGAACCTCTTTGTTTACATTTCAAAAATTATTAGCAAGTGGTGGAGGAACCTACTTTTGTAGTTCACAAATAAGTTCATATCTTTTAATGTACAGTTTTAATGCTTCTTTATATGAAATAGATATATATGAGGGCATTGGAGAGTATTTTGAAGTAGAGTTTACAGCCTGACAATGGAGTGACATTTAATGCTATATGTGATAGTCTGTATTTATATATTAGTAATTCAGAGATATAAATGGATTTTTTTTTTAATAGAAAGAGCATAGGTAGGTAAGAACAACAACACAGTTTGAAAATTTGAAACATAACAAGCTACAATGAATTATTGTATTTTCAAATCATGCCTGGAGGACACATTCCTGTAAAGGAAATATTTTAGGACATCTTTCTTATAAGATAATCACCAATACGTTTTGGAAGGTGGTCCAGGTGAATGAACATTTGCAGGTGTTGGCCTCTAGTTTTCATTCAGCAAATCCTACGCTTGGAGAACACGTTGTCCACTTCACTTCCTCCATCATTTCATTCTCAAGATATTTCTCGATTCAACTCAGTGGCTGCCATTGTGTTTTTCTTAAAGAAATTAGGACATTTAACAACAGTTTTCTTTCTGTAGGGTTTTTTCTTTTAAACTTGTTTAAACTGGCTTTGCAGGTTTTTAAGAACTTTCTCCCTTTTGCATTTTATGTACCAATGGTATTGTCTTGTTAACCAGCTGCCGATTGGAACATTTCTTAGACTTCTTGACCTTGTAAAATTTGTATTAATGGTAATGTAAGTTTTGCACAGGAATATTATTATTCCCCCCTCCCTCTGTTTTCCAGATTTAAAGGTGTAACAGCTTACAAATTGGCATTTGACAGAGAATGTCAGCAATAGAAAGAAAATAATACAGCAATACTCACAAACAAAAGTGCTGCATTGTTCGGGTTACCAGTGGTATAACTTCAGTCATATTGATAATCATCTGAAACAGAAGGAGAATTTGCATCCCTTGGGTACAACGCTGTAAAAGATTCGTTCTGAGCAAGTCCCATTGCATTGCTTTCAGTGGGCTACTTAGGATCAGTGGTGGCTGGTGCCCATTGAGATTGTTGGGGTGGAAGAAAAGAAGATGGATTGCAAGTGAAACCAGAGCCAGTGACTGGCATGGCCACCTCCTGACTGGGTGCCTGTAAAAAGGCAGGCAGGTGCTAGCTGAGGGCAGGCAGGTTGGTGAAGCAATGCCCCTTTTGCCCCAATGGACCAGTCACCACTGGTTCTTTTTTTACAAGAGCAACGTGGTTGCTGTTCCATTGTGGCTCCATCCCATGCCACTTCAATAATGTTATGAGGAGTTTCATCACAGGGGAAGGACCAACAATATGGCTGCATCCTGCAACGGTAGTGCCTGTTCTCGGCAGTGTGCAGACTCAGAGTGTCCTCATGCTAGGAACCCTGTGGCCTGTCCTTAGGAGTGGGTGGAGCTGACAGTTTCAGTTTCTCTCAGCTTCAGATTTTTCCAATCATAAGTTCAATTCTCCACACTTTTACAAGTTTCTTTTTTAAATCTTCCTGAAAACCCATCAGCTGCTTAGTGCAATTTTGCATTAGTATACACATTTTTGCAGAACACCCCGCCGCCGCCGCTCCCACCGCCAATATGTATGCTTCTCCTTTTTGTATGTTATTTTATTAATATATGTGTTTCTACCCACATTTTATCCTGGTATGTGTGTTTTTGTACAAATCAAATCTTGGCTGGAAAACTGCATTGCAAAACACAAGAGAAGTGCCCATTTCAAAGGATGGTAGTGTATTAGGTTCACATATTGTTTCAGAAAGTGCGAATTAGGTCGGTTCACCTGTAAATACAAACTGAATAAACTTTTGTCCCCCATTCCTACCTGTCCCACGTGATTTCTCCCACTGTCACAAGATAGGCTCTAGAGGGCAGTGATATAAGTATTCCAAGACTGGATAATTTCCCCCAACACCATCTTGCTTTGCACTGAGCACTTAAGAATCTCAGAGCTGGCATGGGAGAATTATCCATCTCTCTTCACTTCTGGTTATCCGAGTTAACATGTTGCCCAACCAAAGACTGAACACCTTTTTCTTTTTCTTTTAATTTGGCCCTTGTAAACCACTATTTTGTCCCTGTTTCCTGCACTGTGGGACGTCTTGTTCCAATAAGCTCGTGTGAGTCACTAACATGATCACTCTTGAGGATTTAGAAGTTCTCTAGAAGTTCAGCCTTTAAATGAGTGCTTGTGGTGGATGTACCCTGATTCTAGCCTGCATGCAAAGAAATACATATGTACGAATACTAAGGCATAGTTACATCAGCAGAGTATGTGCTGCAGCAGCGGAGGTATGTTTTGAATGGTTGATATAACATATTTAGTATAGGACGTTGGGTAGGGCAGTGGTGCTTACCTGACCAAGCAGGTGGGTCACTGCTGCTTACGAGGAGGGAGAGGGACAACACGGTAGGGAGGTCAGCACTGTGCAACGTAATTGTTCTCTTCAGTATGATTGCACAACGCTAACTTCTCTACCACCTTGCCCCTCCCACTTTCCTAGTAAGCAGCAATGAATTTGCTGCCAGGATAGGAAAGTGCTGCTGCCCCACCCTCTGCTACTGCTACTGCTAAGCCAAACATACACCTCATTGGACAGGGCTACTGTAGGGTTAAGTAACACAGCAGACCAGAACCTTTAGCAATGTGTGGAAAAAACAGCAGAGCAGCCTACAAAGCAATTGCTAGCATAAGAATTAGGATATTTCAGATGTGTCGCTATTTTCATCTGAGAAGTGTTGGAGGATATGAATTATGTATTAATTTAATACATTTATGAATCAAAACAATACGAATTAATTTCCCTTACCTTGCCTGAAGGTGGGGCTCAGCAGATCTTGGCTTGCCTTGGTAGCCGGTCAAACTTTGTTCTCACCATGACCCTGATGTGTCTCCAAAGCAAGGAGACAGGGTCTTCTGACACTGACCTGAGCTCTACTCCCAGCACAACTGTAGTGGGATGGGTGCTCATCACCATTACACTAACCTTTAGGCCAGAGGTGGGGAAGCTTGAGAGCCTGAGGACGGCATTCCCTTCTGGAAAATCTTCCAGAGCACCTGTGCCAGTGGCAAAAGTGGGCAGAGCAATGAATGTGAATTTAACTTTTGTATAGCAGGATAACTTACACACACACACACACACACACACACACACACACACCTCTGTCCTTCTTCCATGGAAGCAGCCAAGCAAAAACTTTTGTGCGAAGTTGTGGAGCAGAGCCACATACCCTGCAACATTACTTTAATGAAAATTGGCATGAGTGTCTCTTGGCGCTGCAGCGCAAATCAGCTTGCGTGGAGGAACAGCTCTTTTGCTCCATTAATGTAAGAGCTGGCATTTACCAGATACTAACTTTGTGTCCTGTATGTTTAATGCACCATCTTGTATGCATCTCCTAGTTGGCAAAAGTAGAGCTTATATTAATGTCCTTGGTTGGGTGGTGTGCATATGCTGCAATGAATTCCATGCTCATCGTGCATGCTTAGTTTCTGCAGAGAACTATCAATACTTACCAGAAAGAACTGCTGTCACATTGAAAACTGGGAGTCTCTTATGTACTTGTAATTCCCCTGTGTTGACAGAATGGTTTGCATTCTGAGATCCCCCTCCCCTGTGCAAGTATGTGCCAACTTTGCAAAGCCAGCTGGGGAGTTTCCTGTTTGGAAAGGAAGTAACAATGGGATGCAAACCTGGCATTTTTGGTCAATGTGTGCACTTTTACATACATGTACACAGGAACATAGGGAACTGGCCAATATTGAATCACAATGTACAGCTCAGTATTGTCTACACTATAAGTGACTCTCCAATGCTTCCTCTTACAGAGCTAAAATTTTCCAGAGTGTCTTAACAATAATTCTCTCTCCTCAGGGAACTCTCAGATCTGTAGCTCTCTGTGGGGAATAGGGGTCTCATAACCACTCTCAGCACCCTTAGCAAACTACAGCTCCCAGAAGTTTTTGGGGAGAACCATAACTGTTGAAAGTGGTATCATAGTGCAGATGGGGCCAAGCAATAGATTCAGTTGATAGCTTCCATATAACTATAGAATGGCATAGAAAGCACTTGAGGCATCTACTTAGGGACAAGAGAGAAGTTTGATTACAACGTAAAGAGAGCTCACCAAACACTTTCTGAAAATATTCTCTAACCACAAGAATGCCAAAAATAAATAATTAGTGAAAATAACATACAAAAGGCATCCTATGGAAGGGGAAATTGTGCCTGCTAATTGTTTTTGCCAGGCATTATTGTGTACAAAAATGAATATAAACAGAGAAATGTGCATGAAATTGCAAAATGAAAATGCACAATAATATGCATGCAAGTTGTTGTGGTGTTTGGGGGTGGGGGTGTAAGGCCGAGCATTTAAGCATAGGATGACCTGAACTTAAGGTTGGGGAAATGAAACATGAAGAGAAACCAAAAGGGACAGATTTATCCAGCTCAGCATCTCTTACTTGGTTTAGGAAACATAACTGTGCTGCCTATATCCAAACACATATCAGGCATGCAAAAGCTTGGAAATGCATGCCTGGAGCTGCAGAAGACAGCCCTCCATGGCATTCCAGATGTTTTCACACTTTTTTGCTTTGGATAAGACATTTGCTTCTTGCCAATTTACTGGGGAAGTTTATCACCTTGTTAAGCTGCCTCTGTAAGAGTTGGCATGGGCAGCAGTCACAAAATGGATGGCCCAGCATAACACAAAATCACTGGTGGAGGAAGAGGCGTGCGGGGGGGAGCGCACCGCCCCTGGCAGCGCACTCCCGGTGGGGTGCCATTGCGGCTGCCCCCCATCTGCGCTGGGTGCCATGCCCCTATGGGTGGTGCACCATGCCCCCATGATGCGCACCACACCCCTATGGGCAGAACACCATGCCCACAGGACACGCACCAGCCCCGCCCCTGCCTGCTCTCCGCCCCCCCCCCAAGTGCTGGAGCATGAAGCTCCACCACTGCACAAAATGACTGCCATGTCTAAAAGAGCAGTAAATGAGATTGAAGCACAAACTGCTGGGGTACGTCCACCACCACCATCAACAGTGGTGAAGAAACACTTCACCAGTCACTGCTTACAGGGAGAAGCTCTTTGTCCCTCTCCTCACACCAGAACAGAGACAATGGTGGGTGTCCAGTCCTGGAATTATCCAATGAAATTTGGTCATGTTTAATCAGGGGGATTCAAACAGGAAGAGCAAGCAGTCACATGTGCTCTGTGGATTTTTAAGGGGATAGTTAGTAAGACCTTTCAAAGGCATCATAGGCTGTACTGGGAGGCAAACTGGCACCCTTGGGTGCATGTTGTCTACCCCATCCTAGGTTACGAAGCTGGCCTTGTGACACTGGCCAGCAGACCAGTGAGCCAAGGTGCACATGATACAGAATGGCCAGTCAGAGTTCGCCCATCACTCGCTTGAGAGGGAGAGGGAGATTTGTGGTGGCAGCCAGAAACCTGCCTGAAGATGGAACATGGCAGATGGGCTTCAAATGGGACATCTCCCTTCATGTGCTTTAGCAATCCTAGGATTAGGGGAGAGGCAGCTTCCAGGTGCCAAGTTCCCTCTGCTGAAACTCTTCTACTCAACTGCAAAAGGTACAGGGGCCCAGCCCTCTCTTGCATCTGGTCTCAGATGCTTGTATTTTGCAGGCTGTTTTGACGAGTAAATGTATGTCACTGCCACCAAGTAAACAGCCGTCTGAACTCCCTTTGAAATGGTCTCAAGTGGCTTTTTCCATCACCCACCTATTAAAATATTAAACAAGTGCCAGTGTGTGCTGTGAAGAGCAAATCAATCTGCTGTCCCAAGATACATAAGAACTGACCCCAATAATCCATCCACTCAAGTCCTGTGCTCCTCTGTAGCTACTTTCCCAGGGCTTATCCTGTAATCCTTAAAATATGTTTTCAAGTGCTATTCACTTCTCCTGTTGCTAGAATTGTTGGAAGTTTCCCCCTCCACTCCCTGTTTCCTGTCTGCTATGCATTCATTTTATCCCAACACAAAACTATGAAATTAATTTTAATTTATTACACAGCACAGAACTCTTAACCTTTGTAGTCTAACTCCCAAGGCACGCTAGGTTGCATAATATATTTTTCTATGGAGTGTCAAAGAGATCATTATGCCATTATTACCCCTATATCACAAGGGAGAAATGAGATTTTCAAAAATTTCACTGTTGTGGGTTGTTGTTTTTTAAGAATCCTACTTCCCAAAATGTATTTACACTGGTTTATGTTCTTGTAAATGGGAAAATGTGCAGCTTATAATGACTGGGAGAGATGAGGAACTCTCTATGAAAAGAGCTGTATATGGTTAAATGAAACTGTGTTTTTCATTCATTTTCATTTCCGCACTGTTTAAGCTCTGGTTCATTCACAAGGAACATGGAGCACTATATTGAGCATGAAAATAGATGCAAGGACTTCTGCTTTGTTGATCAATTATTTTATTCTATTTTGCAATGATCAGAATGTGAGCATCCTGTATTTCAGGAGCCGTGGCCATGATCCATTAAGTTGACCTTCAATCGCAAAATATATTTTGCCACTGTTTGGTAGAGTTGGGGGAGAAATTCTGTTCAGTTTCCATTTAAAGGTGGCTCTATCAAATTCACGCTTTTTGAAACGGGATGAGAACCGAAACACAGCCATCCTTCAAAATTTGCATTATGTGGCGTTTGCGATGCAGTCTGCCAACCAATAAATGTTTATGAAAAAGAAATGCATTTATTGGAGAAAGTGTGCACAAAATGGAATGTTTTCATGAAAAAAAAATACAAAAATTGCTCGTGAAAAATGTGCACATTGGTCAAAACTGCAGATAAACGTGTGTATATTAGGAGCAATTCAGACTAAAATGCTGATGGGTTTTCATGACGATTCTTCTTTTTTAATCAGAAATTGCTCTAGAAATGTGAAGAGCTGAATTTATGATGGGAAAATGAGAAATGGAAAGAACTGAAATTGACAGATCCATCCATTTCCTACTGTACAGTGATCTCTTTGAATATAGTTTTCCTTTACCATTTTCACTAAGTGTTATGATTGTCTTCTGTACCTCTGTATCTCTATACCTTAGATCTAGATAACATCAGAGACTTTGAAGTTGTGTATTCCGTAATTCAACAATGTACAGTGGTACCTCTGGTTACGAACTTAATTCGTTCTGGAGGTCCGTTTTTATCCCAAAACCGTTCTTAACCTGAAGCACCACTTTAGCTAATGGGGCCTCCTGCTGCCGCCACGCCGCCGGTGCATGATTTCTGCTCTCATCCTGGGGCACAGTTCTTAACCCGAGGTAATATTTCCAGGTTAGCAGAGTCTTTAACCCGAGGTGTTTGTAACCTGAGGTACCAGTGTATACATAACTTGGAATCTTGGCATGACGAAATGGCTCCTTGACATTCACTTGACAAGGACTCTCTCAACCAAATGGAAGGTTATGGGCATGACTTACCAGCCATTTAAACTAAAATATGATTACATCTTTCCCTTCACACCCAATTGGTAGAGACATAGCACAGAGGCTTTGCATACTCTAGGATCCTGCAAGAGAATCTCGGGTTAAAAGGCTTGCATAGCAACTGGTGAGGAAAAGACACTACAACTCAGGTCACATTCACCTATGGGCAATCTCCAGAAACCACATTCTAGCAGTGGGCAAGGCTAGAGGCAAAAGTCGGCAAAGAACCACATGTCAATTCTACCTTTGTACAATAGCCAAGTTTCTACACTCACTAACACACCTTTCCCTTTCTAGGCTTATCAATCCAATGCCATAGTCAAGCCAGGCAAAAACACTTGAGAAGGGTGCTAAACAGAAATGGTGAGGGTTGTAGCCTGGGCAAAGTCCTGAGAGCCAGCTAGAGAGGCTTAGCCTCCCAGCCTGAGGTCTCATGTTCCCTCCCGGGCCTGTGCAGAGTGGGCTGGGAGACAGCTGGGTACACTTGCTCCAGGCCTCAGAGGGGTTAACCAACTGGGGGACCCCACCAGGGACTGGCCATTTTTTTCTTTTTAGTTCATAGTTTCATTCTAACAAGATTCCTGCCCTGGGCCTTAGACAAGCCCTCATGAGGCAAATACTATGACGTGGTGTGAAGCAATTTCGTATGCATTTGAGAACCTATGGGTGATATCCAACTAAGTCATACTCAGTGTAGACACGCCGTAATCAGTGCACCTACTGTAACACTGAATGTCACCCATTGTTTTCAAGGTTGATTTATACAGCTGTACAGTGGTACCTCAGGTTAAGTATTTAATTCATTCTGGAGGTCCGTTCTTAACCTGAAACTGTTCTTAACCTGAAGCACCACTTTAGCTAATGGGGCCTCCTGCAGCTGCTGCGCCACAGGAGCACGATTTCTGTTCTCATCCTGAAGCAAAGTTCTTAACCTGAAGCACTATTTCTGGGTTAGCGGAGTATGTAACCTGAAGCGTATGTAACCTGAAGCGTATGTAACCTGAGGTACCACTGTATATTCAATTCCTTGTCATGCTGATTTATTTATTTTTTTCATTTTCATTTGCTTTAAGCTTTAAACCCCACCACAGGTAATCCTGTTAATTATCCTCATAATATTTCCAGGTTCCTTTGGGTGCAAGACAGATAGATATTTTATTATTCATAGAAGGTGGATTCTAAAATTCACCAAAAACAGAAGTGTGCAGAAATACACTGTAAACAAAAAAAAATCCCTCACAAGAGGGATTGGGATTTCAGTGTTCTTCAGCTGTCCTGGGAGAGTTGCACTGTTGCCCACTTCACAGAATTCATTTAATGAACAATTGTCTCAGAAATGTTAGCTCCCATAGATTTTCAAACATGGCATTGCCAGAGCCAATCACTAAAATGAATGGTGAGAATACAGGGCTTTTGAATATTTTATAAGTGATGGAGAAAATTGCACAATACTTTACAGAGGAAACAAGAAAAGAGATGGGAGAGTGCAGTAATTCATTGTGTTCCTACAAACAAGTGAGGAATGTTGATTCTGTTTTTCTTGCTGTTGAGGAACACTTAACCTTCCGTCCCTTTCTTCATTAAGCGTTGGGCTGAAGTACCAATTTGAGTCCAATGTTTAGACGACAGTGAAAAATGCCAGGTTTCTCATGCACACATAATTACAAGAAAGGAGCATTTAATATTCACAAAGACGGTGATGTAACATGCATTCAACCTGCTTGAAGACAATTAAAGCAGAGTTTAATGGGATCACTTTGAAGGGAAAACTCAAAATATTTGAAGCCAATCAGAAGTTCCCTCCTTCTCTCTCTCTCTTTCTCTCCCCTCAAGCCATTTATGATTTAAATTGTAAAGTGGGAAACCTGCCAATAAAAGCAGGTAACAAGCTGCCAGCATTTTATTGCATTGCAGTATAGCCGAGCTGGAATATAAATAAGTGTTTTACAAAGGTAGTGGGATCAGGAGATAATCAGATTAGGAAATTTAGGTGGTGAAAGGTTACCACAATTTAAAACAGAGCCTAGTGCTTGCACCAATATTTAGCATATAAAGATTTATGTGACTTAGAAATAAAAATATGAGGAAATATGGGGAACTGCTTTTGCATCCAGTTGTTGTAAGTGAGTAGGCCAGCTAATAAAACAAGGGCATTTTTATCAAGTGGTTTGGGCAAGTCATGCTCTCTTAGCTTAATAACCACCTCAGAGGGGCTCTCTGAGGCTAAACCGTTCCTGTGAATTCTATGGAGGAAGGAATGAACTACAGCCAAGGATGTCTCCAAGTTCAATGACACTCTAGGAAAAGTACTCTCTGACAGTTGCTTTGGATAAGCTTTGGGTAGGTAGCACATCTCAGTGGTACAGCATGCACTTTTGCATGCAGCTGATCCCCAGGTCAGTTCCACGAATTTCCAGGTAAGTCTGGGAGAGAACCCAGTCTGAAACCCTGGAGAACTGCCGCCAGTCAATGGAATTGGTGTAAGGCATGTTTCCCTTGGATATACCTGGTGGCAGCAGTTCACCAAGGTTGACTAGAAGGTGCTGTTTTAATTTATCACTATGACCTGGACTGGGGTTTTTTTTAAAGGAAATTGTGGTTCTCACACCCAGCCACCTGGAGAGCAGGGAATCATCAGGGCTCGTGAGTTCTCCTATACCCCCGGCAGCCAGTAGTGCTACCGGGGAAGAATTTGGGGGTAGAAGTCATAAGCCCCCACAGAAGAAGAAGCAATGCTCTGTCTCCAGGCTTGAAGGCAGCATGCTTCCAAATACCAGTTGCTGGAAACCACAGAAGGGAAAAGCTACTGACTCACATGTGTGCATGAAAGGGTTAAACTGAGCTCTGAGCCCAAGTTACCATGGATGGAGCATAGCAGGCTCTCAGCAACCTTTGATTCTCTCCTCCCCCACTCTATTGTGCTTTCTCCAAGAAGCTGAAGCCAAACACGGCTCCCAGCTCATGTAGAAAAGCAAGTGAATGAATCTCTCTAAAATGAGATTTCTACTGCCTGCATCTTTGCAAAAACACAAAGACTGCATGATTCTTTTGTAAGGAAACCCAAGTTATTTCTTGTTATGTCGATTGGAACCTTTTCCTTCTTTATTTTACTGCCAATGGATGGAGATTTGTTTGCTGTAACTTCTGAAATTCTGTGAGTAAAATCTTCACTTATTTGAACAGCTAAGTGTCTGTAATTTACTCTAATATTTTCATGGGGAACATTTCTTTAAAAGTGGGTGGTGGCAGATGTAAATCTAACCAAGTTTTAGTATGCTTGGAGCAATTGCCACTGTATTAACTCTGCTATGAAAGAGTAAGAATATCTTTTCCAAATCACTCTCTCTAACATCAGGTTAGGGGCCCAGGCAGTATGTAGATTGTTGAGAAAAATGGTTTGCCTTTCGAGTTTTGAGTTTTGTTTTGAGACTTCTTTTTGCTCTTTTGTTCTTGCTAAGGAGGTTAGAGACCCATCCCCCCCTTTCTCTTTTCTTTTCCCCATCCACCAGCTTTGTGTCCCAATTTAGGCTAATCTAGTCTCTATACACTTTTTAAATATATATTTTCAGCATTGTTTTTTGTTTTTTCAGTTTTGGTTGGATTTTTGTGTGCATTGTGGGGTAACTTGTATTTTTACCAAAGCATCCCAGAATCCAATGAGCAGGCAAAGCTTCACCCCTGCAAAGCTTACTAACTCCACATATGCCCAATGGAAAATGAGATTGGAGATCCTGTTAAAGGGGCATTAAAATGCATTAAGAATTCCCAGACCCACATATGATGAGGAAGCATGCAAATATGTTAGGGAAAGTTATTTTGCCATGAGGATCATTGCACAAAGCTTAGAGCAGGGTTTCCCAAACTTGGGTCTCCTTCTGCTTATGGACTACAAATCCCACCATCCCTGGCCACTGGTCTTGCTAGCTAGGGATGATGGGAGTTGTAATCCAAAAACAGGTGGACACCCAAGCTTTGGAAACCCTGGCTTAGAGAATCCATGCAGATCCATGTTGTTGTTGTGGCTGCTGTTGCTATTATTAATTAATTATCTATATCCCACCTTTTTCCCTGTTGGGACTAAACATTGTGAATCCACAGATGAGGCTTTAAGGAAGCTGGAATTTGCATTTGGCTTTTTTAGGAAGCAGTCTCAGCCCAGATAGGTGAAGGAACTTCTTGGGCCAAGACTAAATTCCAAAACAGAATGTGGCAGTCTTTAACAGTCTAGAACTCACAAATGGGAACACTGTGATTGCTAAAGGTGATGCAGTGAAGATCCAAGACAAGAGATCCAGCACTTTAAGATGCAGAGTAAGGATGCAGATCCAAGAGGCAATAATGTGGTTGATGTTTTACATGTTCCAAGTCTGATCTGCAATAGCCTTAGTGTTTCTGCATTGAACAAGAAAGGGTTTGCAGTGCACTTTGAGAAGGGCAAATGCCAAGTTGAAGATGATGCTTCATATGCTGAAACAAACTTAACTACAGTGGTACCTCGGGTTAAGTACTTAATTCGTTCCGGAGGTCCGTTCTTAACCTGAAACTGTTCTTAACCAGAAGCACCTCTTTAGCTAATGGGGCTTCCTGCTGCTGCCGTGCCACCGGAGCACGATTTCTGTTCTCATCCTGAAGCAAAGTTCTTAACCCGAGGTACTATTTCTGGGTTAGCAGAGTCTGGAACCTAAAGCGTATGTAACCCAAGGTACCACTGTAATGGCATCTATGAAGCAAATCGCTTGACAAGGTAGCAGGTGTTTCTCATACCCAGCAGAAGGATGAAGCCACCCTGGAGCTCTGGCACAGCATGGAGTGGGAATTCTGTAAAGGAACTCCAGAGCAACTGGCAAATGGTCTTCAGGTAACACCTGGCTCATATGACACAGCTAATTGCGAAAATTACATTTTACAGAAAAGTTGCAAGCCAAGCTTTTACCCATGCACTGAGAAGAGAAGCACGTGTGTGCTTGCAATGAAATATAGTGAAGTGTGTGGCCCATTCCATGTCCTTTCACTGGGACGAATTAAGTATGCTCTAATCTTTCTGCATGATCGTTTAAGTTATCGCACAGCCTACATCCTAAAAGGGAAACTTTTGACAAGCTCAGTGACTGTTGCAAAGGTGAGCAACAAGTTTGAGAAGAAACTGAATGCCCTTCCGATGCTTCTAATGAAATGCAAGGGTATCTGAATCAGCAAGGGGTCACACACATAAGGACTGTTGTTCATCAACCCTAACAGAACTCGATAGCTAAGAGGAAGTTTAGGTCTCTCATAGAAATGACTGACTGCATGCTAAGACACATGTGGTGTGATCCACTTGATGTAAAAGTATATCTGCAGAACAGACAGCCAATCAATGGATGAACACACACACACACACACACACACACACACACACACACACACACCATATTAACTGTGGCATATGCATATGTGGAAGCATTTCCTATGCTTCTATACCTCACCAAAATAGACGCAAGCTTGATCCCAGAGCAGAAAGGACTATAATGATGGGGTATGGAAAAGGCAATAAAGGCTTCAAGGACTTGAATACAGGCAAGGTCAGCATAAGACATGTACATAGTGTTTCAAAGAACTAAACAAAGCTGGCAGAGCTGGAACTATCCTAGACTGTCCCAGTAGTCCAGAGAAAGAATATCAGATGCAAATAGACTTGTCCAAGACCCATTCCAAGAGAATGCAACTTAAACACAAAGACATTAAGACTGCATTTCTCAAAGGAGATCTACATGCTACAGCCAAAAGATTTTACCAAACCAAATCAAGCCTATCTAGGATACAAACTGCAAAAGGGACCATATAGACTGAAACAAGCTGCTAGAGCTTGGAATGACAAATTGAGTGGCATGATCGAGCAGCTACGTTACACACAAAGCAATGGAGACAAATGCCTATACACTAGAAAGAAAAATGGACATCTTTGCTACATTCTGTGTTACATTGACAACCTGATTTGTGCATGTGTTTGAAAAGATTACACAGAACTTGTGAACTATTTAAATAAACAAGTGGAAATCAAATAGTTAGGGAATGTGAATTTCTACTTTGAGGTTCACATAGAAAAGAAGTGAGATGGATCTTCTCTTCTGAACCACAGACAGAAGATCATAGATCTATCAAACACCCTTGGTCTGAAAGACACTGACCCAGTACATACACCCATGACCACAGACTTTGTAAAGGGGAAGGATGAATCCACATTGTTGCCAGACAACACTAAGTACAGATCAGCCCTAGGGAAGCTCCTGTACTTAACTACAACTGTAGACCAAGCATTGCAGAGACAGTGGGAATCTTATACGCAGAAAGACAGATTCTCTCAGTGAAAGAGATTGGACAGCCAGCACACTGGCCAAACCTCTACCTAGAGACAGCTTTGAGAACCTGCAGGTCAAAGATTTTAAAGATTTTCTTCATTTCTTCAAAAACCAAACCCCTTGATTTTTTTTTTCACATTGTGGGGAAAAAACAGAAGACTTCCTGCTGGGAATAATTGATACAGATATATCTAAAGATGATAAAAAATATTTTTGTATGCTGTGGCAGTAGCTAGAACCCTGATCGCAAAAAAAAAGGAAAAAAGAGACAATTCCAACCAAAAAAGAGTGGCAAGATAAGCTATTTAGTTATGCTGAATTAACAAGAATGACCACAGCAAGCAAAAATTTCAAAAAGATTGGGGAAAATACAATGAATATTTGAAAAAGCAATGCCCACATATTACTGCTTGGATTTATTTCAATTAACTTCTGCAAATTGATATATGATTAGAAAAAAGATAATTGCAAAGAATTACAAAGAGAGATAATAAGTAGACAAATGGAAACAGATTACTAAAGGTGATATTAGACCCTCATAGAGGACGAAGGAAGTCAACAAAGAAAATGGATATGAAATTTGGTTACATATATCGCTTATTTTTAAGATATGTGTTTATTTTAATCATTATTTTCTTTTTCTTCTTTTTTCTTTTTTCTTTTTGTTAATATTGTTAAGATTGGTTTTTTCTGTTTTGTGTATTAACATATTTTTATTATGATTTTTTCACTTTTTATGTTTAATTGTTATATGTTTGTATGTTAAGTTTATCTGTCAGCATATAAATAAAAAAATTAAAGACAGAAAAAAGAAAAAAAGAGGTCAAGATGGGATTTGGGGGTTCTTAACATGTTATATTTTGTATATCTATGCATGTGCTCATCAGAGAAGGGCAATTATTGTAATATACAGTTATTGGCTTACACTTGTGTGCATGAAATGGTTAACCTGAGCCCTGAGCTCAAGTGACCATGGGTGTGACATAGCAGGCTCCCAGCAGCCTTTGATCCCTCTCTCTCTCTCTCTCCTGTTTCCTTGAAGCTACAGCCAAACATAGCTCCCAGCTCATGTAGAAAACCAAGTGCATGAATCTCTCTTAAAGGAGATTTTTACAGCCTGTTTCTTTGCTAACACAAAAACTGCATGATTCTTTTGTAAGGAAACCAAGTCATTTGGAACATTTTCTTCTTTGTTTACTGCCAGCCAATGGAGACTTGTTTGCTGTAACTTCTGAAACTCTGTGAGTAAAGCGTACACTTATTTGCAAAGTCAAGTGTCTGATTTATTCTAGCCTAAGTATTTTCATGGGGAACAATTGCTTAAAGGTGAATGAGGGCAGATGTACATCTAACAAAGTTTTAATGTGCTTGGAGCAATATCCATTGAGCTAACTGTGCTACAAGAGAGTAAGACTCTCTCTTCCAAACCTCTCTCTCCAACAAAGTGCTCTTGGAGTTCTGTATGCAGGCTTTCCATAGGCATTTTGCTGGCTGCTGTAACAGTAGGATGCTGGACTAGATGGGCTATTAGTCTGATCCAGCAGGTTGCTATTCTGTTCTTAAGCAGGAGGGTCCCTAGATACAGCAGGCAGAGACCTTTCCAATAGGTAGAGTGAAGTCTGCCTCAAGCAGCAGATCCAGGAGAATGGCAAGACATTGGAGGACAGAGCTGGGAGTGGCCTGCCCTGTGCTATGCATGGCTCTCAGGTACAGTAGAAGATGCTGCCCAGTGTTGAAGGTCCATCAGCCAGTTCAATTGGCTTCTGTACATGGAATGGGAGGCAGTGCCATCTTGTCCTTTGAGGCAGCGCAGTGTCTTTGGCTGCCTGTCTCAGGAGGTTTGGGTTACAACATCTTTGTTTAAGTGAAGTAATGCACATCACCATCTAAAGATAATAATAATAATAATAATAATAATAATAATAATAATAATAATAATTTCTATTTATACCCCGCCCTCCCCAGCCAAGGCCGGCCTCAGGGCAGCTAACAAGCAATAATAAAAACAAGTTGAATGAATACAACTTAAAAACAAAATTAAAATACAACATTAAAATATGGAAACATTAAAATATTAAAATGTAGCCTCATCGCAGGAGGAGAAAGGAAAAGAAAAAAGAAAGAGGGGGGGGGGGAATCAATTTGGCTCCAAGCCAAAGGCCAGGTGGAACAACTCTGTCTTACAGGCCCTGCGGAAAGAAATCAGATCCTGCAGGGCCCTGGTCTCATGAGGCAGAGCGTTGCACCAGACCGGAGCCAGTGTTGAAAAGGCCCTGGCTCTGGTTGAAGCCAATCTGACTTCCTTAGGGCCTGGGACCTCTAGGGTGTTGCTATTTATGGACCTTGAGGCTCTCCGTGGGGCATACCAGGAGAGGCGTTCCCGTAGGTACGAGGGTCCTAGGCCATGATGACCATGGGTCTAAAATTTATCCAGGGTCTAAAATTACCTGCAATGCTCCCTCATCTCTCTCAAGGCCGTGGATGGGGAACATTCAAGCTGCCAGGTGTTGAACTCCTGCTCCCATCAGCACCGGCCTGCATGGCCAATGGTCAGGTATGATTGGAGAGATATATGTGACTCTTCCTTTCCATCTACTAGCATCCTTCTTATATTAACCCATTCATCCATTTCTCACTTATTTGCTGGGCTGTGTGTGGTTATTTTGGAAAAACTTTTTAGCTCATATCATGGCCTGTAACTGTTGCTATCTCTGTGGGCCTTCCTCAGGAGTCTTCCCCAGGCCCAGTCCTTTATAGACTTGTAGCTGTGATAGAGAGGCCCTGAGGTAATGCCATTTTTCTTTTGTCCCAAAGCTGCCGCTGGTCAAGCAGGTTTGGTGTATTTTTGAAAGAGCACCAAATACCCCGCCCACACACACAACTGCAAAATCTGTTTTCCAGATGTGAAGGTGTGATGCCCACAACACCATGAACTCTCTCTTTCAAACTCTCTTCAGGGAAAGGGGAACAGCCGGCCCCCATGCAGTTCATATAAAGTATTGTGGCATTGTCACGAATTAAAGGTAAAGGTGTAAAGGTAAAGGGACCCCTGACCATTAGGTCCAGTCGTGACCGACTCTGGGGTTGCGGCACTCATCTCGCTTTATTGGCCGAGGGAGCCGGCATACAGCTTCCAGGTCATGTGGCCAGAGTGATTAAGCCACTTCTGGTGAACCAGAGCAGCTCACGGAAACGCCATTTACCTTCCTGCCGGAGCGGTACCTATTTATCTACTTGCACTTTGACGTGCTTTCGAACTGCTAGGTTGGCAGGAGCAGGGACCAAGCAACGGGAGCTCACCCCGTTGCGGGGATTTGAACCACCGACCTTCTGATTGGCAAGTCCTAGGCTCTGTGGTTTAACCCACAGCGCCACCCACGTCCTGTCACGAATTACTTCAATATTATTTAATGTTTAACTGCTACCCTTGACAGCCAACATATTCTGCCATTCTTTGGAAGTCTGGTGTGCTAACGTTGCAGGAGATTTTCCAAGACACAAAACAGCAGCTGTTGTTGTTTTTTATTTTCCTTCAGTTCAGGGCATTGTCACATTGTTAAGCAAAAGACTGAGGTCTTCAAAGTTGCATCAAGGACTGAGTTGCCTGTTGTTATTTTGCACATCCAGATGGCTGCGAAACACCTTCAGCCACAAACTATTGGACAGGGAAAGTGGAGAAAATAGAATATTGTTACAACAGCGTCTCCTGACACACAACGCTGGCACAGACCAGAGTCATATGGTACAACTGGGTGTGGGAATGTTACCAAAAATCTGCAAGAATCAGCAATATAAGCAGCAAAAGACATAACTGTTGCAAAAGCCTGCTCAAATAACCTTTGGGCTCACTTGTCATTTCCCTACTGGGCAGTCAAAACGATGTGTTTCAGAAAGAATATATGCTCTCTGTCCCTTCTCACCTCCAGAGAGCAAAGAGAAGTCTATAGATCAGATCCAGAGATCTTGCTGAACCCAGCAAAGTCAGTTTCCTTTTCCAAATGGGCAGGTGAGTTACAGGCACTGAAGGGAGCCTAGGACTTGCCTTTCTTGGAGGAATAAGGTTACAAGCATAGGCCAAGTGGCCACTGGAGTCATTATACCACAGCAGAGAGAGAAAACATGATTTTGGGAGGCAGGTTCTAGGTACAGTATATATAAAGGTAAAAGGACACCTGACCATTAGGTCCAGTAGTGACCAACTCTGGGGTTGTGGGGCTCATCTCGCTTTATTGGCCGAGGGAGCCGGCATACAGCTTCCAGGTCATGTGGCCAGCATGACTAAGCCGCTTCTGGCGAACCAGAGCAGTGCATGGAAACGCCGTTTACCTTCCTGCTGGAGCGGTACCTATTTATCTACTTGCACTGTGTTGCTTTCGAACTGCTAGGTGGGCAGGAGCAGGGACCAAGCAATAGGAACTCACCCCATTGCGGGGATTCGAACTGCCGGACCTTCTGAGTCCTAGGCTCTGTGGTTTAACCCACAGCACCACCCGCGCCCCTATATATATATGGTATATATATGGAATCATAAAACTATATATGTGGAATATTTCAGACCACATATCAGCCATCAAAACTTGGGAGGGTTTACTGAGATGGCAACTGTGCCCATGTACATGGGATTCCTCCAGACAACCCATTTATTAAGCATTCGTCCTGATTTGCTTGCACAAAACTTGCATGGAAGTTTGATTATATTCCACCTTTATCAGAATCAAAGAAACCTTCCCAAAGATCTTTAGGTGAGTTGGAGGACTGTTTACTTGTCTTTGGGAGGACCACGCAAGAGCTCCAGTAAGTGAAGCTCTTTCCATGGCAGGTTTCCCCCACTCTCCATTTATTTATTTTCCTACCCCCACCCCCAATGCAAAGCTGTAAAGTGAGAATAAGTTGCGGCCCCACCATACAGGTCATTTGCAATTAGTGTGCATTCAGCTTTATGCATTTTACTGAAAAAAATAAGGTCAAGGTCAAGGTCAAGGTACCCCTGCCCGTACGGGCCAGTCTTGCCAGACTCTAGGGTTGTGCGCTCATCTCACTCAAGAGGCTGGGGGCCAGCGCTGTCCGGAGACACTTCCGGGTCACGTGGCCAGCGTGACAAGCTGCATCTGGCGAGCCAGAGCCGCACATGGAAACGCCGTTTACCTTCCCGCTAGTAAGCGGTCCCTATTTATCTACTTGCACTTAAGGGTGCTTTCAAACTGCTAGGTTGGCAGGCGCTGGGACCGAGCAACGGGAGCTCACCCCGCCGCTGGGATTTGAACTGCCGACCTTTCGATCGGCAAGCCCTAAGCGCTGAGGCTTTTACCCACAGCGCCAGCCGCGTCCCCTACTGAAAAAATAGAAAACTATAAAATGGGGGCCGTGTCCAGCGGGGCAGATAACATGGACAATCTCATCTGCCATTGCACCTACATTGGGAGAGCATTTGGAGATGCAGGGAGAGTGTGTTATGACTGTACAAGATTTTGACATTATGTACTTTCCCCAGAATGCAAGCCCTGTATAAGTTGAGAATCGACTGCATTTACAACAGATATTTTAATCGGTGCCATAACATGGCAGAGCATGCATTCACATGTTTAAAGAGCCACAGGTGACACTTGGCCTGCTGTTTGCCCACATGTTATTCTACATAACATGTGTGAGACTACGAAAGGGGCCCTGAATGGCAAGACTGGAAGTGCATGCGCTTTGGAGCCTGCCTTCTGTGGGGAGCCCTTCAGGATTTGTGAGCATCTGGGAGCATGCAGTGGGGAGGAGGTGTGTTCAGCTATCATGTGCCACCTGTGCAGGAGCAACATGCAGGCCCTTTTGCTTGCTTGCTTGCTTTTGTAAAGAAGAAAGTCTCCCCTTGTGTTCAATGAATGGTCGCTTCTGCTTTTGGGGGCTGCAAAGAACAACCCAATTTAAATAGAAATCTCCCTAGCTCTAAGGCACTTCTGGGTTGTTGCATTGGTTCCTGCAACTTTCCAGCTGTTTCCTGTCACCTCCCTTGTGCCCCAACAGTTCTGCACCTTCTCATGTCCCTAGCCACCATTTTCTGTGTGTTTTCCAGTTGGTCACAATGGTTGGCATTGCTGTCCTGGCATTGCTAGCCCATAAACAGTTTCCCCTTACCCTTCAGGGTTTTGCCTTCCACTGCACTTGTGGTAAGGCCAGAAGTCCTGGGTCTACAGGAAGGTGCCTACACTTCACACTTGTGCTGTGTTTGGATCACTTGCTACATTCAAAGGCTGAGAGAGGGATTCTGTCTTCATACCAAGTGCAGAGAGTGGTGTATAGACAAACCCTTACGCTAGATAAGCCAAGCCCCCTAGTGCAGTTAAAAAATAATAGTGCACCCACTAGTGGCACCCTGCCTTATGGTTCTACATTCAACCCAGTGGCGTAGCGTGGGGGGTGCAGGGGGGGCCGGCCGCACTGGGCGTAACATCTGGGGGTTAGGGTTAGGGGGCGCAAATCCACGGGTTAGGGGGCGCAAATTACTTGCCTTGCCCTGGGTGCTGACAACCCACGCTACGCCACTGATTCAACCAACCCTTTCCCACCACCACCACCACTCCCCACCCCCAAAAAATTAAGCTTCCGCTTTCAAACCTCCAGGAAGAGTGCCAAGAATGGTTACTGTTGCTTTTGCTGTTTGGGGACTGGAAATAACAACCTGGATAGGTACTTTGTTTTTGCCTTCTTGCAATTGTTTTCAGCCAGCACTCTGAGCTCTGAGTCAGCTAACAACAGTTCTTTTGATTTAGAGCCCACAGATCAGCACGTCCAACGTGATCTACTGGTATATCACTGACTCCCCCAAAGAAGCTCAACAACTTTGGCTCCCCTAAAAAAGGCAAAAGACCTGAACCCCTGAAAAACAGACCTTCCTCCTCCCTAACAAAAGCCTAACAACTTTGACCTGGATCCCTAAGAAATGGGTCTTCCTCCTTCCTAAAAAAAACAACTCAACAACTTTTACCTGAACCCCCCAAAAGGGGGTAGATCACTGCCAGTTTTTAACTCTGTGAGATCACAGTCTCTTGGGAGTTGGCCACCCCTGCGATAGATGAAGTGGTGTGAAGCAGCCACTTCCTTGAGGATAAGCCCTTGTGGAGTTTGTTCTTTTCCACTCTGGGCCCTTGAGAGAAAGCCCTTGCAGAGCCTCACACCTCTTGCATCATGGGGTGGTAGCAGGGCATTTCACCTCAGGCACCAAAACACCTTGAGCTGTCTCCATTTAGATGCCAGTAGTACCTTATGCCAGTGTTTCCCAACCTTTTTTGGGCAAAGGCACACTTGTTTCATGAAAAAAATCTCGAGGCACACCACCATGCCAGATGGGGAAAGGTCACTTTTTACTTATGTAAAAAAAAATAAAAAAATAGTAACAGCATAGAAGGTAATGGTTAGGCTAGCATCCCTCTTCCAAATATGCTAGGTTTTTATTTGCAGGGACTGTTCTACATGGGAAAGCATTCAGCACTGTCATTCTCCCATCTGCCATCTGAATTGGTACTATTCTGGGTCAACTTACTCTGCTGCATGTGTAGATGAAAATGGCACCAAGTGTGGGGGAGGGGGCAGAACAGGTTTCAGATACAGGATATTAAGCATACACGTACTTCAGATTGAACTGGTTGCTTGCTTTGCAAGTTTTCATTTCCCAAATGACTGCCTTGGCAAGCGCAATACCTACCAGGCTCAACGCCGGTCTCACGCTGCCGCTTCCCGCGCTCTCAAGGACCCGGGAGGAGGAAGGCGTGAAGGGAATCCCGAAGGCGCGAAAACCTCGCGCATGTGCAGGCCTTCCGCCTGCGACAGCCCAGTAGGCCAGCCGAAGCGAGCGGCGATGGGATGTGGGAGGGAGCTCGCTCGCCGCCCCGCGTGTGCCTATGTGGGGCACGTTACAGCCCCGTGACGTCAGCGCCACGCAGGCAGCCAGGCAGGCAGACGGCGAGAGCCCCGCGCTGGGCGGCCTCTCCTCACCGCCGCCGCCCCGCCTCTCGCCGCCCGACTCGCCCGCCTCCCTCCAGGCAACATCTCGCGGCACACCAGGCAACGTCTCGCGGCACACTAGTGTGCCGCGGAACACCGGTTGGGAAACACTGCCTTATGCAGCTGTGCCCCACAGTTGTTACACCCACTGCAATTTTGCCTTCCATTGCATTTGTTGCGAGGCCAGAAGCACCTGCAGATCCAGCTTCTGGAACAGCAGTGTCGTTGGTCTTCTGCTTGGTTTGAGCCATGCAAATAACAAGAGATGTCTTCAAAACAAACAAGCATAAAATCAGAAGAAACAATAAACTGCAAAGTCAGCAGACTTGTGCTTTTGTGCACATATCATACGATCAAAGGTTTCATATGAGCACTAAAATAAAGGGGAAATCTTTAAATAATAATTTTTAAAAATCCTTAGATCACATCAGCAACACTGAGAACTGGAAGTGCACTTTCCAGAAGCTGGAAAGACAACTGAAAAAAATTATCTTTGAGGGATAGGCCATTTGTGGCATCCATCTGTCTCAAGAGACAATGGAAGAATGTGCCTTCAAAGCCAAAAGGAATCCCATTCTGGAGCTATTTTTGGAAGGGTTTAGGAAGTGGGGCAAATCTCTCTACAGGTTTTCCCTGGGACTCATAAAACCTGATTCAGCTGCTGGCATCCAGGTTTAATCAGAGAGAAAAACAGCAGAGGGGATAGGGGGGCACATTTCACACCTGAAATAAGAAAAGATGTTGGGAAGTGTGGATGAGCCCTAAAATAAACAGCTAAGAAAATGGTAGGATTCCTCTGGCTACAAAGAGGAAATGAGTGATTAAAGGGCTGATCTCGATCATGCCAGTGGTTTGTAGGGAATGGGTTCAGGAAATGACTAACTAAAGGGCTAGTGTCAGTAAGGCCAACGGCTGGGACAAACTGAAGTCATTTTAATCCTCTCCAAATGGGGGAAACTTTTATTGATCAAAAGCTTCAATCCCAAGCATTTTCAAGGGCTGAATGGGGCTTACTTTTGAGCAAACACACCCCAGGAGCTGCCCAGGAGCCCAAAAAACCAGGTCCCATGGTGGAATTTCAGGGGTGCTGGCAGTGTACTTGATACACCCAGGGTCCAAGTTCCAAGTGTGGGAAGGGCCGAACTGACAGGTTTATCAAAAAATGCTGGAAAAAGGAAGAAGCACTTGCTAAACTCTCAACTTTACTCTTGTTTCTCTGCTTTTATAAATGTCACTGGAGGGGCTAATGTCAGCTGGCACCTTTCTGGGTGTCTCTCCTCCTGAGATCAAACTCCCTGAATTGCAGACTGCCAGTGCTGCCTTCTCCACCCACTCTGGAATTCTATTAAGGAGCTTCCCTTTAGACTCCTTTAGACTGATAGTTCCTAAGACCAGTCTCCAAAGTCTTGCAGGTAAGTTCAATCCACAGTAAAGTCAGGAAATGCAGGGCAAGCGATGCAGAGCAGCAGAGCATCACCAGCCTAGACCACTCCTCCCGCCAAGTGCATCAATAGCACATGATCAGTCCACAGTGGGCAAACTGGCACTACAATTGCATTCATCTTGCCAATTTTAGGATATGTGCTGCTGAAGTGAGCACACTGCAATTGTATTCATAGTCAGAAAAATTGCCACAGACTGGATCTTTGAAAAGATCGGAACACAGAAAGGAAATAATAGGCATGCAATAATTTAGCAGCAGTGATGTCCGGATTCTTTGCAACAACTGAATGAATGGATGGATGAATGAATGATGTCAATTCCAAAGCAAATAGCTAAGTTGGCAATAGACCTAGTCAATCTCTGAGATGTTTTGTGATAGAAACGCCACATGGGTGAATCATCCATTGTCTTCACAATGTGACATGATAAAGCTACCCTGAGTCATTATGATCCAACAGAATGGGAATGCCACCCCCCCCCCCAATAGTTGGGTGTGAAGGAGGGATGAAGCAGCTCCCCTATGAAAAAAGGATACATCTGGGGCTTATTTTTCTAGTTCAGAGTTAAGGAAAGGAATATGAGACATTATAGAGGCATACAGAATCACACATAATGTGGAGAAAGTGGAGAAAGAAAAGTTTTTATTCTCTCATAACACTAGACTAGATCGCGGGTGGTGCTGTGGGTTAAACCACAGAGCCTAGGACTTGCCGATCAGAAGGTCGGCGGTTCGAATCCCCGCGACGGGGTGAGCTCCCATTGCTTGGTCCCTGCTCTTGCCAACCTAGCAGTTCGAAAGCACATCAAAGTGCAAGTAGATAAATAGGTACCGCTCCGGCAGGAAGGTAAATGGCGTTTCCGTGTGCTGCTCTGGTTCGCCAGAAGCGGCTTAATCACTCTGGCCACATGACCCGGAAGCTGTACGCCGGCTCCCTCGGCCAATAAAGCGAGATGAGCGCCGCAACCCCAGAGTCAGTCACGACTGGACCTAATGGTCAGGGGTCCCTTTACCTTTTTAACACTAGAACTTGGGGACAGTCCATGAAGTTGAATGTTGAAAAAATAGGAGAGGCAAAAGTTCAGACAACACATAGTTAAACTGTGGAAATGGCTCTGACAAGAGATAAAGATGGCCAACTTGGATGGCTTAAAAAAAAGAATTAGACAATTTCATGGAGGATAAGGCTAACAATGGCTCATGGTCACAAAGGCTATCTTCTATCTCCACTGTTGGGGGCAGTATGCCTCTGAATACCATTTGCAGAGAGTCCCAAGTAGGGTGAGTGCTGTTGTGCTCAGGTCCTCCTTACTGGCTTCCCATAGGTGTCTGGTTGGCCGGATGCTGCATTAGATGAACCTCTGGCCTGATCCTGCAGGCTCTTCTTGTGTGAAGACCTCCACCGCAGTCCTTTTCAGCTCTAAAATTCCTTATGATCCAACAACCTTTGTATCCAAATATATGCCGCTGGCATTTCAGATTTGCATCAAATAACTCAAACTGCGCATTGATTCGCAGCTGGGCTGTGGTTTGTTTTTCTCCAGCAGGCCTCACTGCTGGCCTCTGTTCTGAAAGCAAAAGTGATTTGTAATGGATTGTAATAGAAAACATCAAGCTGAGACAGCCAAGAAAGAGGTCAGAGAGGACTCAAACAACCATACCTCCCAGGGGCTTAGTAACAACTGGCAAAATTCATTTCATTAAGTCTATCCAGTGGGGACTTGGCTCAAGTCAGCCCTAATAGGATTTTTTAATTTTTAAAAAAAAGAAAAATGTGCACAGGCCTTTTGCCTCCAAATCAGTGGTTTCTTCCATCCTGCCAAGCAGAACAATGGAATAAGTGCCCAAAGTAATTACAATCTAATGGTTTTGGGGGGAAAGGAGTTGTTGATCTCAGTTCAGTCCCTGGTGGAAAGGTGTGTGAATCCTTTCCACTTGCCTTGCCAATGAAAGAGTGGCTAGATCTGGCACATGAACTGGAGCATCATTGGCTATTTGTAGGTTGGAATGCGGGAGAATTATTAGTAATTATTAGGATGCCAGAGGAATCTCATTTGTTTGATTTACTCATTCACTTGCCTACTTATTTTTACATTTGTATCTCATCTTTCCCCCCAAAGGAGCAGAGGGCGGCAAACACCAAAATGTTTAAGCAATGCTGAAATTTGAAAACATATTTAAAACATTTAAAACATTTTTTAAAAAAAACATAGTTAAAACCATTTAGAATAACTAAAAACATTTGAAAGCACCTAATCTTAATGTCCACAGTATATACCTTTTATTGCTGTTATGGTTGGGTGGAACTTTCTTAATCTGGTTCATGTCCCTTTCCTGCACATGAGTAGTTCATTCAATCAAATACTATACTGGCCTGAATATAAGCCTCACTTTTTTTTTCAAAATTCTGACAGTGAAAAGTTAAAATGCAGCTTAAATTTGTGACCTTACAAAAATTGGCTTTTACGGCATCACTGTTGAAAGAGACATACAGTAAAATGAAACAGGTGTGAGTGCCTGCAGAATTTTATGGCAGCGGCTTATATTCGGGTACGGTGGTGCCTCGCAAGATGAAATTAATTCGTTCCATGAGTTTTTTTGTCTTGCGCTTTTTTTGTCTTGCGAAGCACGGTTTCGGAAAAGTTTTGGAAAAGCTTCAAAAATCACCAAAGTCTTCAAAAACCTCCAAAAAGGCTACCACACTGCGTGCTATGAGTTGCTCCTCGAAGTCAAGTCGCAACGGTATTAACGGTTTTAAGAAAAAGGAAACAAACTTGCAAGACGTTTTCGTCTTGCGAAGCAAGCCCATAGGTAAATCGTCTTGCGAAGCAACTCAAAAAACCAAAAACCCTTTCGTCTTGCGAGTTTTTTGTCTTGCGAGGCATTCGTCTTGCGAGGTACCACTGTATTGTCTTTTTCTCTCTTTTTTTTTCTTGAATTTTAAAGGTGTGGCTTATATTCGGGTGCGGCTTATATTTGGGCCAATACAGTACTTAAAATCTTAGTATACCAAGGGCGTTGTACAGGGAAAGAGATAGCTTCACTCATAGCTATACAAAAGCAGCAACAAAACAGTAAATAGGAGCTGACCATACTCAGAAAGGTATGTAGACATGTAAACTGATCTCTGTGTCTGTGTTCTGATCTGGGCACAATTTCAGATGTAGTCTGGGGAGGTTAACTCCGAATTCTTGTGTGATTCTCCCCATCCCTAAATTAATTCTTATATCCTTCCCTCCCAAAAACTCTGGGAAGTGTAGGTTTCTGACAGGGCCAACCAAAGACATTTTGGAACTTGAGGCAAAACCTGAAAAGGTTTCTTCCCCACATTTCACATACAGATGCCAAGCAGATTGGTACTTGAATTTTACTTAAGTATTGGCAATGGGACTGGGGACCTCCATTGCATAGTGGAGCAGCAGTCTAGCTTAGAGGATGCAGAGCAGATCGTGTGGTCCCTACAGTTCTATCCTCTTATTCCTCCATTTATTTCTATACTGCTTTCTATTTATTTATTTCTGCTTTCTATTTATTTATTTCTAAGACACCCTCCTGCTCTGAAACCCTCAGCATCAACAGCCTGAGGCAGTTGCCTCACTCTGCCTAATGATAGAAATGGCACTGTTTGCTGGGAATTCTCTGTTAGAGATATCTAGACCACTTCACAAACCCCAGGATCATTGGAGAGCAGAAATTGCTGTTAAGCAGATGTTAAGGTTGTGTGGTGTAGATATGACCTTGAGAGTTGTCCCTGCATCCCTGGTTGCCCTTGAGCTCAGTGGAGGCTAGTGAAAATCCATGAGAATTGGGGAAGTGGTGGTAGTGGTGGGGAGAGGGAATGATTGCTAAACAAGCCACTGAACTTTCTTCACAGCAGTGTAAAGGGAAAACCCACAGCTGCTTATATACTGTAAGTGAAGCAGAATATCATCTGTCCAAGCAGGCATGCCATTGCAAAACAATAATCAGTCTCTGTAGGGTAAACCTCAAACCAACTCCCTAAAAAGTAAAAGGTAACTATTTCAGAGCTAACCCAAGTGGTGTTTCTGCACTGGCCTCCATTTCATCATTTTTTAAAAGTGGGAAGTGTCTCAGAAGTAACCACCACAGAATCAGAAGAAAGAGAAATGAAATAGATATTGTGTGAGTGAGAAAGTGGGGGAGGGGGCAGTCATGCACATTTAGTAAATGGAATATCTTGACCATTTCAAGATGGATTGAGGTATAGGTACCCCTCTGGCGGGAAGGTAAACGGCGTTTCCGTGCGCTGCTCTGGTTCGCCAGAGGTGGCTTAGTCATGCTGGCCACATGACCAGGAAGCTGTACGCCAGCTCCCTCAGCCAATAAAGTGAGATGAGCACCACAACCCCAGAGTCGGTCACGACTGGACCTAATGGTCACGGGTCCCTTTACCTTTACCTGTGGAATCTTTATCCTTTAAAGTTTCCAAGGACCCGCAAGAAAAGTCAATCAGTCTGTAGCTGATTGTGGACAGAGGCAGATCCAGTGATGAGCAGTATGATCAGCAAGCCAAGTCGGTATGCAGAGGATTGAAGCTTTCCAACATCTGGAGGGCAGCATGTTGACTACTTATGGATAGCTATCAATGGCTATTAGCCAGGAAATGTAACTGGAACCTCAGTGTATACCTCTGAACTGTTAGGGAAGAACTGTAGGAGAGGTAAGAGAAACTTTGGCCCTCTGGATGCTGTTGGACTACAACTCCCATCTGCCCTAGCCAGCATGGCCAATGGTCAGGAATGATGGGATTCAAAGTTCAATAACGTCTGGAGGACCACAGGGTCCTCATCCCTGCATAGGGTCTGCAACAAAACACAGGAAACAGAAATAAGCCTAATTATTGAGTAAAGTCATCTGAGATCATATGCGTGCCTCTTACACCAGCGCTAAGCATGCTTGCTCAAAAACACTTCTGCTGAGCTCCATTGGCAGGTTTTCCCTTTACTGTATGTTTTTTTTAAAAAAAATTCCACTTAGTAATGTGCTTCTTGGAAAGTTATCCTGCTTCAAGGAAGACAGAATTCAAATTAAACTGAAATGTCATTTAGATGGTCATGGGCAAATCCAAACAGGCCTAAAACCCATAGAAACATAGAATGGTAGAGTTGGAAGGGATGCAAAGGGTCATCTAGTCTAATGTCCTGCAATGCAGGAATCTCAGCTAACATCTAAAATAAGAGAAAGAGATGGGAAAATCTGTCAATTTCCATTTCTCCCCATTTCTCATTTTCTAATTGTAAGTTGAGTTCTCCACATCAGTTTGCAATCCTTTTTCCTAGGTCAACATGAAAATTAACCAGCATTTATGTGTATGTTTCTCCTAATAGGTACATTTTGGTATGCAGTCTTGCCTAATATGTGCATATTTATAAAGCAATTTCCCTAATATAATGCATTTGTTGGCATTATTTTTACTTACGTACATATGAATTTCTATGCATGCTTAAGTATATGCATTTTTGTACACAATACTTGGCTGGAGACTTGCACTGCAAAATTCAGTGAAGTGCAAATGTCAAAGGATGGCTGTGTGTATTATTTTGGAAAGCACAAATCAAGTAGGTCCACCTTTAAACGTGACCTGCATCCAGTTTCCCACCCATCCCTAATAGTTATAGGTAATGCTGCAAACAACCTCAGACTGATATTTGCTGTACTGGAGGGGAAGTCCTGTAGAGTCACCAGACATGCATTTCAATCATTAACTTGCTGAGGAGCAGCTCTTCCTGCCTTGTCTGGCCATTCAGGAACTGGAGAGAAAGGAAGTTGCTCATTTATCATCTCCTTTTGGATATCCTGTGTATCCTTACATCCAGGATCTAGCAGAAGAAAAATATGTTTGTTTTTTAAACAGCTTGCTCAACAATTATTACTGAATCAGTGGTTGTGCTATTTCTCACTCTAAGATATGTTCTAAGATGCAGGAAATTCTAGAATCACATGTGGTTTTGAAGTTCAGGTGGTATACACCCTATTAAAGCACATTTGAAACACATTCTTTTCCTCAAAGAATTTTGGACAGTGTAGTTTACCCTGCAGAGTCACAATCCCAAGCAACCTTTACCAAACTTTGTTGTTTAGTCATTTAGTCATATCCGACTCTTTGTGACTCCATGGACCAGAGCATGCCAGGCACTCCTGTCTTCCACTGCCTCCCACAGTGGTCATGTTTGTAGCTTCGAGAACTCATGTTTGTAGCTTCGAGAACACTGTCCAACCATCTCGTCCACTGTCGTCCCCTTCTCCTTGTGCCCTCCATCTTTCCCAACATCAGGGTTTTTTCCAGGGAGTCTTCTCTTCTCATGAGGTGTCCAAAGTATTGGAGCCTCAGCTTCAGGATCTGTCCTTCCAGTGAGCACTCAGGGCTGATTTCTTTCAGAATGGAGAGGTTTGATCTTCTTGCAGTACATGGGACTCTCAAGAGTCTCCTCCAGCACTATAATTTAAAAGCATCATTTCTTCAGCGATCAGCCTTCTTTATGGTCCAGCTCTCACTTCCATACATCACTACTGGGGAAACCATAGCTTTAACCATACGGACCTTTGTTGACAAGGTGATGTCTCTGCTTTTTAAGATGCTGTCTAGGTTTGTCATTGCTTTTCTCCCAAGAAGCAGACGTCTTTTAATTTCGTGGCTGCTGTCACCATCTGCAGTGAGCATGGAGCCCAAGAAAGTAAAATTTCTCACTGCCTCCATTTCTTCCCCTTCTATTTGCCAGGAGGTGATGGGCCCAGTGGCCATGATCTTAGTTTTTTACCAAACTACAGTGCCCCAATTTCTTTGAGGGAAAGAAAGTGCTTTGAATGTGCTTTAGAGGAATAGGCTGTACACATTTTTGTACCTGTGTACAGTCTTTACCTGTGTACTTTCTGCTTGAATTCTCTGTGAACCGAATATATTAAAGGCCACTGCACCTGTTCCATTTTTAGATGCACACACAAGAACTGGCAAGAAAAGCATAAACACAACATATTGTTGCTATTATATCTCATAGAGCTGTGGCTGACAGCACATGGTTCCCCATGTGCTCTCGAATTGCTTTATGTGCACGTAAGAACATACCTTGTGGTATATGGTGTGTAAAGGGTTAAAAGGAGACTGACTGCAAACATTGGTTCTCCCAGTGGGTGGGATTTATGTTGTGTGCACATGTGTTTTTCAGCCCTCTGCCAGTTCAATTCTGAGCAAGCAGGCCTTAGTGCTAGTCCTGTTTAATTACCTGTCTAATGAAGCAACTGTTCCACGGGTCTCCTGGAGTCTGCAGAAGTGCATGGTTTAAGGAAGGTGTGCAACTGTGTGGGTGGATGCACAATAGGGACACACTTAAGAATATTACACACTTAACATCCAGCTCTTAAGCCAGGGATGTGGAACCAGTGGCCTCCCAGATGCCTCGGTCCTGTTTACCTGAAGGAGCGTCTCCACCCCCACTGAGGTCCAGCACCGAGGGCCTTCTGGTGGTTCCCTCATTGCAAGAAGTGAGGTTACAGGGAACCAGACAGAGGGCCTTCTCGGTAGTGGCGCCCGCCCTGTGGAACACCCTCCCTTCAGATGTGAAGGAAATAAGCAGCTATCCTATCTTTAAAAGACATCTGAAGGCAGCCCTGTTTAGGGAAGTTTTTAATATTTAATGCTGTATTGTTTTTAACACTTGATTGGAAGCCGCCCAAAGTGGCTGGGGAGACTCAGCCAGATGGGCGGGGTATAAATAAGGATGTTGTTGTTGTTGTTGTTGTTGTTGTTGTTGTTGTTGTTGTTGTTGGATTCCAACTTCTGTAAGACCCAGCCAGCATGGCCTATGGTCAGGGATGAAGGGAGTTATAGAGCCACAGATTCCCCAGCTCTTAAACACTGGTTTAAAAATTCTGAATGGTTTCCACCCCCCTATTCTTGGGGTTTTACACTAAGCATTTTGGAGCTTCAAGGTGCACATGCCTGCAGATCTACACAGGACTGGCACTGTTATTGCAAATCCAGCCACTCCAAAACCACTGTGAGATCATGAGAATTATGATGGGTGCTTCTAACAATCATGGTGGGGTCTTCATTCTGTTTCAGGCAGGAGAGAATTAATCAAGCAGCTCTTTTAAGTCTGTAGAGACAGAAATATTTGGTTACATGCCAGCTGGCATGACACACTCTGTGCCTGTGTGACCAATATGTGAGAACGTGCCTGCAGGAACTACATATGGAGATGACAATCCACCTAACAGAAGAGGACTTTAATGTAACTAGCACCACAATAGTTCCTTTTAGATTGCCTAATGTTTCTAGCAGCTGATTGAACTTGTGTGTGAATTACAGAACTGTGGGTGGCAGCTTCTCAGTGAAGAATTTTCTGGGCCGACTCCGCCCACCCAAGCTGACCATTGGATCCTTATACCCCAGAAGGGAGGAAATAGTCTTCCTTTCCTAGTGAAGCTTTGTCTGAGCAGCAAGGTATATTAGAGCTGTCTGGGTTTTGGCTCTTTCTTCTGGTTTGTCCATTCATCCATCCATCCAGTCTTAAGCAGGGCTGGTTTGTTCTCACTAGGTATAGGAAGGTGGAAGGCAGAGAGACCGAGCCTGGAGCCAATGGCAGGCAGAGCCAGCAGCAGAGAGAGCAATGCCCTTACTGGTTTTAAGAAAAAAGACAGGCAGGTAGAGACTGGCTGAGGACAGACTGGGCAATGGGGCAGTTGCACTAATGGACCAGGCTGCACTTGTATTAGGGCTTTACTTGTTCTAGCCTACAGCCCATGTTCCAACCCACCTGGATGAGTTAAGGATGGATGTGAATTGGGGCTGAAGTTCCAAGAAAAGCCTCATTGGGTAAACCTTCAGTAAGGAGAAGCTGTAGTGGGGTGATTCTGCCTAGCCACTGTTTTAATTACACTATTTTAAATTGTGTTTTATTAAAATAAATAAAACACTTTTTCAAAATTAAAAATGAAACTCCCTGTCCATAGATATTAGGCATTTGTGTTCATTGCAGTTTGTGATGCCCACTAAAAAGTTTTCTTTAAGGCAAACCCACCCAAACATGTAACTCTTTTTGTACATTTTTTATTGGTTTTATTTACATCTGTTGGTTTTATTTACATTTTGATCACTTTATTGATTACACTTTTTGGGCCTGCTTTCATTGCTGTTTTAATCAGCATTCTACACTGTTTTATGTTAACTGATTAGAGATTTAAAAAATAATTATTAGGTGGTATCTAAAGCTTGTTAAATTAATAAATACAATAATAACCTGTTGGTATATTAATATTATGAGTGACTTTTGTACCCTTTTTCCAGGCATATTTTGGGATGGAAGACTCCCATAAATCCTTAAGACTTTTCTCATGCTCAGTGGTGTGTGTGCATGGATGAAGAGAGACTACCCATGACTACTAGCCATGATGGCTGTACTTTGTCTCCATAGCCAGAGGCAGAAATGCTTCTGAATACCACTTGCTTTAAACCACAGGAAGGAAAAGTGCTCATGTGCTCAGGTTCTGCTTTGGGGCTCCTCATAGGCATCTGTTTGGCCACTGTAGGAGCAGGAACCTGAACTACGTGGACCATTTGCCTGACCCAACAGGCTCTTTTTCACGTTCTTACTGCAGGGTAGCGAGGGGCAAATATATTCCTGCCTTAATAGTGGCAACAACATTCCACATCAGTTGGATTTTTTGAAACCCCTTCCCCAAAACTCATCATGAAAATTTGTCAGCATTTTATTGCAAATTTGTCCCAGTATACACGTTTTGTACACAGCTTTGTTCAATATACCCATTTTTGGAAAGCAATGTTCTCTAACACAATGCGTGTTTACCCTAGTCTCGTCATCATTATCATCACTTACCTGTCCTTCACCCTAAGGTCCTAGGGCAGGTTACAACATTAAAAACAACAGCAACAAAATTTGCAATTAAAAACAATTTAAAACAGCATTTTTGTACACATTAGTTGGCTGGTTAACTTCATTGCTACATTCAAAGAAGTTCAGATTTCAAAAGGATGGCTATGTTTGCTCTTCACATTGTTTTGGAAACTCTGAATTGGGTAGTTTTGCCTTTAAGTACAAACTGAACTGGATTTCTCTTCCTTCTCTACCACCAACCACCACCACCCCTGCCAATCCTTGGGCAAAATCACATTTCCTCTGCTGAACGAAGCAAAGTTCCTCTTCTCACTTCCCTTTTCCATGCAAGCATCCTTTAGCTTTAAAGTAGGGCTTATTGAATTCTCCCCCCCCCCCCCGCTTTTTTTTTTTACCAGCCGTCATGCAATGGGGGTTGGCAAATCTATTTCCAGCATTCTGCATTTCTGTAAAAAATGATTCATCATGGGTTTTGCCTACTTGTTTTTGACTGCCCCTGCTCTTAACCTTTAACAGAGGCTGGAGAAACAGAAATTCAATGTGGGCCAAGTTCTGGCTATTACTTTAACAACTTTTGGGGTAGGAGGGGCATCTTTGCTTGCTAAATTTTTGCATTGGCTGAGCCCTGTCCAACACAGGCAAGCAAGAGATACGGCAACAGTTCAAGGGCACAGCTCCAGCGTTGCAAAAGGTATTCATGGAGGGTGTAGAATAGGGACAGTGGGAGGCTGCCTGGGGAGTTTCCTGAAGTCCTGGAGGGGTTCAGTCAGCCCCCAGGCTTGTGGTTCACTGTCCCTAAGTCAAAACTACCTGCATGGTAAAGGTAAAGTGACCCCTGACCATTAGGTCCAGTTGTGACCGACTCTGGGGTTGTGATGCTCATCTCGCTTTATTGGCCAAGGGAGCCAGTGTACAGCTTCCGGGTCCTGTGGCCAGCATGACTAAGCTGCTTCTGGCAAACCAGAGCCGCACACGGAAACGCCGTTTACCTTCCCGCCGGAGTGGTACCTATTTATCTACTTGCACTTTGACGTGCTTTCGAACTGCTAGGTTGGCAGGAGCAGGGACCGAGCAACAGAGCTCACCCCGTCACGGGGATTCGAACTGCCGACCCTCTGATCGGCAACTCCTAGGCTCTGTGGCAAAGAGAACATGTATCAAAAATTGGCCTTGCCATAGGAACCTAGGAAGCTACCAGGACAGATGATTTTTCCATATACCCCAGTATTATTTTATTTTTATTCTGACTGGAAGCAGTTCTCCAGGGTCTCAGGTAGAAGACAACCATTCCCATGACGTGCTTTACTACAGTGACTTTCCTATGTATATATTGTTATTGTTTATTACAGTTCTGGCTGCAATCCTATGCACACTTACTTGGCAGCAAGTCCCTTTGGCCTCAGTGGTATTTACTTTTATGGGCCCCTGAACACTGTTGTTTTTTTCCTTTTTGTTTTTGTTTGCAGCAGGAGTGTATACTGTAACATGTCTTTGACACAGTAATAGTGCATTCGTCATGGATTTATACTAGACCATCCACACATCAGTTGACTTTATTAGTTGTTACATTGATGCTTCCCCAATGTTGTTGCATTACTGCTGTCTATGGGAAGGGGACGCGGGTGGCGCTGTGGGTAAAAGCCTCAGTGCCTAGGGCTTGCCGATCGAAAGGTCGGCGGTTCGAATCCCCGCAGCAGGGTGCGCTCCCGTTGTTCGGTCCCAGCGCCTGTCAACCTAGCAGTTCGAAAGCACCCTCGGGTGCAAGTAGATAAATAGGGACCGCTTACTGGCGGGAAGGTAAACGGCGTTTCCGTGTGCGGCTCTGGCTCGCCAGATGCAGCTTTGTCACGCTGGCCACGTGACCCGGAAAGTGTCTCCGGACAGCGCTGGCCCCCGGCCTCTTAAGTGAGATGGGCGCACAACCCTAGAGTCTGGCAAGACTGGCCTGTACGGGCAGGGGTACCTTTACCTTTTTATGGGAAGGGGAGTCTCAGTGGCGTAGCGTGGGTTGTCAGCACCCGAGGCAAGGCAAGTAATTTGCGCCCCCTAACCCGTGGATTTGCGCCCCCTAACCTGTGGATTTGCCCTAACCCCAGATGTTGCGCCCGGTGCGGCCGGCCCCCCCTGCACCCCCCATGCTACGCCACTGGGGAGTCTTGCACTATAGGGCAACAAAAGCAAGACACGAACTTAAGCTGAACATTAGTGGTATGTCAAATCACCGGATTTCAGCAGAAAGTTAGGGGACATGCCCCGACTGGGAATGAACCAGTATGCTAGACTCAAAGGTTTCACAGGAATGAATCCCATATAACCACCCTGATACACATCATGAATGCAAATAATCACGGTGTCAGGAAGAGCCCTGAGTAAAACTTGATTGCATGTTCCCATATCGGAAGAAAATCTGAACCAAGATCAGGTGTGCCAACTTCAATAAAATATTTTTGGGGGAGGGTGGCAGGTAAGCCCCACCTGGCATAATCAATCAAAAGACACAGCACACACACACCATTTGAATGGCAATGCCCATCAACTTTGAAGGGGGGACTCCCTCAAATATTTTATTGGAGGGGCCAAAGGGACCTCAGCTTTCCTGGAAGGTGCCCTGGCGATCCTCAAAAGGAAGCACCAAGGTGCATTCTTCTGAGGATTGCCACGAAATGGGGCGGGGGGGGGGCGCGCGCCAGCGGCTCCTTGCTTCCTCTCTGTCTCTTTCCTTTAAAAAAACACACAACCAAGTATTATTATTATTATTATTATTTATTTATTATTATCTCAGTGAATACCTTGGAAAATAAATACAACCCAGGTGGTTAAGAAAGCCCAACAGAGACGCTAACTCCTCAGCGTATTGCGGAAGAACGATGTCAATCAACCTCTGATGATCTCCTTCTACTGGTCAACAATAGAAAGTGTCCTTTCATACTGCATCACGGTGTGGTACGCTGGTTTGACATCATCTGATAGGAAGTGCCTACAGAGGGTGGTGAATACAGCACAAGATATTATGGGCTGTCCCGTGAATCTGCTGGATGAAATAGAGGAAGAACGTTGCCTCAGGAGAGTAAGGAAAATTCTCAGGGATGATTCACACCCTGGCCGGCACTTTCTTGATCTCCTGCCCTCAGGCAGAAGATATAGAAACATGTAAGGAAAAGGAGGGAACATTTTATCATATGTGGTGGGATTGTAAAGCAATTTAAAAAATTTGGGAAATGATATACAATGAATTGAAGAAAATGTTCCATTTAACATTTGTTAAAAAACCTGAGGCATTTTTGTTGGGGATTGTAGGGAAAGACCTGCCAAAAAAGTTGAAAAACATCTTCATGTACGTGACAACGGCCGCGAGAGTTCTGGTAGCACAAGGATGGAAGACTGAAGAAACCCCAACTAAAGAATCATGGCAAGAAAAATTGATGGACTATGCAGAACTGGCAAAATTGACATATAAGTTACGGGTCAAGGATAACTGTGACTTTAAGGATGAATGGGAACCTTTCACAAAGTATTTGAAGACACAACAAAGCGAACTGGACTCCTTGGCAGGTTTTGAATAAACATTCACAATTTTTTTACTGATAATAATTAGCTAAACAGTTTGAAGATCTACACAACTCTGTAACATGCAGAAAATAGCGTTATTGGAGAAACCAAAGACTGGAACTGAGGGAAGTCGGGGGGTGGGTTGGGAGGATGGGTTCTGTGGGGGTGAGGGGAGGGAGGGAAAATGGGGGATATGTTTTTGGAAAATATGTTTTGTTATAACTTTGAATAAAAAAAATAGAAACATGATTAGTCGCACCAACAGGGTAAAGAACAGCTTTTATCCGTGGGCTGTTAGGCTGCTGAATGAAAAGATAACAACAGGGCAACTGACTTTTGGGTTTGGTGGGTGTGCGTCAGTAAACGAGGGGAATTAAGACTAAGAGAGCTGAGTGGGGGGTGCTCGTGTAATCTCACTGTATACAAGTTGTACAAGTGACAATAAAGTATTTCAATTTCAATTATTATACATACAGTAAAAAAATGAACATTAACAACAACAAAAACCGGAACAGAAACACAGTAAAGCAGAGCTTTCCAAACTGTGTGTTGTGACACATTAGTGTGTCAGCTGCAGTGTGTAGGTCTGTCACGAGAACTCTCTCTGTGCTCCTCCTGGGGCTGGAAAGGGGTAAGTTTAATCTCCGGTTTGCTAGTAAAACTGAATTAAAGGTAAAGGTACCCCTGCCCATACGGGCCAGTCTTGACAGACTCTAGGGTTGTGCGCCCATCTCACTTAAGAGGCCGGGGGCCAGCGCTGTCCGAAGACACTTCCGGGTCACGTGGCCAGCGTGACAAAGCTGCATCTGGCGAGCCAGCGCAGCACACGGAACGCCGTTTACCTTCCCGCTAGTAAGCGGTCCCTATTTATCTACTTGCACCCATGGGTGCTTTCGAACTGCTAGGTTGGCAGGCGCTGGGACCGAGCAACGGGAGCGCACCCCGCCACGGGGATTCGAACCGCTGACCTTTCGATCGGCAAGCCCTAGGCGCTGAGGCTTTTACCCACAGCGCCACCCGCGTCCCTTAAAACTGAATTACTGTGTCACAAAATGATGCATGTCTAAAAAGTGTGTCACCAACATGAAAAGTTTGGAAAGCTCTGCAGTAAAGCATAACACAGATAAAGCATAAACCAGCCACAGCAGGAGAGAGAAACCAAAATTAGCATTCAAAGACCTGACCGTAGAGAAGAGCTGTGAAACAAGGGAGCCGCTACAGACAAGGCCCTTCCTTATGTAGTCACTCTCCAGCACCTTGTTTGGAAAGAAATTGAGCTTAAATAAGAACCTCTGAAGATGGCCGGAAGGTCCAGCCACATCTAATGAGACATTTGCAGAGGAATTATCTTCCACTGAATTCCAGTAAGGAAGAGATGGGGAATCTTTTTTCAGTCCTAGGGCTGCAGTCCTCAAGGCTAACTTTCCATGTGTCACCTGCCAAAGGTTGATGGGCCAAAGGCAAAAGTATGTGGGCAGAGCGTGACCCTCTTTGAAGTCCCACCTCTTGGTAGCTCAGGTGGTGGTAGTGGCCTAGGTGGCCACTTGGCGGCTCTGAAATTGTAAAATTCCCTCCCCTGCACCTGACTTCTTCACTGTACAGCTTTTGTATAGTGAAGACAAACTTCTTTTATCCTGCCCTTTGAGACCTGAGAAGTATGTTTTCAGTACCCACTCTTATTACTGTGATTATAATCTGCTTCATTTATAATTTTAAACTGTAAGTTGTTGTAACTCATCCTGGGACCCGCTGGTGAAGGATGAGGAAATAATAATAATAATAATAATAATAATAATAATAATAATAATAATTCCAATGACCTCCCTGTTTTATGATTACAGCTTCAATTCTCAATTTGCTTCTCCTTTTAGCATCTTCTTTTAATATTTATAACTTTTCTTGCTATAGTTTTGAACATGGGGCTTCTTATCATTTCTCTCCTTCTCTTCTAAATAAGTCTGGAGTTGTTGTTTTTCTTTTCTTTTTTTAAAGTGGGTTTCTTCTTTTGCTGGTTCATCTGTGGTGCTACTTGCTAGAGCAAAGATGGGGTGGGGGGGCTATGAAAACCCACCCTGACCAGTGCTGCTGCTTTTTTTAAAAAAAATATATATATTTATTAAACTTTTATTGGTTTACAAAGGTATGCACAATGTCTCTTTTTTCAAGTTACATTTTCCATAGGTCAGTTTCATTTGTTGAGACATTAGGGTTACATTAGGAAGAAAAAAGGGGGGTGGAGTGGGCCGTGGTGGGTGAGGGTGGGGTCGGGAGGCCATATTTCTATTTTGCTTAATATATGTGTGGGTTTTTGTGTCAGTGTCATTTGTGCAGGGTTTTTTTGAGCACGCTGTGTGTGTCTGTGTGCGCGCGCAGGGTGAGAGTGTGGGATTTCTTTGAAGTCCGGAGAAGCCTCTTGGAATCTCTTTTAAGGAAATTGCTTCATGATTTATTGCAGCATTCTGTCCCACAGCTGTTTGGATCCGCAGCCACAACCATGTGTGTTAATAGAGAGCTGACACACACTTTGTGACTCAGGCTCAAGCCTCTCGCTAAAATCACAACATGCAAGAAAAACTGTGGCTTGCAGGGGATCTGATGTGCTGAGTCAGTTCATACAGACTGAACCCAAAGGCACTGTGCAGGCATGCCTCAACAAGTAGTTGTCTCCTTCAGGCCATCCAAACCTATGGTGGTTGCTATCTTAGGAGAGGCAGCCTCAGTCACAGAGCAGAGAATGCCTCTTCTCAGCCTTGTAAGAGACATGCTGAGGCTACATGCCCACCATAATATGTAAAGCACCTTCCCTCCCACCCACCCACAAGGAATAATGGGAATTATAGTTTGTTAAGGGTGCTGGGAATTGTAGCTCAATGAGACAAACTATTTCCCAGGATTCTCTGGTGGGGTGTCATGTGCTTTCAATGTATGGTGTGTATGCAACCCCTAGTGATGGCCACCAATTTAGATGGCTTTAAAAGAGGACGAGACAAACGCGTGGAAGCTAAGGGCACCCAATATCACAGAATCTTAGAATTGTAGAGTTGGAAGGGTCCCTGGGGGTCATCTAGCCCAACCCCGTGCAATGCAGGAATATGCAGCTGTCCCATATGGGGATTGAACCTGCAACCTTGGAATTATTAGCACCACACTCTAACCAACTGAGCTATCCAGGTCCCTGGAGCGGTGAGTGAGTGCTGTGTGAAATGCACTCTGTGCTTCCTCAGGGGGCAATTTTGTGGGTTCTCGTTCTGTAAGTTCCAAGGCTAAGCCCCTGCAGTGGAAACATCTGAGGAACCCTACTGTAAAAAGCCCTGTAGTAGGAAAATTGTAGGTTTTTGAAAAAGGGGGTGAAGCTATGGTGCTTGCGTCAGCTTTGCCTGTTGTATACATTTGAGTGCTATGTAGAAACAGGCCAAGCAGAACCTCCACTGGTTACAGTCTTCTTTGTAGGCTTTAGTGGTTAGCATGCTGAAATTATGGCAGGGCGAGCTGAGTCACTGGGTGGCTGTGAGCCTGCAGCTTCTTCTTACCCTGCCTCACAAAGTGCTTGTGAAGACAGAAGGTAAGAACAGCCTTGCTATCTTTAGAATAAACTTGGGCAATAAAACTGCAATTAACAACAACAACTAATCTGTCAAACAGGGAGGACACTTTATACATTTAGTCCACTGCAAATCTCCTGCTAGACCAAATCTGCCAGTCCTTAAGGCATGGGTTGGGCACCTGGGGCATGTATATCCCAACTTTCCCCCAAATGAGCTCAATGTGGTGTACATGGTTTGTCCTCTCCTCACTGAATCCTGACAGCAATCTTGTGAGGCTGAGTGGCAGTGGCTGATCTAAAGTCACTCCCAATGGGCTTTATGGCAGAGTAGGGATTTGAACTCTGGTTCTCCCAGGTCCTAGTCTGGCACTTCAATACCTGGCTAGGGTGTGTTTCGTTTTTTCAGTTTTCACATTCCAAAGATGTGGGGTGCTAAAAAGTTGTGACATGACTTGGAAAAGTTATTTTGGTTAAATTAATATAATTTAGTTTTGCTTGGTAAGAAAAAAAAGTGTGCAAAGTTGCATAGAAATCATTAAAAACGATTGCCAAGGACTTGCAGCTATATTATATATTAATTTTTTTATTATTATTATTACTATTAATCATTACCTGACATTTTCAGAAGGCAAAATTTTAGTTTTTTTGGTTTTCCAAAAGCCAATATGCTTCTTCCATCAAACGCAGACCTACCAAGCTAAATGTTGTCCAATCACAAAAATAATAGCAGATTTGAATTGCATACATCTAAATTTGCAAATTTTCAAAAAATAAGTTTCACCCGCTAAAATGACGGCCCTTGATACATGGTTCATCCTTCACCCTTGCTCTTCTTTGCTTTAGGGCTCAACAACAGCTGGATTAGGGCTCCCCCATCCCCCAACTATCTGGTTCTGGGTGTCAGTGGGTATGGGAAAATGCACTCTTTCTGTCCCCTTTGGGCAGTAGCAGAAGGAGCCAGAATACCCGACCTGTTTCCTGCAGCACGGACACCCCTTGTGCCCCCTCTTCCCGCCAGATCCAGCTGTTGCATCAATCTCTCCACTATCACCCGCCTTCAACTCTCCAGCTCAGTCCGGCTGAGCCCATCCTCCGTGGCACGTCACTTCCTTGCAAACTTTCCCGAGAATATGCCCGTGCAAAAGTTGTTTGTCTTCAAAGGCTGGAGGCTGTGGGGCTGTTTCCTCGCCCTCTGACTGCGGGGGGCGGGGGAAGAGAAGGACCTTTCTCTCTCTCAACCCCCTTTCCTTTCCATTCTCGCTTTTCCCCCTCGGATTTGCATGTCAGGTTTCCTGTGTTTGTCACCAAGAGACGAACGGCTAGTATGGACAGGCTGCCTGGCAAGGGCTGAGCCACCGGGACCGTTAGACTGGCAAGGGGAGGAGGAGAGAAATAAATAGAAGAAGAAGAAGAAGAAGAAGAAGAAGAAGAAGAAGAAGAAGAAGAAGAAGAAGAAGAAGAAGAAGAAGAGAGGAGGAGGAGGAGGAGGAGGAGGAGGAGGAGGAGGAGGAGGAGGAGGAGGAGGAGGAGGAGGAGATTGCGAGCCGATCAAGTCCTCAACCCCAGCAAGCATCCCGTGCCCGGGGACTTTCTCTACAACCCTCTCTTTTTCTTAGCAACTGCAGCTGCGTCCCCAACGGCTCTCCGTGCCCCAGGAGCGCTTGGCAAGCGCAGCGCAGAGACCCGCCGCTACCGCATCGTTAAGAAGTCATGGCCAGCGACTACACGGCGAGGAGCCTGGACAGCATCGACCTGTCTGCGCTCAGGGTAAGTGCCTATGTCCTGGCTGGGAAGGGAGAGACGAGCTGGAACGTGGGAGGCATGGGGAGAGACATGGCACAGCTCAGCGGCAGACCTTGCATGCGGAAAGTCCTGGGTGCCTACCCCGCATGGCATCTCTAGGTAGGGACCCCTTGCCTGAAACCCTGAAGAGCCCGCTGCCTGTCAGTGCGGACACTAATGAACTAGATGGACCCAACGGTCTGAGATTTCTGTGTTCTCAGAGGGCTTACAGCTGGCTCCTTCATAAGCCTCCAGAGGGGGCTGGCGGCAGCAAAAAGATGTCACTTCCCAGATGTCACTTTTGCTCTTCAAGGAGAAGTGGTCTTGCAAGGACCTCTCGGTGTAATCTGGCAGCTCAGCTCCTACAAAGCATGCTTTGGGTCTCTTAGTTTGCAGCATGGCGCTGGATGCAGGCTAAGTTGGGTGAACTGTTGAAACAAACAAGTTAACCATGACTTAAGACCTCAATGAGAACTACGTGTAACTAACTTAGTCTCAATCCAGTTTGTTGGTATTATCAGTTCTATTTTTCCCTTGCTCTCTTAGAATGGTAATGGCGCCCACATGAAAGGTGCTGGAACTGAGATCTCGTGAGTTCTGGCTGAATAAAATAAAAATAATTGGGTATTATTATTCTTATTATTATTAGGGCTTGAAGAGCTTTGCATGCATTGGACTGGATATTAACAGCAGCATACGCCTATATATAAGTCTACTCCGAAGTAATACCTGTTGAGTTCAGTGGAGCTGACTCCCTGGTGAATGGTTTCTGGACTGCAACCTGTTGCAAGTTGTTGTTGTTTATTCAGCTTATCAGTTGCGTTACATTAAATTCTCAAAGCAGTCTACAAAATGAAATAAGTTATACACCGGTATATATGTATTAAAGTAATAAAACAATGAAAACAATGCCTCCATAACCTACCCCTCAACATAGACTAGTTCAGCACAGCAATGAAATTTATATACAAAGGCCTGGGAGAAGCAGAATGTCTTTGCCTGCTGGTAGAAAGATTTTGACATTGGTATCACAAGCCTTCATTGATGGGGGTGGGGTGGGGGGACCACTGAGAAGACCCATTTTCTTGTCAAGATTCTCCTAGCAATTCATGGAGGGAACCACACAGAAACCGGCACAGAGGGAGAGCACAAAGATGACCTCAGGCTCCAAGTTGTACCCAGTTTATATTGAAATCAGTGGGATTTGAGCTAAGACGTGGTTGAGTTTCTCTCGGTATGAATTCAGCCCCTCATCTCAGCCTTGGAAAGCAAGGATTCTTGCTCAGGGTCCAGTCACTTGCATCTCCAGTTAAAAGGTGCAGGTGGCAGGAGACTGAACCCTGTACTCTGACAACCTGAACCTCCTTACACCCTGGCAAGCAGCTGCCAGTCAGAGTAGACAATACTAAGTTTGATGGGCTTATGGTGTGACCTGGTTTAAGGAAGCCAGCTTCCTGCCACCTTATTGCAAATGAGCTGAGCATGCTCTAAGAGGGGCTGAATGGACCTGTGCGGAGGCATCTGCAGTTAAGCTGACTGCATGTTTTATATGCTTTTTCTTGAAAAACTTCACAACAGCCCTGAAAGGTAGGGCTCTATGTTTGTGATTATTTCTCATGCTGTATCTGGGATGGAGTGGGGAGTAGGGAGAGGAAACTTGGATAAAGCGCCTGTGATAAACTCAGAAGAGGCAAAACGAGCTATGAGAATTCTTTGCCCTTTCACACAAACGTTATCTCAGTAATCTGTACAACAGCCCTGAAATGTAGCTTGTGTGGTTATCTCGATAGGCAACTGGAGCAGGTGCAGTATGTAGACTGGGAAATCCAAGACATTGACTTTCCTGGGTGCAGTTAGAGTGCTGGTACGTGCCATTGGGCTCTTGACCAGTTTGGGGAACCCAAGCAATTGCCCAACCTTGCTCCCTTCTTGAGCCCATTCTGCAGATTCAGGGGGCTGAGGCAACATTAGCATGCCATATCCCATCTGATGTAACAATAGCTGGGGTCAGACATGAATCTGGAACATTCCAGTTCTCATCATGGCTCAATGCAAATATATTTAATTATATTTTTAAAAGCTTTCAGCCATAGATTCTAGAATTCATGTGGTCAAAGCAGCTCATGCATGTGTTGCTTTTCTAATGCTTTCAAGTACAGTGGTGCCCTGCAAGACGAATGCCTCGCAAGACGAAAAACCCGCTAGACGAAAGGGTTTTCCATTTTTGAGTTGCTTCGCAAGACGATTTTCCCTATGGGCTTGCTTCGCAAGACAAAAACGTCTTGCAAGTCTTGCGATTTTCCCCCGCTTTCCCCCCCCTTTTTCTAAGCCGCTAAGCCGCTAATAGCCTTTTAGCCGCTAAGCCGCTAAGCCTTTAATAGCCGCTAAGCCGCTAAGCCGCTAATAGCGCTAATCCGCTAAGCCGCTAATAGGGTTGCTTCGCAAGACGAAAAAACCGCTAGACGAAGAGACTCGCGGAATGGATTATTTTCGTCTTGCGAGACACCACTGTACAGTATCTTATAAATTAGTCCAAAACTTTTATCCTCTTGTCACAGATGTTGGTGGGGGTGGGACTGAGGTTGACAAGTAGTGACTTGCTGGTAAGACATAATAGACGCTTCCGATTGTGCACCCCAGGACTCCTTCTCCGGTTCTTGGGGTGCTCCAGAGGCCACACCCAATATCCAGGCCATGGCCCTCACTGCCATGCACCATGCCCTCCCCCAATTGTTTTTGCTCAACTGGAATATGTCCTGGGACGATGCCACTAGTTTGCCAGGTTGGCGGATGGAGATGTTTGTGTGTATATGGAAGCCTTTGGTGTATGCGTGGCTGGAATGCCACCTACTGTACAAAGGCAAGAGGCACAACAGTTGCTCCTCCTACTTTTGCCTCTAGCGCCACTCACTTTTTGCCGAAGCCCCACCACCAGCACTGCTTGCAGGCAAGCCTTTCACCACCTCTTCTCCGAAGCTTTGAACTCTCAAAGTTAAGCAGACTTAGCCAACACATTTTGGTGTGTATGTCTTTAAAAGCTTTGGGCTACCTCTAACTAAGTTCCACACCATGTAGACCCTTCAAAAGTATGCTATTATTATTTATTGTTTATTTGGTTTACATACCACCCTTTATCAAAAGATCCCAGGGCAGTGTACAACATTGAAAACATACTTTGTGGACCATAATAAAAATAAAAAAAACAGAATGCAAAGCATAATAGTAGACAGCATAATAAGAAAATAATCACAATAGCAGCCTTGCCACCACCTTTAACAGGCCATAGATTATTTCATGGCCAAAGGCCTGGGTAAAGAGGAATGTTTTTTGCCTGGTGCCTAAAGACATATAAAGCCTCTCTGGGGAGAGCGTTCACAGATGGGGAGCCACCACAGAAATGGTCTGTTCTCGTGTTGCCACCCTCCAGACCTCTTGGGGATGGAGGACATAGAGAAGGGCCTCAGATGACAAGTGCAAAATAGGCTTAAGCTAGTTGTGTTAATAATTTCAATAGCTCTCCTCTGAGAATGAGGAACACAGGATAGGTTCTTGCTCTTCAGTTGTGTGAGGGGAAATCTCTGGCCCTCCAGATGAGCCTGAACTACAACTTCCATTAAACACACCAAGCCAGGAGCCAGGGGTGACAGCAACATCTGTAGTTGGGCAACCAATCTCCCCCATACCTGCTGTGTTTTTGAAAGATATTCAGGGGTCCTGTTATATTGAATGTGAGCCTTGCCAGTATGTTTGAAGAGCTCATCGGCCCTCCCCACCCCTGATCTTTTGGCAGGAGAATAGCGACTTTGTATTTGCTTTAAAAAAAACACACCAGAAAACAGACTTCAGTTGCTCTGCAGCTCCAGAGCAGTTTCTAGATGGGGTCCACCCAAAGTTTAGTCCTTCCCTTTATTCATTCAACCAATCCCTGGCCAAAAGCACTGAGAAGGGTGGTGGCCAGGGAACCGTTGGGTTTGTAAGAGAGGTTTGCTTTCCCTCCTTATCATCAGCAAACATGAGTTTGGCAGAGTTTTGTTTTGTGTTTTTTTAATATATATATAAAAAGAAAACCTGGCTGAAGTTCTGCTTAGTCCTGTGATTTCAATGCATATTGAGCCGTTCCCAAGACTGGGATGGGCAAGGGGTTTCCGTCATAAAGGGATTCCAATAAGCATCACCCCATGGGTGAAAAGAAAAAAAACTGGTCATATGAATGCACACTGCAATGTGGAACCACCATAACTCTTGCTGTGTTTTGTTCATCATGTTAAATAAAAAGATTCCATCACACATCTTGCAGACTTTTCTAGCCAGGAAGAAACATCTGGTACATCTAGTACAAAGTCCATCACTTCAGTTAAACTTTGTTGGAGATGTGTGTGTGTGTGTGTGTGTATGTATGTATGTATGTATGTATGTATATACATACGGTGTGTGGTGCTGTGGTCTAAACCACAGAGCCTAGGGCTTGCCAATCAGGTCAGCGGTTCGAATCCCCGCAACAGGGTGAGCTCCCGTTGCTCGGTCCCTGCTCCTGCCCACCTAGCAGTTCGAAAGCACGTCAAAGTGCAAGTAGATAAATAGGGACCGCTCCGGCAGGAAGGTAAACAGCGTTTCCGTTTGCTGCTCTGGTTCACCAGAAGCGGCTTAGTCATGCTGGCCACATGACCTGGAAGCTGTCTGCGGACAAACGCTGGCTCCCTTGGCCTATAGAGCGAGATGAGTGTGCAACCCCAGAGTCGTCCACAAATGGACCTAATGGTCAGGGGTACCTTTACCTTATGTATATATTTATAACCTCCAGAGTCCAATTCCTTGATTTCTGGCTATGTAATTTATCACTCTTGTTAATTTCTTCTGGAGAAGATCGCTGGAGGTTTCTGTGACATAGGATTAATTTTGCAGGTTGTTTTTCCAGCACCTGTCCTTGCAATCTGTATGTTTGCAGCTGATCCCCTTGAAGCTTTTTTTGCACAATCTGTCCAAGTTTGATTCCACTGCTGTTTCGCTTTTTGCACAGTATTTCTACCCGTCTCTTCCACGTGGCTTCAGTCCAGCTAGAGTTTGCTGCAAAACTAATGACATCAGTTCTTTAGTCATATGCTTGCTAAAAAGTCCCATTAACCCAATAGGGCTTACTTCTGAAAAGACCCATATAGGTGTGCATGGCATGACTGCAATCTTAAGGATGCTTAACTAGGGCAGGGATAGGGAACCTCGGGTCCCAGCCCTCTCTACCTGGTCCTCAGGACTCTCCCCTTCTCCCCAGGCCATCCACATCCCCAGTTTTGCTTTGCAGCCTCCTTGAATGTGTTTGCAAGGCTGGAAATGTGTCCTGGAACTCTAATTATGTTTCTTTGCTTGCCTTTATGAAGAATTTTCCACTTCATCTGTATCATCCACAGCATCTGGAGGGAAGCAGGCTAGCTTAGGAGGGCACACACACCTCTGTTCTGCAGGACTTTGCCCCTGCTCCCCAGTTAAACTTTCGGCTATGTGTGAGCATACTTCACCCATGTACTGGTGAGGGTGTGGGGAGAGGCAGCTATAGGTACTTGTGGTGGACGTGCCTGAAGGTGGCCAATTTTTGGGAGTGAGTGTTTAAAGAGATAAGTACAATTACACATCAGCATGTCACGAAGACCTCAGAACTTGCATTACTGAATCTGTAATTAAACAAGAATCAGGACTTGGTGGATGAGCTACTAATTGGATTTCTCTTAACTGTTGCATGTATGGTTATACCCACATTTTGGAAGGACTTAAAAGGTGTAAACTTAAATGCTTGATGCAATAGAGTATGGCATATTGCCTTCACTGCTAAATTGACTCACAAATTAAGATTGGCAAGTGCATCAAAGTACAAAGATAACTTTGCAGGAGAATGGCGAAGCTTCATTTGGTTTACACATTCCCCAGGAAACTGAAGACCACTTCCCACGGCTTAGACTAATTTGTGGATCATTTAATAAGTGTGTGTTTTATAGATGTGTACTATTATACAGGTATGTGGTGCATACAGGAACACGGATTTGCATAATGTGTTTTGTGGGTCTCTGGGGAGCAAGGTCTCTGAAACAAGGTTGTTGTGAGGATAATATGGAGAAGGAGAGAATCGTGGATGCCAATTTGAGGTTCTTGGAGAAAAGGTGGCTTTTAAGTGTAAATAGCAAGTGGATGCTTGAGTGCCATTCTCTTGAACCATTCCCATCCTCCTGTGCCAGCACCTGAAAATGGCGATGCTTCATTTTTGCTGACCTAGGCTATCTAGCTGTCTTGGGTAGTCAAGACAGTGTTGGGAAAGGTTCCTGGCCAGCATAGCAGTAAAGCACACACTGGTCTGTCCATGTGACACATGCTGGCAGAATTTGTCTGAGCAGGCAGAAGGTGGAGCAATGTGAGAAGGAGCAAGGTGCTGGAGGTAAGCGATCCTTTTGCACTCAGGTGAAAGATGCTGTCCTATTTCCAGTGCTGAAGTAAGATTGAACTGTCAGTCTAATTCAGGGGTCAGCAAACTTTTTCAGTAGGGGGACGGTCCACTGTCCCTCAGCCGTTGGAGGGGCAGACTATATTTTTTGGGGGGGGATGAATGAATTCCTATGCCCCACAAAGAGGTGAATTTTAAATAAAAGGACACATTCTACTCATGTAAAAACATGCTGATTTCCAGACCATCCACGCGCCGGATTGAGAAGGCAATTGGGCCGGATCTGACCCCCGGGCCTTAGTTTGCTTACTCATGGTCTAATTGGCTTCAGTATGGAAGGGGTGTCCTTTTACCCATCATGGAAGGACCCATCCTAACTTGGGCCTTCTGTTTATGTTCTACCACTTGGACATACAGTGGTACCTCGGGTTAAGTACTTAATTCGTTCCGGAGGTCCGTGCTTAACCTGAAACTGTTCTTAACCTGAAGCACCACTTTAGCTAATGAGGTCTCCTGCTGCTGCCGCACCGCCGGAGCATGATTTCTGTTCTCATCCTGAAGCAAAGTTCTTTAACCTGAAGCACTATTTCTGGGTTAGCGGAGTCTGTAACCTGAAGCGTATGTAACCTGAAGCATATGTAACCTGAGGTACCACTGTAGTTTCTTCACTAAGAAAGGCACCAAAGTTCTCACAGTACACAGGAATTCCATCACCTGTTTGCAAAGAGGCCAGCTCTCACTCATCATAAGCAAGTCACTGCACACAAGCCTGCTTGAAAATGGAGATGACTTTTTGCCATCCGTTGGCCCTTGTGTTACAGACGGCAGACACCTTATGCTGGGCTCTGACTTTAGTCCTTGGATCTGTCCTTGTTCTGATTGGAGCGCTCTGTGGTCTATTACAGCTTAGCCTTCCAACCAGGCCAAGTTCCTAATTGTCTCAGAGCTGGACGTGTCTTTGATATAGAGCTTCCTCTCCAACAGCATTTGGTATTCCAGGGTCTGTATGGCCCCTTGCTATCCAGCTACTGCCAAGTTTGCTACATTTCCTTTGACAGATGCCAAAATCCTGACCCAAACATTAATCACTTTGAGGTTAATTACTGTAATGCACTGTACCATATGCTGCTCTTCTTGCTTCGTCTTTATCATTGGATGAGGAGTCCAAAAGGCTGTAGCAAGGCAGCTGACCTGGATGCCACGAAAGCTAACTTGCCATATTCATGCTCCTCTGTAAAACTGTGAGACAGAAACCTGTACAGGAAACCAGAGCATACTGTGTTTCCTTTATATTTAAACCAGGTGGAAGCCAAGACTTTGCAGTTTTGCTTTTGTTTTCTTTATGCTTGAAAGCATGAGAAGTTGATTTTAAAAATAAATAAATAAAATCCTATTATTAGCTTGTTTGTTTTTGGATTGTCCAATTTGTCCATCGGATCTTAGGGGGCTTACAAGAAAATGCAAATAAACTCAACAACATTAAAAGGGAAAACAACACACTTTCTCTTTTGTAAAGAGTACCCTGCACCTCCCAAATAATCTGTCAAAAACCTAAATTAAATAATTAGAGGTAATCAGGATGCTCTTATTTCTTAGGATAAAACAGCTAAGTATTTTCCCTCTGACTTGAAGGTTATTGCTGTTTCAGAACTCTTTCACAGGTAAACTTTCTTGTATATAAAATGAATGATGGAACATCAAGGGTTTCTTGCACATTAGTTTAGACCAGGGGTCAGCAAACTTTTTCAGCAGGGGGCCAGTCCACTGTCCCTCAAACCTTGTTGGAGGCCAGACAATTTTTTTTTGGGGGGGGGGGGAGAATGAGGCAAGAGCACCACAAGCCCAGGTGGCTGCTTACCTGTGTCTTGCAAGCGGCAGGAGCTGAGGGCGGGAGGATGATGAGCGGTGCGCGAAAGTGCTCTGGAGAGGGGCTGCTTAAAATGGCGGCCACTCAAGCGCTGCTGCTCCTGGCACCAACAAAGCCCAGCCCCCTTCCTCCTCTAGGCAGGGCAGGGAGAAGCCAGGAGGAGGGAGGGAGGAGGTGCCGCCATTGCCGCCGCCATGGGAGGGAGAGGGAAAGAACATGCGTGCGCTGGTGATCCATGCGGCAATTCCTGGACCGTCCGTGGGTCGGATCCAGAAGGCAATTGGGTCCGATCCAGCCTTAGTTTGCCTACGCATGGTTTAGACTTTGCAAGATAATAGCTGGAAATCAACCACATCAGGACAAAAGCAGATTTTTAGTTATCAAGATTGTCCTTTTGGCTTTGCTGTCTTGCTGAAATATAAGCATTCAAGTACCCAAACTGTTTTTGGATAGTTTTCTTTTACTTTCAAGCTGGTGACCTTGACAGAAGCAGCAGGTAGATCCAACTTCTAAATTCAGGAGGTGATATTTAAACTAAGGTTACCAGATGTCTCTGTTTCCAATGGCCTGAGCGCAGGCCCCATACAAAATCCATTGAAGTTGAAAAGTGTCCCCGGATTCATTGAAGAAAAATCTGGTAACCTTAATTTAAACAATCCTCTTTTGCAGTCTCAAATGAAGCAACATTTGCTGGTCAAGTTTTTAGGCACTGCCCTTTGAAACCCCAGAGTATTTGTACTGCAACAATTTGGCACTGGCTCCTCTGTGATTTTGGACAGGCTTCCCCGTGATCTTCCTTCCAGACTTTTTGTTTTTAGAAAACTGGGTTGCCTGCCTTTGGCTTGGGTGAGGTTGAGCACAGTTTAATTTTCTGTTCTCTCCATGCTTTACAAGAATAGCTGTGGCTCCCTTACACTGGCATTTCCACATTCCAGGACCTGCTTTGGCCCACATGGCTTTTAACATGTCTATGCCATTAACTCTTTGGAGGAAATTCTTCCTTCACCCCAATGAATTTGAAAAAGGCAGGCTTCCCCAACCTGTCACCCTCCAGATGTTGCTGGACTACAACTCCCATCACCCCTGACCATAGGCCATGCCAGCATCTGGATGGCACCAGATTGGGTAGGGCTGCAATAGGACTGCAATAGGACACATCTACCGTGTGTGCATGTGTGCCCAACTGGCTGTGGTGCAGGTCCCATTCATTTCAAATAAGCTTGTGCAGGAGACCTTCCAAATGAGTTGTACCCCTAATTCTTCATAATGGGATTCCAAGAGATGGAATCATATAGGAGAAAATAGCTTGGTTCTTTAAGTAAAATTAATCAACGTGTTTCTTTATTGTTATTTTTTTCAGGATCCAGCAGGGATATTTGAACTAGTGCAAGTTGTTGGGAATGGGACGTACGGGCAAGTCTATAAGGTAATGAACAAAACTCAATATATTTCATGGCATACTGACAAAACTGAAATCCTGGACATAATGGCTATACTCAGACATTACACCAAACCTTGGTCTGGCAAGCCAGCCTGCTTACAAGCCATAGTTCATGAGGGCTTCCCTAGTCCAGATCTGAAACCATGTTTCAAAGCTGGTTTTAAAGCCATTTGTGCTAGGGGTGGTTTGCTTATCTTTCTGAATTCACAGACACACCACTGCTGTCCTTCAAGAGCTGCCGCACCATGGGGACAGGAGTGAACTTATGAAGATGAGCTCTGATCAGAGGAAAAATTTAATTAAACAGATACCTCAAAGCCATGGTTTGCCTGCTGTATGTTTGTAAACTCAAACCATGGTGTGGGTTCTAAATATCACAAACCACAGTTTGGAGTAAAGTCTGAATTGAGTCAATGGCCCTTGGGACCTGTCATAGTAAACCCTATTTAATGGTGGCCTGTGGATGTGGCACTCACTCTTGCTGCACTCCTCCTTTCTCACCAGCGAGAGCAACAAACCATGACCTTGGGCTTAGCATTCCTTATGAACCAGATGTCATGATTGGCTTTGCATGATTGGTAAGCCAAGACCAAACTTTGGCTTAGCATTATGTCTGAACTGGGGATTGTGGCTTCTTTTACTCCAAACAAGCCATAGTCCCCAGTTCAGTCATAATGCCAAGCTAGAGATTATGGTTTGTTATGCCTGCTGGCTAGAAGGAAGGAGCAAAGCAGGAACATTCTGTGCATTCATGGTAAACTGTTAACTGTGTTTTCCTGCAAGGTGTCATGTAACTGATTTCCATCTGACCCACAACAAAGCTGTTGTGTGCACTGCTGGTTTCATTGTCATTTCCTCCCCGCTTCTTTGATTGGTAGGTGATCTTTCACCCTGGCTGTTTGGTTGTTCATTCTCTGCTAGTCCTGGTCTCGTGACTATCCTTCCAGGCTCCTTTACAGTTGGGAGACAAATCAAGTGAGCAGGCATGTCATGATGAGAATGCATTTTTATCCCTGATAGACGCTTGCCAGTGGACTAAAAAACCCCACAACAACTTGGAACATTGTCTTTTGAGGGTGTGGTGTTGTTGCTGCTGTTGACATTGCATTGTTTTCTCTCTGTTTCTGTTATGAACTGTGAGCAATTTAAAATTAATTGCAGATTAGCTTGGCCGCACAACAACACCAGACAAACCCTCCTTTGGGCAGAAAGAAGCGGCTTAGACTGGACAGCTCTTCAACTAGAGGGTGCCTTCAAATAGAGGAATGTCCTGTTTGAAGCAGGCACCCTTTTACAGTTAGTATGGCAAGACCCGTCCTTTGATCCTGGGAAGGAAAGACTTGAGCTCTTGGTTTTTGGTTTTGGAAAGGACTTTCTTTCCCCCACTTATGGTGTTTCTGGGTCTGTGTAAAAGCAGCCAACTGAGAGACTAGCCTTTCTCTGGAGCAGAGAAATAAATAAATAAAACTACCGTATCTTTTATGTTTGGGCAGCGGGACGGGTGGGGGAGAGAAATATGGGCAGAGTGCAATGGATCGCATGGCCTTGTTAAATTATGAAGTGTGAAAGCAGCTTGTGTGCCGTGCAGAAAGCCTGAGCAGATTGGAGCACCGGAGGCAATTACTGGAAGGCTAAATTTAAGAAACATGTACGCCCAAGAGCAAAAAGAATGGGGGGGGAGCAGGCTGGAAGGACAAATGCATTGGGCTGTGGCCTTGAGCCTTAAACTTCTTGCATGCCTCCCCTAGATACAGTTACCAACTGCCAGGTATATTTTCCACCCGTTTTGCATTTTGACCTTCAGTGTTGAGTATTTTCTTGAATAAATCCAGTATTTCGAGGGCTTAGAAAATGGTTTCATTTGACCTTGTGCTGTGATGGAATCATTAGGCTCCGCCCTTTTGACTTGGCATCCTCTCTAAGCCCCTCCCATATATTCATTCACTCAGGAGAGGGCTGTGGCTCAGTGGTAAAGCATCTGTCTTGCATGCAGAAGGTCCTCAAGTCAATCTCTGACATATCAGGTTCGGGTTGGGAAAGATTCTACATCTGAAACCCCCAAGAGCTGCTGTCATTCAATTCAGATAATACTGAACTAGATGGACTAATGGTCTGATTCAGCATATGACAGAGTTGTATGTTCCTTTGCCTGATCTCCTGCTTTTACTCATGAGCCAGGTATTTTTTAAAGGATGCAGGTGGCACTGAGGTCTAAACCACCCAGCCTCTTTGGCTTTCTGATTGGAAAGTCAGCAATTCGAATCCACGCAATGCAGTGAGCTCCCATTGCTCTGTCCTAGCTCCTGCCAACCTAGCAGTTCAAAAGCACACAAGTGCAAGTAGATCAATAGGTACCGCTGTGGTACCTTCCCCCTCCCCACTCCATCCTTCTCTCCACTGCTGCCTCCACTCCTCTCTTTTCCTGCCTATTGATCTCATATGGTCTCAGCTTTGGTTTTTTGGAAAGCGTTTGATCTCAGGGTTAAGTCCTGTGGGTGAGGTAGCTCAGAGAGTGCCTACACCACCACCACTGTGGCCCCTCCAGACACCATTTTCAATGCACATTCATGATGGTTCCTGCTCATGGTGCTATTGGGGCAGTCATACACGATTTTTACTGTATTTTTGGTTTTTATGGAAGCCGCCCAGAGTGGCTGGGGAGGCCCAGCCAGATGGGCGGGGTATAAATAATAAATTATTATTATTATTATTATTATTATTATTATTATTATTATTATTATTATGTGGTGGGAAGGTAAACGCCATTTCCATGTGCTCTGGTTTCCATCACAGTGTTCTGTTGCACCAGAAGCGGTTTAATCCTGCTGGTCACATGAGCCAGAAAGCTGTTTGTGGACAAACACCGGCTACCTCGGCCTGAAGCGAGATGAGCGCCACACCCTATGGTTGCCTTTGACTGGACTTAATTGTCCAGGAGTCTTTTACTTTTTTATTTTTTAAAACTGCAGTTGGCTACTCTGTCCCAAGTCAGAGTATCTTCCTCTCCAAAGTAGTTGTTCTTTACCATGACTGAAGAAAGCTTTCCCAAGCTCACAATGGAAAAAACAGCTTTGTTTCCTATTAAAGTGTGGTGGCGTATGGAGAGGAATCCATTTTATGCGAATGAAAGGGGTGGGGCTATGCAAATAGAACAGGCTACTTTTAATAGTCACTGTAGTCCCCAAGGGCAGAGAGAAGGTTTAGCTTGCACCCTTGTGTCTGTGAGGGTGCCCCTTTGCTCTTGCACAGAGAAACATTAAATACTGCACTTGTGACTATTGTTTTGGGGAGGGCAAAATGTTTTGTCCAACCTTGACCACAAGGGGCAGAAATATATGTCTTGCTGCACAGAGACTTATTATAATCCCTGAAATCTTTGCAATAAACAAATACTTATTCAGGGCTGGTGCAATACCACTTCCTCCTTCTACCTCTCCCACCACCACATCCTTCAGTCTCCTTCCCCCTCCCCACTCCATCCTTCTCTCCACTGCTGCCTCCACTCCTCTCTTTTCCTGCCTATTGATCTCATATGGTCTCAGCTTTGGTTTTTTGGAAAGTGTTTGATCTCAGGGTTAAGTCCTGTGGGTGAGGTGGCTCAGAGAGTGCCTACACCACCACCACTGTGGCCCCTCCAGACACCATTTTCAATGCACATTCATGATGGTTCCTGCTCATGGTGCTATTGGGGCAGTCATACACGATCATGCTTTGAATACCGTTTGCACCAGCTTACCAAGAATGTTTCTGATTTATTTTTGCCCTGCTTTTGTTGTGCAGCAATAATTACCACATTCACACCATGCATTTAAAGTACTGTGATAGCATTTGTCATGCCTTCCCCCAAGGAACCCTGGGAACTGTAGTTTGTTAAGGGTGCTGAGAGTTGTTAGGAAGTCCCTGTTCCTTTCGCAGACTACAATTCTCAGAGTGGTCTAACAACCAATCCCTCTTCATGAGGAACTCTGTGAATTGTAGCTCTGTGAGGGGAATATGGGACTCCTAACAACTCCCAGCACTCTTAATAAACTACTTCTCTGGCGATCACTCATAGCCGAGTACGGTTGTCTTCCATGAACATGGTTGGTGTGTCTATACATGACTGTGGTATTCTGTATTCTGGATCAGTATTCTGGATCCACATGTCCTTCCACAGTGGGGACGTAGGTTTCCGGGCAGGAGTTGATCCCGGTGAGGGTTTGCCAAATGTGCCTTCCTCTTAGCACGTTTGTCCCATGATGTCTTTGGTGAAGGCTACAATTTGGAGCACTTGCAGGCCATGATGATTGTTTGGAGTGGTATCATAGTGCTTTATTTTTTTTTTATAATATTTTTATTGATTTTCCAACATAGATTAAACACAATACAATACACACTACATAAACAAACAAACATAGAAACACATATAATTTCAAAACCTTTTTTTCATAAATCTTGCTTCCCCGACTTCCCCATACCTCCCCTTTCTGCATCCCTGTTTTACATTTCCTTCAGCAACTCCTCACTTAATTAAACTAATTATTCATTTTCCTTTTTCCCCCCTCCTCTCTCTCCGTCATTTACAGCTGTAATCCTCTTTTTTCATTACCCTTGACGTTTTAGCACTCATTAATTTTATAACAGTTCTTTAGATATACTTTAAATTTCTTCCATAGTGTAAATGTGGCTAATGCAGTAGCTTTGGGGAAGCACCGCAGAACAGCTATTCTATCAGAATAGACCCATCATGGTTGTGTCAAGAACCTTTTGCCCAATATACCTGTAATAAAACACCTGCATGGAGGGGCCCTAAGTAGCATGTCAATGTCAGTCCATCTTTCCAGCCCTGCCTTCTGGGTCCCTTCAGCTTTCCAAAAACTTTATCAGGTATGTTACCTGAGATCTGCTTTAAAGTGGAGATGTCAGGGATCAAACCAGGAACTCCCTTGCAAACAAAGTGTAGGTTTGGCCACAGAGCTGCAAGCACTCCTGCAACTGAGCACTCCAACTGAGGACAGCTGTGGAGTTACCAAGAGGGACAGTAGGAGACGACTGGCTGATTTATGCCACTCAGTGACCTCTAGGAGAAAACAAAAATTAGATGGCTCCTTTACATTGCTTTGGTCAAAAAACCCCGTCAACCATCCAATCGGTGTTTTAAAAGTTTTAGACCATTGTCTGCTAGTGTGAAAATGGTTCCCAAAACAACAATTCAAATAAACCTCCTAATGATCCTGGAGAAAAAGGGGGGCGGGTTTCTCATATGGAGTTGAAGTAAGGGGTTCTTATTTTGGACATCCAGTGAAGCTCAATGTTGTAAGATTCAGAACAGACAAAAGGAAGCAGCACAGAGCTGAACTATGGAATTTGCTCATACACAAGAGCTACTCGTAATGCCACCAACTTGAATGGCTTTAGAGGATTAGACAAATTCATGAAGGCCAAGAGCACCTGTGGATTCTAGCCACAACGGCAGCTCAAAGAAAGTCATGGTTGATTGTCTCCTTCCCTCCCAAACCCAGTAGTAGGTAAAATGTTTGCCCAACCCTGATTGATTTATTTTTTAGCGTTTGTTTGTTTCCCCCCATAGACATTCATGCAATGTAAAAAATGGTACATCACAGTTTTAGGTCTTCCTTTGCAGATGGCCACACTAATTGTCCTAGCATGTGTCAAACCCTGAATACAAGGGCTTTCCTCTTCAAGCATAGTTATTAACAGCTTTTAAAGACTGTGTGTGTGTGTGTGTGTGTGTGTGTGTGTGTCTTTCCTTTCCTTTCCTTTCCCAACAATGTCTAGGACCAGTAGACGGAAACAACTTAGAGGAAACCGCATACACACACACACACACACACACACACACACACACAGAGGAAATCATGTAGCATTTCCTCTCCTTTGGTTTGCTGGAAGTGGTTCTTACTCTTTCCTTGCCAACACATCCAGAAACTATATAATCAGAAGGCCCTTTATGTGGCCTATTAATGGCACATATCCTATTGCACCAGAGGGTCTCAATCTCACCCCAGTCACTGGGGCAAGATCAGCATAGGGCTCTTAGGGCTCCCACAGAGTCCTATGGATACAGCCACTTTACCATTTGGCATCCTTTTGTGGTGGAAGAGGACAGCTTTATTTTCCATCAAATCCACAGAACCCTGTTTATTCCACAAGCCAGAAAAGAAACCGTTACACACAGGGAGAGCAGTATAAGATAGCTTTGTGGGCGGGACCCAATGCACTCATTCCATTAGCACAAGGATTCATGCTTGTGCATTGGAACTCTCCCCCCCCCCCTGCATGTACAATGCATCCTCCCCGAATCTGGAGCTTTTCGGGAGTTCCCAGGGAGGAGGCAGAAGTTCCATAATTGTACAGGGACGAAATCCTTGCCCTAACGGAATGAGTCACTTAAAACTACCCCGTGTGTGATCCAACCAAAGCCACAGGACACTCCTCTGCAGGTTCACTCAGACGCAAGTCCTGATTTAAATGGAGGTTACTCCTCCCAGGTAAGTTTGAGTTAAGTACTGCAGCTTGTAGTGCCTTTAACCAAAATTAATTAAACCCATTGCAAATGGTGGGACTTAGAATCATAGAGTTGGAAGGGACCCCAAGGGCCATCAAGTCCAACCCCCTGCAATGCAGGAATCTCAGCTAAAGCAACCAAGACAGGTGGCCACCCAGCCTCTGCTTTAAAAAGGAAGGAAATCTTGTTCTTCATCTTAATCTTGTTTTGCCTGTGCCTGTTTGCTCTTCAGCATGCCCACATGCTTAGTTTTCTCCATCTACCTTAGTTATGTCTACACTGACTGGCAGCAGAGTTTCAGGCAGGAGTCTTCCCTACTTCTCCTTGGAAATGCTGTTGATTGATTGAGGGATCTTCTACAGGCAAAGCAGATGCAATGTTCTTTTCCAACATAGGACTCAGGCTGAGACCCTGGAAACTGCAACTGCTCCCCACTGGTTATCTGCGGCATCATGCTAGATGCCACCTGTTCTGGCTGAAGATGCACTTTTTTCATAGTAACCTAACAAGACCTTGCTGGGTCAGGCCAACGGCTCATCTAGTCTAGCATCCTATTCTCAACAGTGGCCAACCATATGCCTCTGAGAAGCCTGCAAGGAGGACCAGACCGCAACAGCATTCTTCCCCACCTGCAATCTCCAGCATCTGGTATTCAGAAGCATACTGTCTCTTGTGGAAAACGTAGAACAGTGCCATGCCAATCTCACTATAAATTGGTCCCTGGCTCCATGCTTTATGACCAAAGCCACACACAAGATATATGTTCAAGTTTAATCAGCCCTTCATTGACTTCTGCTTGGCTTGCAAAATAACAACACGTTATTTTGCCCTGGGGGGGTGGGGGTAGGGAGGGAATCCACATATATTGCTTATATCATCACTCAGGAACTTGATTTGTTCCTTACAAATGCATCTTGAGTAGCACTTAAGTAATTTAGTCAGAGAGGGGGTAGTTCTTTTTGGAGAAAATCATATGATAAAATACTTTTTTCTTTCTAGTTTCTTTTCTTTTTTCTTTTTTTAAAAAAGCAATGCATTCTTTTGATGCCAGAAAGCTTCTGGCTCTGTTGAGTAAAATTTTATGAGGGTTTCTCTTCTGTTGTTTTCTTTAAAAGAAACTTGGGATTTTAAATGGAAAAAACAACAACGAATAAACAATTTACAGATCATTTCTGCTACGCTGCATTTGCTCAGACATCTTGCTTTTATAACTTTGTTCTTGAGAACATTCACCCCAAAATGTATAAGGAAAGCCACATTTATAAAATAAATTTACTGTTAATTTAGATAACAGACTTTGTGATTTATTTACGTGCAGTGTCCACACATGTAGTTTGCAGTGAGCCTGACAATTTTTTTAAAAAGAAGCTGAAAGAGAAATAACATTCCTTTAATGTTTGCCCTTTCCATCTTAATATAAAAGATTTATTAAATCTGTTCAAGCAGTCCATTTGCAAAAAAGAAAGGCCAAATTGCTTCTGCAGATAAGTGATCACAAAAATGCAATTATTTAAGGTAGAGATTTGGGGGGGGCGGGATTGCAGTTCACATCTGGATAGCAAGGTAGGAAAGTAGATGGAAGATGTCACAAACCTACCTTCATATTTCCCCATTCAGTGGGTGCTTTTAAAGCCAAGGTGGGGAATTTTTGACCCAAGTCCAGGTGGGAGTTGCAGCTCAGCAATGTCTCAATGGCCAAGGATCCCCCAACTCAATTCAAAGCAACATTTCCCAGCCTGGCACCCTCCAGATGTTTTGGGCTACAACTCTCATCAGTCCCCAGAGTGCTGGGCAGAGCTGGTGGGAGTTGTAGTTCAAAACAGAAGGCAGCAGGTTGGTGAAGATTGGCTTCTGAATCTTCAAATCAGTCTCCAGGCTGCAAGTTTTACTTTCGCCTTGCAAAATCTGGGGAAGTCATTTTGTTGTTTGGACCAAGAAACATGCATCCCAAGTATGTGATTTATTGTCTCGGCAAAGCTTGTGTTCCTTGTTTGTGTTCCTTTCATGCTGCCAGAAAGAGCAGCATTCTCCCTCTTTCCCTCTCTCTTTCTCTTCTTGTTTAGTCATTAGGTCAGGCTGCTGCCATTGTATATTTAGCTGTTTTCTTGGAACTGCCCAGTCAGCTGTTTTTCCTCTTGAGAATTCTAATTGCCTTATGCAGAAGTTGCTGGGGTGGGTGCATGGCTGAGTGGCAGGCAGTGGCAGCCAAACCACTCCACTCATTTCATTTCAGCTGCTCATCTATTTCTTTCTGCTGGAAATTAGAGCTGTGTGTACCATGTCCTCTGCCTTGCTAATCTCTGAAGGATCCTGCTGCCCCCAGGTGCAGTGGTGTATACTGTCCTGCAACCATTGTTAGAGCAAGGTTCAGTTCTCAGTATAGTATTCTTCTGTACGGACGTGTCCACATCATACATTTAAAACACATTTAACACACTCTTTGGGGGCAGGAACAGAGAATCATAGGATTGTGGAGTTGGAAGGGTCTAGCCCAGTGTTTCCCAAACTTGGGTCTCCAGCTGTTTATGAACTACAGTTCCCATCATCTCTGACCACTGGTCCTGCTAGTTAGGGATGATTGGAGTTGTAGTCCAACAGTAGCTGGAGACACAAGCTTGGGAAACACTGGTCTAGTCCAACCCCCTGCAATGCAGGAATCTCAACTAGATCATACATGACAGATGACCATCCAACCTCTGCTTAAAAACCTCCAAGGAAGGAGAGTCCACCATCTTCTGAGGGAGTCTGCTCTCCTATCAAAAAGCTCTTGCTGCCACAAAGTTCTTACCAATGTTTAGTCAGAATCTCCTTTCTTGTAACTTGAAGCCTCTGGGGCAGGAGAAAACAAGCTTCCTCCATCCTCCATGTGACAGCCCTCCGCTCAGATATCTCATATAAACATACCCAACTCCCTCAATCGTTCCTCATAAGACTTGGTTTCTAAACGCCTTGATCATATATTTTAATTTATATTATATTATATAATAATATAAAAATTATTATAATTATATTATAAATTAGCCACCCATCTGGGTAGGTTTCCCAAGCCACTCTGGGCGGCTTCCAACAGAATATTAAAATACAATAACCTATTAAACATTAAAAGCTTCCCTAAACAGGGCTTCCTTCAGATGTCTTCTAAAAGTCTGGTAGTTGTTTTTCTCTTTGACATCTTGTGGGAGGGCGTTCCACAAGGCGGGCGCCACTACCGAGAAGGCCCTCTGCCTGGTTCCCTGTGACTTGGCTTCTCGCAGTGAGGGAACCACCAGAAGGCCCTTGGCACATTGAACACACTTTTGAAGTACATGGTCCTCCCCCAAAGAATCCCAGTAAGTGTAGTTTACCTGTTTGGGTCTATTACTGCATAATGAAGAGAGTTACAATTCCTAGCCAACTACAGCTCCCAGGATTCCCTTGGGAAAGCCAAGTGCTTTGAAAGGGCTTTAAATTTATGATGTGGATAAGCCCTGCTGCTGCTGCTTAGCTTTAGCAGGGCAGTGGAATTACAACCTTTGTGCCAGGACCGTTTCAAAAAAGCTTGTTTGGGAGAACTTCCAACTGGGTTATGCTCCACATTCAGTTTATAGATGGGTTTTCCATCAGAGACAGCGAAATGTCATGGGCTGTCCCTATTTAATCATTATCGGAATTAAAACACCACTGATTTTAGTGGGTGTGGCTATTTAACAGCCTCTCTTCTGCCTTTAAAAAAACAGCCTTTTAAAACTGAAATGCTAAATCAAATATATTGACAGATGTATAGTTGATGTGGCAGCAAGCACATGATAGAGGCTGTCCCCCACTGCCACCCCATGCAAAGTGTCGTTATGTGCATTTTGGTGCTGGTGATGTTTTGAATCTTCTATTCATTCCACTCCTTCCTCTTCATACTTCCTTCTGCTTGTGGTCCCCCCCCCCTTTTCAAGAAACCTTAAGCAAAGGACACATTCTGCATTTCCACTTCTACAATGGAAGGAAATGCTTTGGGGCCCAGATGTTGCAGCCCTAGACGCTGTTAAGTTGCTTAAAAACTTCACCAAAGGTCAATACAAGTTATGCATCTCACACACAGAAAGAGCAGCACAGGGATTGCCACCTTCCCCACAGGTCTCTCCTCTGTGCCAGAACACACTGCTAGGCACGTAGCTTCATGGCCAGGCTGCCCTTTTAGCTGGGACTATCCTCTTTCCATGGGATGCGGGTGGTGCTGGGGGTTAAACCACAGAGCCTAAGACTTGCCGATCAGAAGGTCGGCGGTTCAAATCCCCACGACGGGGTGAGCTCCTGTTGCTCAGTCCCTGCTCCTGCCAACCTAGCACTTCGAAAGCACGTCAAAGTGCAAGTAGATAAATAGGTACCGCTCTGGCGGGAAGGTAAACCGCTTTTCCGTGCGCTGCTCTGGTTCACCAGAAGCGGCTTAGTCATGCTGGCCACATGACCCGGAATCTGTACACCGGCTCCCTCGGCCAATAAAGCGAGATGAGCACCGCAACCCCAGAGTCAGTCATGACTGGACCTAATGGTCAGGGCTCCCTTTACCTTTTTATCCTCTTTCCATAGGGCAAGGCAGACCAGGGGGCAAATGCAGCCATCCCAAGGAGAAGGGGGTGGAGTGTGAAGAAAGCAGCCTGGTGTAACCTGGTAAAATTTGCATTGATTGCTCCACCCACTTTTGCCTCTGGCCCCACCCACTACTGGCATGTGGCCCCTGGAAAGTTGCCCTTAACGGAATGTGGTCTTCCTGCCCCTAGAGCATCCAGCACCCCTTTCTTTAAGGTTAAACATTCTCAGGCAAGCACAAGAGGCAAGAGGAAAGCCCTCATAAGCCAGTGTTTGTTGCTGCCTTCGGATTCTTATTTGGGAAATGCTTATTTGGGAAATGCTGGCTATTTTAATATGTTAGAGTGAAATGTGTTGTAATCCCTGAATGTTAAAATGTGTGAGAGAGGAGAGAGAGAGAGAGAGAGAGAGAGAGAGAGAGAGAGAGAGAGAGAGAGAGAGAATTTAGCATTCAGGGGAATATTTTATGACACTAGGCCACCTGGTAGTCCCTCTTTATACAATGTCATTACAAAGATGCAAACTGCAACACCTAATGTAAAACAAGTTTCGTGGTTCCTCTGCCTATTGTTGGGGGAGGCGGATACAGCATCACCAAAAGCAATTCCTCTAATTTCATGGTATAAGTCTCCTCTGTCAACTCTTTCCATCTTCAGTTGTGGTCATATGTACTGTCTCATACAGTGTGTGGGGGGAAACCAAAATCATAGTTGGGGAGAATTCCTTCCTGTGTCCTATTAAAATGCCATGGCATTCTTAATACTTAGCCAAGCTTGGTGGTAGGTTCCCTCTTCTTCGGGTTTGGTTGCTTACCCTACTGCGTACTCCTGACCAAGTCATTTTTTTTACACCCCTCCACAATTTGTTCCATGCTGCATCTGCTCCTGCCTTGCCTAAATGCACTCAGTCTTCACAAACCTGTAAAGTTCTGAATACTGACGTGCTTCTGACACGATGGCAATGTAAGAAAAGCAGCCCTAGTTGACTTGTAGGATGGGTGACTCATGTTAATTGTTGAGAAGCAGGCCAGAATCTGCTTTGAAACAGTTTGTAGCAGCTTGAGCTTTGCTGTGCTCATTTGCTAAATTTAAACCAGATTACCTCTTTGGGATACAACTGTGTCAGACTTTGGCTTCTTACAGTTTTGAGACTGACATTTTCAGTCTCTCCACAGTTCGTGATTTACAATGTCTATTATGGATCACTCAGTTCTATAGTAATAGCATAGTAAGATTATGAAGGACGGCACTGTGGTCTAGACCACTGAGCCTCTTGGGCTTGCTGATTGGAAAGTTGGCGGTTTGAATCCCCGTGACAGGGTGAACTCCCATTGTTCTGTCTCAGCTCCTGCCAACCTAGCAGTTCGAAAGCATGCCAATGCAAGTAGATAAATAGGTACTGCTGTGGTGGGAAAGTAAACAGCGTTTCCATGCGCTCTGGTTTCCGTCACAGTGTTCTGTTGCACCAGAAGTGATTTAGTCCTGCTGGCCACATGACCCAGAAAGCTGTCTGTGGACAAATGCCGACCCTCTCAGCCTGAAGTGAGATGAGCACCGCACCCTATGATCACCTTTGACTGGACTTAACCATCCAGGGGTCCTTTAAGATTATGAATATAGGAAGCAGCCTTATGATTGTCACACCACTGGTCCATCTATCTTGGTATTGTTAGTGTTAGAAACTGAGATATGAAAGCTAGAAGCTAAATGGCACCTTAAACCTAGGTTATGGGCGCAACAATGGAATGTCTAAGCACGCTTTTTTATAACAAGAATACAAAGCTGAAAATGAATGACCTGCAGCTGAAATATTATGTTCATTATTCACATGGTCTATTCCTTCCCCTGCCCACCCACCTAATATTCATAAGAGGGTCTCTTCTCCAGTCTTCAGAGAATAGCTGGAAGCGGGGAGGCAGAAATAGCTCCTTCTTTCCTCACTCTGCAGTTTTAATCTGATATCTTAGGTGCGGTACTGTTCCCAGAGCTCAGAAGCTGCTCGTGCTAATGAAATTCCCTGTCGCAAAATGCACCCAAACAATGAGAATTTTGAACACTATTGTCCACACTGGCTAGCAGCAGCTCTCCAGGATGCCAGATGGGGAGTTTTCTCCAGTCCTACCTGGATCTGCCAGGGATTGAACCCTGGCAGAACATCACTGAGCTAAGGCCCTTTCCCTAACTGAAACCACCTGTTATAATTACAAACTTTACCTGTTCTTTGCATCCGTGAAGTGATGGTATAAACACAATCTCTCTGTTCTGATTTGATTATGCTGAATCAAGAAAGCAAAGAACACACAAACAATAGGAGCCTGCCATTGGGAGTATATAATACCAGCATATCTCTTTCTCTCTCTCCCTCCTTCCCAGGCTCTCTTAGGAGGTGATTAAAACAAAAGGGACAGTCCTTCATCAGAACTGCATAAACCCATCAAGGACTCATCTGGGTACTTTATGGTGAAAGATCCTTGCTAATTAACTGCCACGGAGTGATGGATTTTCACCCCCAGCCCAGCTGTCACAATGGGCGATGTGAATCATTTGCTCTGGGTTTAAAATGGTGCGATCCTTGAGAAATGGGCCATTTATTGCAATGGAAGCCTGGTGTGTGTGTGTGTGTGTGTGTGTGTGTGTGTGTGTGTGTGTTTTCAAAGAAAAAGAATATTAACCATTTAAAGTTCCAGGGAAAATAGCCAGGGAAAGTTTGGGTTTTAAATGAGGGTGCCAGCCTGTCTGGAAGGGCTTCGTACTATACTGTGAAGTTTTCAATGCCTGGAAACATTTGCAAACAATGGCTTTCCACAAAGGAGCAGGAGCTGTGGTAGGAAGCAATGTGGAGGTGAGTGGCATTGGCTGGGTACAAAATAAACGCAGATCTCCTCTGTCTCAGACAGCAGCCAACTCTGCAAAACTGCAGTTTGCTGCTTGTGGCAAACGTATGGTGCTGTCCATTTCCCATTCTAGATACAGAAGTCATACATACAGGATGGCAGTGGAATCTCAGGTCACATGCACACCTCACATTGAAATCACTGTTATACCACTTTAAAAGTCATGGCCCCACACCCCACAAAAAAACCAACAACCCATGGCGACTGTAGCTTGCTAGGGGTGCTGTGAATTGTAGTTCTGAGAGGTATTTAACTAATCACCCTTAGAAGTGGCCGTTCCCATGACTTTCAAAATGGTACCTTAGTGCTTTAAATCTATGGTGTTGATGTGTCCATTACACAGCACTAGTGAAGTGTTAGCATCTTCCCCTGCACCTGAAGTAGAAGTCTAGTTTAGGGTGGCCAGGACAGGTCATGGGAACTTAAAAAGAGCAAGGGGTCTACTGCCATGCACCCCACCCCACCCCCCAGCATCTGCTGCCCGAGGCAGTCACCTCACTTAGCCCAATGGTAGGAGTGGCTCTGCTACAGACAGCCACACTGGTAAGTATGTGCGTGTGAGGAGATTCATAGAAATAATGTTTCCCATCTCCTCTTTCTCTCTGCATCCCCCAGGAAGCCTCTCCAAAGCATTACAATGAGGAATGGGGCATGGAGGGTTGCTGGTGGAAGGGCGTTAGCACCCAAAATCAGGCAGAAGCTTTGGTGGTGGTGTCAAGGTGCTGAGCCCCTTTTGGGTGTTGGAATTCTAGGAAACATTCAGTCTCACTCGCAATGGAAGCTTGTTCTGTGCGGTCTGTCAGCCTGTGGGATGCAGTATTTACGTGGACCTGGTATTCCATCTTTGCCATTGCTGGGGACCCAGGGTTGTAAAGATAGTGCTGTACTGCAGCTCCCAACTCTACTGCAGCCACAGACTCTATTGCCCTGGACAGCTGCTGCCTGTCAGAACAGACAACACTGCGCTAGATGAACAAAGTAGATTGACCTGGTATCAGGCAGTTTCCTGAGTTCTTGGAATTTGGAATATACTGGTTTTTCAGACTCCTTACTTATCTGAACAATCTGCCAATCAGAGCATTGTCTGCTACTCTGACTTAGAGGTGGTTCCAGAAATCCTGCTTTGAAGGCAAAGAGACCATTATTATGGGAGCAAGGGGAGTGGGGTGGGCAAGGGAGGCTGTGTTTTTATTCATTTATAAATATATTCATATACTGCTCTGTCATGAAAAATATATCACAGCTGTTTACAACAATATAAAAGTGTGAAACCAGACAATGAAATCATAAAAGGTTAAAAACTAGATAAAAGGAAATTAGAAACAAACATCAGTACAGTGGTACCTTGGGTTAAGAACTTAATTCGTTCTGGAGGTCCGTTCTTAACCTGAAACTGTTCTTAACCTGAAGCACCACTTTAGCTAATGGGGCCTCCTGCTGCCGCTGCGCCACCGCCATGCGATTTCTGTTCTCATCCTGAAGCAAAGTTCTTAACCTGAGGTACTATTTCTGGGTTAGCAGAGTCTGTAACCTAAAGTGTATGTAACCTGAAGCGTCTGTAACCCGAGGTACCACTGTAGATCCATTGTGGGGGGTGCATTCTTAACAAGCTGCATAGTCCTGGAGGAATAGAAACATTTTCAGCAGGCTTTTAAAAGTTGGCACAGAAGGTGCCCACTGAATCTCTATTGGCAGGGAGTTCCACAGGGCTGGGCCAATGACACTAAAAGCTTGATTTCTCAATGTTGTCAAATGAGCCTTGCCAACTTGGGGGATGACCAATGACACTCCTGCAAATGAACTCAGTGATATATAAGGTTTCAGGCAATCCCTGAGGTATCCTGGACCCAAGTTGTCAGGGCTTTATAAATCAATACAAGAACCTTGAACCCAGCTCATGCAAGCAAGACCTGATTGCAACAACAGCTCTCCCCTCCAGTGGTTTCCAGCAGCTGTCATTCAGAAGCATAACTGATTATGGAGGCAGATCATAGGCATCATGGCTGGTCCCCTTTGACAGCCTTTACCTCCAGAAATCTGTCTAATCTTCTTTCAGTGTCACCCAAAGGACAGGACGTAGGCAGATGTAGGGTGAGGGTTTCACATCCTCACTTTCAGCTTCTGCTAGCCACGTCATGGACTATCATCCTAGAAGTTTTTGTGTCCACTGTCAGGTGCTGTACAAATGACTTTCGCTCAGCTGAGCAGTTTTAAAATTGTGTCTGCTGACGAATTGGTGCTTTGATTCAGTGGCTTACACAGGTCATTAATCTGCATAATTATTCCAGCATTGTGTGCTTATTTGCCTGTATTGTGTTCTTCTCGCCTTCCCAGGGTCGCCATGTGAAGACTGGGCAGCTTGCAGCAATCAAGGTTATGAATGTGACAGAGGTGAGCAGAGAGATCACCAGGCTTTGTTGGAAGTGGTGAGGGGGTTCTATAGAAAAGAAGCAGTTTCTAGCTTTCTGACACACTCTAGTTTGAAGAAGAAATGGAACGGAAGGTTGGTTAGGGGTGGCAACATCTGGCAACTTCAGTTTCTCTTGGTTCCTCCAGCCTTGGTTTACCAGCCTTAAATTTAGTTTAACAGCTTATGGGTTGGTTGGTTGGTTGGTTGGTTGGTTGGTTGGTTGGTTGGTTGGTTTGTTTGTTTGTTTGTTTGTTTGTTTGTTTGTTTGTTTGCTGGCTTGCTGGCTTGCTGCCTTGTTTTTAAGTTTTCATGAAAATTCCTAAGATTTTAGTTTAAGTTCTGCAAAGCAATCTTTTCCTAATATAATGCATCTCTGTTTGCCATTTTCACAAATATATGCATTTATATGCATGCTTATAACTCTAGCATAGCCATTTTTTCTACATTTTAACTGCCCGGAGAACTGAGAGTTCTTAGGAGTTTGCTGGCTAATACTACAAGTTACAAGAGGGGCGTTGTAAGGGACCCGTCCCTGAGTGTTAAAATTATGGCTTCTTTATGGGAGAAAATGATCTGCTTGTATAAATACAGTTCTTTGCACCACACATCCCTTTTCCAAAGGCAACTGAGGATGGTTATATAGGCAGCTGGTCCCGTTTTCAATCATGCTTGTGCAATTGGGGCATGGCAATGGATGATGCTTAGTTGTGTATATTTTTCTGGTCTATAATAATGAAGCAATGGAGCCTCTCCCTACTTATTTCTGGGTGATTATCTGTTTCCAGAGATAGCAAATAGAAGATTTCCTGTCGGTTCACTGCAGCCCCTGCTGCGTTTTCATAACATCACTGCCCCCTGCATATACCAGCCGTTTGCTCTGTGAAATCTAGGCCACTGTAGACAGGCCGGCAACCCACAAGTTGTTGATGCAAATATGTCTTTCAATTCCCCACCCCACCAGTTGTTTAAAAAAAGAAAGAGGTGGGGGGGGGGGACAGTTTTTATTTGCTGCCGCCCAGCTTGCAAATTGGTGTGGCAGGACTACAAATCTGAGTGGATACGTTGGGCTCCCTACTACCAGCTAGACGGTTCACCCAGTGTTGGCTTCTCTGACTGGTGGTAGCTGTCAAAGGTTTTGTACTGAAGTCTTTTTCAAAAAAAAAAAAAGGAATAAAACATGGACTATGAATCACCATGATTGACCTGGAAGGGAGAAATCTGACCATTTGGGACCCCCTGCTTCATCAGTGGTTCCCTGCTCAGGGACCTTTTGCATTGGTTTGCCAAAACAAGTTATACTCTCACCCTTGATTAGGCGACACGGCTGCTTTTCTAATCATAATGCCAAGGTCTCTGTGAGCCATTATCAAAAGCAGCAGAAATGCAAACTGATCAGCTTGTACAGGGGAGACAGACATTGCACAGAGTCATCCGTTTCGAGCCATCACAGCTCTTCTACTGTGTGCACAAAACATACCATAACTGCTGAGTGTGGTCCACCTTGCAGGCCTAGCAGGACCCAGATCAACACCTGGGATCTCCTGGGTACAAGGCTTTGTCACGGAGGTGCTGCCATTGAAAAGGCTTTTCCTTTCCTTTCCTTTTTTTTTTGCACCCTCGGCTTTTAAAGTGGCTGTGAAGTGTAGTTTGCTCTGTTTGAAGGACTCTGGCAGCTTAGTGGCTCTGGGTCCCCCTTCATTTTTAAGCTTTGATCTTGAGCCACTTCATTGTAAACTGCTCAGGCAGCAGGATGCTGTGGTGATCACCCTGGGACGATTTGCCCATCTGTCAGGAAGAGCTGCTTCAGTGTCGAGCTTTTGGGAGGGGCCTGGGAACTTTCAGTCTGCTGCATTGGATATGAGAGTCAGTGTGGTTTTTGCAAGCATCTCCCCAGCGCCCGCACTTCCTGTTATCTGACAGAATTAACTGGGCAGGGCGCTTTTTCGACAAGATCAAAGTCTCGGTTGCATTCTTCTTTTTGAGGGGAAACGGATATAACGAAGGCAGCTGCCAGACACTCTAGTTCATTCGGCTCTTATTCCTTTGTGTTCCTCCATTCATAATGCCAGATAAGTACTGCAAACTAATCATAAATTCACACAGTGGGTTTCAAGGCTGTTATTCAACTGATGGCTGGGACCCACCAGTGGATCGTAGCCTGATTGCAAGGTGGGTTGCAACAGGAGCACTCCCACCATCCAAATGTATGGTAGAAGATTAAGAGATGGGTCTTCAAACGTATATTTGGACCCTAAATGGGTCTGGGGCCTGAAAAGATTTAAGGTGCCTGCTTTTTATTGTATGCATTATGGCAAAATCTGTAAGATACCCAAGATTAGTAGCCCTAAAGTGTAGTTGGAGGTTGCCTTTGAGATAACGGTGTCACCAGTGGCGTAGCGTGGGGGTGCAGGGGGGGCCGGCCGCACCGGGCGCAACATCTGCGGTTAGGGCAAATCCACAGGTTAGGGGGCGCAAATCCACAGGTTACAGGGCGCAAATCCACGGGTTAGGGGGCGCAAATTACTTGCCTTGCCCCGGGTGCTGACAACCCACGCTACGCCACTGGGTGGCACAATAGCTCAGTTGTTCAGTACACGCTTTCCGTGTGAAAGACCCCAGGTTCAGTTTCCAGCAACTCCATGTAGGAATGGAAAAGCAGCCATCACATGTTGTAGAACATCCTTCCTCAATCTTGGGTCATCAGATGTTGTTGGGCCACACATCCCACCACCCTTGACCACTCTGGCAATGAAGGATGGGGGTGTTAGGGGTTGAAGTCTGGCAGTATCTGGAGACCCAAGATTGCTGACTCCTGGTGTAAACGATACCAAGCAAGATGGAACTATGGTCTGCCTCCAAATAGCTTCATATGGGTGTCTTTTGGGGGGGGCATTTTAATGCTGCTACTGTAGTCCATTTCACAACACTGATGCACAATTTGCATGCACAGGTTATCCCTTCCATATAAATGTGCAAGCACCTAAGTAGGATCAGCTACATTGTTTGTTGAATCTGTGGTAGATTTTCACGCCTTTTTTTTTTACAAGAACGTTAACACAGCAATGGCTCCTCAGTGAATGGGTGCCAGGTTTTCAAGTGAAGACCAGCTGCTTTGTACTATTTTGCAGAAAGCTGAGCTGATAGCCTGTGACAGGTACCCCTCTGAGCCCTGTGCTCCAGGTGGTTGTTGGGTAGCCTTCTTCCAAATCTAAATCCAGCCCACCTAGTGCGTTTATGGTGGATGCGAAGCACAGCTTTTGCTTTTCGAAAAATTGGGGAAAGATTTATAATGCTTTGTAATACCTTTGAAAAGTGCTTGGAAACTTCAGCTTTGGGAGCATGCAGCTCTCTTTTTACAACAGCTCTACTGGCTGGCTACTTGTCTGTTTCTGAACACAACTCAAAGTGCCATTTATGACCTATAAAGCCCTATATAACTTACCGGTAAGTCAAAAGTGTCTGAAAGTCCAAGCTGTCTGAAAGACTGTACAGTCCTACCTTGGGTTGAATATGCTTCATGTTGAGCGCGTTCGAGTTGCGCTCTGTGGCAACCCAGAAGTAACGGAGCGCGTTACTTTCAGGTTTCACCGCTCGCGCATGCGCAGACGCTCAAAAATGACATCACGCACATGCGCAGAAGCGGCGAAAAGTGACGCGCACAGTTGCATCCCGAGGTACCACTGTACTGTATTCCCTCATATGCACCTGCCCAGGTTCTAATACCTTCAGGGGAGGCCCTCCTCTCAGTTCCGCCACCCACAGCCACACTGTGGAGAGGGCCTTCTCGGTGGCTGCTCTCAGACTTTGGAACTCCCTCCCTAGAGAAGCTAGATTGGTTCCCTCATTGTTGTCCTGCTATCAGGTTAAGACCTTCTTGTTCCAACGTGGCTTTAAGTACTGACTGTTTTAAGACTCTCCAAGTGTCCCTGTTTTCCAGGGACTTCCCTGATTTAGAGAAATCGTCCCGGTTTCTGATTTGATCCCAGAATGTCCCACTTTTCCTTAAGACGTCCCTATTTTCATTGGAGAAATATTGGAGGGTAAGGAGTTATCTCACCTCTGAGCTGTCTGAACACAATCCTCTATAGAGAAGTTGTTTTTTTTAATTGTTTAATGTTTTATTATGTTTTTATGTATGTTGGAAGCTGCCCAGAATGGCTGGGGCAACCCAGTAAGATGTGTGGTGTAGAAATAGTAAAATTATCATTATGGAATGGGACGCCCCTATTTTCAGTGGAAAAATGTTGAAGGGTATGTGCTTTTAATGAGGGGTCTGGTGCTATGCTGTTTTTGTGGTGATTTTATTTTTTAACAGTATATTCTGAGTTGGCACCTGTCTGTCTCAGGAGACAATGTGTTCTGAACTGCAGGCCCAAAGGAAGGTCCGTGGGAATGGCTGGGTGCAGGTATACCAAAAAAAGGCTCTCAAAAAAGTAGCACCTACACAAAGGTGTAGACTTACAGGAAATTACTCTGCCAGGTTTACAGAAGGGACACTGTAGTAAGGAGATAGCTTGTCCAAACCCAAGCAACATTTATAACTTCTTTAGAAAACAAAGCAGCACCTGACCAGATGAGGGCATATGGCAAATACCCAAATCTTGCACATTGTTCCCTGTTCTGGGCTCAGAGCCCAACACCTCAAGCCCCCAAATAAGGATAACTTCAAAGCAGGCCAATTAGCTTGTCTCAAAGCAAGCACATATAAACACATATGAGCTCATTGCTACAACAGATACCAATTAATTGTGGGGTTATCTTGACTACCAAGATGGCGGTTGCAGAGCTTCCAGAACAGTTCACCTTTGGTTCAACACACAATGGAAGAATGTACCTTTGGGGGTAAAGTCAAACATTTGGAGAGTTACAGCACCTGCTGTAGTTTTTGAAACCAATATGGGTGAGACATGTTTTGTTGCAGCTGGGGCAGACGAAGGTGTCTGGTTGTGCTACTGCAGATGCACCATGGTGCGTCTTCTCTCTGTGCTCCTCCCAGCGGTCATTCCTCCTCTGGTCCCTGCTGTGGATACATAACTTAAATGTCTGTCTTTAGGCACTGTGATCGTCTGCAAGGGCTTTCCACATGGCGGAGTTAATGTTGCCAGTTTATGTTGTCATGTGATAGATAGATGATAGATAGATAGATAGATAGATAGATAGATAGATAGATAGATGATAGATAGATAGATAGATAGATAGATAGATAGATAGATAGATAGATGATAGATAGATAGATAGATAGATAGATGATAGATAGATAGATAGATAGATAGATAGATAGATAGATAGATAGATAGATAGACAGATAGATAGATAGATAGATAGATAGATAGATAGATAGATAGATGATAGATAGATATGTTTAATTGCTTTTAATGATTTGGAGGTTTTTTGGTCTTTTTTTAGCTGTCTTACTTTATCTGTAAGATGCCTTGTGTCCCTGCCAGGGGAAAAGGTGGGGTATGAATAAATATATACCAATAATAATACTTATAGAGGAGGTCATCGGAAATGACGTTAGCCATAATGTGAATGTCTTTCTTTTGAGGTTAAAGGCGTGTGCTTCGCACCTTAGGTCTGGGTGGGTTTCAGATTGGTTTCTGAATGTAAACATCAACCCGAGAAATAGCACATGTCAAGCAAGCAACATCTCCTTCGCATGTCAGAGCTGCTTTGAACAACAGTTTGTTCAAAGCCGGCTCTGCCGTAGGGCAAAATGAGGCAGTGGCCTCAGAAAACTGATTCTGAAAGAGCAGAGAGCATACAATTCAGATTTATGGACCTAAGTGAGGCATATCCATTAATGGGTGTAATTTGAGAAGGACCATTATTGAAAAGAGCCTAGTATTTCTTACTGCCAGGGAGGTGGTAAGGTGCTTGTAGGATTTTCTGCTTCAAGGTTACAGAGTAACTTGGCTAGCCTTGGGCAATATGTACCACCATGATGTGTGAGGTGTAAGATACCATTTGGTTCTCTCCCTCAGACAGCAAAATGCCTTGGACTGGTCCTGCTGTTGTTTACAGGCCAGATACTACCTAAGCAAATTCTGGGTGCTTTGATCCTCATTGCATTGGAGAGCAATTTCCATCAGCATCATGACATATGGAAGTAGTGCATTTAACGTCATTGAAATATACTCGGAGTTGAGAGTGGATTTCATGCTCTTTATTCAGCTCATAGTAGTGAGAAGGAATGGAAGTTCCCCCAGAATGTCTGCTTTATATACATTACTTACACAATGGGCCCCACGTGATTGGCTAATTCTGGGATTCTCCTGTAGGCCAATCAGGTTGCGGATTCACTTCCACCTGGAGCTGGATTGGGTGGCTCCTGTGGACGAATCAGACTGCTGCATTTTGGATCCTATTCAACTCAGTACATAACAGTCATGTGCACCTAAGCCCTTAGCAGTTGGTGGACCTGTTTGCCAAGCACTTGTCCAGTCTCGTTTTAAAGCTCCAAGCTTGTGGCAGTGAGTTCCACAAACACTGCCTTGAGTAGTCTTTCTTCACTGAGCTCAGCTCAGGCTCCTGAGAACTCTCTCTGTATATTGATGCCCCTGTAATCTCCCCACCCTTCTTTTTGCCCTAGGATGAAGAAGAGGAAATCAAACTGGAAATAAACATGTTGAAGAAATATTCCCATCACAGGAACATTGCAACATATTATGGAGCATTTGTAAAGAAAAGTCCTGTGGGTCAGGATGACCAGCTGTGGGTAGGTATCCAGTTTTCTCTTTCTGCAACTTTAAAGGTCCCTGTTTAATCAGTTACTCTCGGTGCCCATTTAGGGAATAGAGGTTTCCCCCCATTCAGCTCCTTTATATCCTCTCTTTTTCTCTCTCCCTCTCCCCTCTTCATTCCTTGCTTCCTGAACTAAGGGAGTAATTCGGTGTCACACTTTCCCCAACATTCTGTCAGGGCAAGCATTTCAGAACAATTCCCTTCCCCTTCCATTGCACTGGTAGAAGCTTCCACTACTGGGACCAGTTAGTAGAATCAGGGTGTAGAAGAATTTCTGAAAATTCCTTTACAGTGGTACCTCAGGTTACGTACTTAATTCGTTCCGGAGGTCTGTTCTTAACCTGAAACTGTTCTTCACCTGAAGCACCACTTTAGCTAATGGGGCCTCCTGCTGCCACCACGCTACCAGAGCCCAATTTCTGTTCTCATCCTGAAGCAAAGTTCTTAACCCGAGGTACTATTTCTGGGTTAGTGGAGTCTGTAACCTGAAGCGTCTGTAACCTGAAGCGTCTGTAACCCCAGGTACCACTATACAGTACATACCCAGCTGCTCATTGCACTCTGCATATATCATCTTATCAGGAAGTCTGTTCCGCATGAAATGAGAACCAGGCCTTTAGTGTGGTGTCACCTACCATTTGAAACTCTCATTACATATCATATAGGAACCATTTTTATTATTTTTGGCACCCATTGAAGACTTTCCTCTTTCAACAAGCCTTCTAAGTGGAGATTGTTATCCTATTATTTATTTTTATTTCTCTTTATTGCATTTATATATCACGTTTATCTTCAAAGGAACTCAAGGTGTTGAGCATGGCTCTCTCTCCCCCCCCCCCATTTCACCCTCACAACAACCCTGTGAGGTAGGATAGGCTCAGAGATGGTGACTGGCCCAAGGTCACCCAGAGAGCATCATGGTTTGAGTACAGGTTCGAACCCTGCTCTCCCAGGTTAGAGAACTATTAGGCCACACTGGCTTGCACTGCACCAACCTCCCCATTGGCTGACCTTTCCTTTCCACCTCCCAGGAAGCAGCAGCAATGTGGCCAAGCAGCAGTCACAGGTGAGCAGAGGCACTCCACATTTTCCGCCACTGCTTGTAACTAATCTAGGTCAGAAGGAAGGAAAGGAGAATGAGGAGTGGATGAACCATGCTTGTCCTGGGAAGGCAAACACTTCCCTTTTTCCTCTGTTCACAAGGGACACCAGTGCATAGATCAGGAAGCTATTTGGCTTATCCTGCCTGCAGTTTAGTATCTGGGAGACATGGGCTAATATTTTGTTAGGGAGGATCATACATTAGTGCAGAACATGGGACTCATTGGCCTTCAGGTCTTCTCCATGCCTGTAACTTTGTGGCTGCATAGGGAGATCAGTCATGGTTATCGACCATCTGGAAGCCGACTGATGGCCACTGTAATTGCCGTTTTGCACAGTTGTCCATGAAATTAGCAGTTGTGACCAGAGCAAAGGAATCTAATAGATGCAAATGTTGACTGTGGCATTAGAAGGTGCTTTAGTTATATATACATATTTTAAAAGGTTATTACAGGCAAGATGGAAACAACGGGAACATTAGCAACTTAATGCAGTGTGTGTCTGCATGAGTATGTTTGTTTTTAATATCGCTGACCAGCAGCCATTCCATCAGGCTGTAGTAGAGAGAGAGGCAAGGCAATTTCAATGGCTCTCCCAAGGCGCCTGCTCCATCTGGTTCTTTCTGTCCTCAGCTGTCATCTAGCAACAGCCATTTCTTCAGGCAGATGGAAAGCAAGATCTCACCATCAGCTTGGCTGAGAGACCAGCTTCATTTGGTCCCTCCTCTTCTCGCTGAACATTTTCCATTCCAGATGGTCTTTATAAGAGCTGCTATGTAGCTTTTACAAACTGGGGTCTGAATTTGTGTGTTTTCCTCTTCCCTCCTCATCCTTTCTTCTTTATGTGTTGTGTCTTTTAGATTGCAAGCAGGAACTGGCTTGTGTTTGTTTCTTTTAACTGATACAAGTCACTTTGGGAGGTCTTGTGGCTAAAAGGCATGGTAAAAAAATTGCTGCTGATAAATAAATAAACCTGGTAAATGTGCTGAAAATAATTGCTAATTAGTTTACAGGGTTTGTTTTGTGTGCTTGATTGGTACCTGTGGCAAAAGTGATACCTAAAGACACCCCAAAATTAAGAACTGGTCAAATCCTAGTATTAACAGGAGCTTGAAGATGCTCTTCTTCCATCCTTGAACAGTCACTTTCTAAAGCGGATCCAGCCCATTCATTATTTGAGATGGCATGGAATAACAACATAGTGGTCCCCACCCTTTTGCCAGCCATTAGATTCACTTGGCAAGTGCTAGGAACACAGTAATTATTCAGCTATACATGCACAGGAAGCCTACATGCACTCAGTTCAGATGGCATGCCCAAACCACAATTTGTCTCCCAGGGGCAGTGATTGTTTATTTTCTAAATGTATTAGACACTCAGTAGCTTTTGCTCTCTGGGCATCATATGAGAAAACAGTAAAAAACAGGATAAAACCACAAAACCCAGCAGCGTACAATATTGAAGCCACAGCAGGTAAACCAATTGACACTGGTCAAACCTTAATCAAATCGCTTTAAATTAAAGTAATGACCGCTCCCCACATTAAATGGGGGGCGCCCTTTGTGTGGTCACGCACAGCCCCCTGGACCCTATGTGGCACCATTAGCACAGTCTTGGCTTCACCTCCCCCCAGGTGGGATACCTGGAGGTCTCCGCCTACCTGAGCCAGTTGCCCAATCCCGCCTGGGGAGGCATTGCCAAGGTGATCAGGCCAGGTAGGGGGAGGGACTACCTGCCCACACAATAGGGGGAGGATCTTACCAATAAATAAATAAAATGTTGTGTTTAACTCCAGCCAGGCAAATAATAATAATAATGTACCTGTTCCTTACATTTCTTCTTTTCAGCAATAAATAACTGTGCTTTTGCTCTTCCCCAGCTGGTGATGGAATATTGTGGAGCTGGTTCTGTGACAGATTTGGTGAAGAAGACAAAAGGAAACTGTTTCAAAGAAGACTGGATTGCGTATATATGCAGAGAAGTTCTCAGGGTAGGAGTCACCTCCATGAAAGCAAACATTAATTTTTCTTTGAGTCAGACTTGGGATGGCATGCATCTGACACCATCATATGTACTAAGTGTAAACTCAAGAGCTTTGCTATGATGACTTCACCTATGGCAGGGGTCTGCAACCCGCGGCTCCGGAGCCGCATGTGGCTCTTTTACACCTTTGCCATGGCTCCGGGGCGGATACTAGCGAGGGGAGGAGGCGCATTGTGCACCCCGACACTCCCCACTGTGGCGGGCGCTGTATGGCTGTGACGTCGCATGGGGGCAGTGCGTGCGTTAGTCACGCACCGTCCCGACGTCACCTTCCCGGTTTTGCGGCTCCCAGTTTTTTCCCCCTTCAGAAACGGGTCCAAGTGGCTCTTTTTGTCTTAAAGGTTGCAGACCCCTGGCCTATGGAGCTACTGGAAAATGAGGAAGTTATCAGCAACACTTCAGGGGAATTCTGGTGTTTTCGGAAGTAGGAAAGAGAGGAGAAAGCGGGGATTCCATGTAGCCCAGTGAGCTTGCTCTGTGGCAATGGAATGGCAGTCTGTGAGGAGGGGAGGCAGAAGCCAGACAGTACTGTTAGAAGAGCAGCTGGCACCATGCATGGAGGTAGCACCCTTTCTTAAAATTAAACCTCAGAGAACTGCAACATCTTACCTAGCAACCTAAATTTTGCTTCTAGAATCTGTATTTTTCAACGTAAGTAGTGCCAGCATGTGCCATGGGTGCAGTCATCTCCCTGAGTTATTGGTCCTCTTGCTGAGGATTGTGGGCTTCCCATCAGAGCATCTGGTGCTGGACACTGTAAGAACAGGATCCTGGACTAAATGGGCCTTGGCTTGATCCAGCAGGGCTGTTCTTATGTTTTTAGGTCTTATGTTTTTAGGTCTAGCCTATCTAGACAGCGCACAATGTCAACACTATTGGGCAAGTCACCATACAGTCAACTGCATTGCAATATGTTCTTTATTTCAAGGACCTCCCTCCCACTACCCACCACAGATGATTATCTTTAGATGCTGAATGAATGAGGCAGTGAGAGAGGTCATTTCCTCACCCAAGATACAAGCTTTGTTGTCTAGTTTGAATAGAAGCAGGAAGGGACAAGATAGCTCAGTGTGGTTTTTTTATCTTCCAGGGATTAGCACACTTACATGCTCATCATGTTATCCACCGAGACATTAAAGGGCAGAATGTGCTCCTGACAGAAAATGCTGAAGTGAAGCTAGGTATGTGTTCCTTGTCTTTTTTTGATGGGGACTGTTATGTGCTACTGAATGCATCCCTTGCTGCTACAACGCACAACAAGTAGCGAAGCTTCAGAGGTAACTGTAGTGTTGTAAATAGGGACACTTGAAGGATTTCACATTTGTGAATTTTGAGGCAAACAGACCCTGATCCACAGCCCCCAGACTAATGTGGGGTTCAGAATGTAATCAGGTTCCTCACATCTCTGAATTCTGTAGTGCAGTTCTCAGCTCGAAAAGCCTTTTTAAAAGCACTAAGGTGCATACATTAAGAAATGCATACATTGAAATAAAATACATATACAGTGGTACCTCTGGTTAAGTACTTAATTTGTAGGTCCGTTCTTAACCTGAAACTGTTCTTAGCCTGAAGCACCACTTTAGCTAATGGGACCTCCCGCTGCTGCCGTGCAAAGTTCTTAACCCGGGGTACTATTTCTGGGTTAGCGGAGTCTGTAACCTGAAGCGTATGTAACCTGAAGCGTATGTAACCCGAGGTACCACTGTATAAATATGACTTTGCATATCCACTCATTGAAATTTGTGAATATAAGATTAACTAAGAAAAACAGGACAGAATGGATTTGTGAATGAATGCCAGCAAAATGGCTGTGGCCTGGAAAGAGGCAGATCCACCCATCCCTTGTCACGAAGATACAGAATTATTGAGAATTATATTTTTTTGGGGGGTGGCACCTTTCCCTTTAATTTTTCTTTCTTTCTTTGTAATACACACTTGGAAGCATATAGTTAAGTTTTCTCATCAAGTGAAGAAAATCACCTGTAGCTCCTTCAGTGAGACGAGAGATGGAGTCTGAAGAGTGATTTAAGGAGTTGTTAAACCTTTGTCCTCAGGGTTTGCTCACATATGCATGCCCATAATTTGATGACATAATTTGACAGCTTGACTATAATTTGACACCCACAGTATCAAGTGTTGTAGGCAGCGCGAGTGATCAAAGCAGCTCAAACACCACAGATAGAATATTTAGTCTTAGCTGAGATGGAGTGCATGTTGCACGGACTCAGCTCAGGGACAACAGGAACCCATGGCTTCCCATGGTGAGAATAATATGTGGCAGCACTTGCAACATATGAACGGATTGCTTGTAGCACAGACTTTGTATAGATAAATATATTTATATTTGGAATAAGTTTATACAGAATATAGTAAGTTATTAATAATCATATATGTATTAGCATTTATAAGAACCGTGTATAAATTAGCACATATTGAACTTGGTTCTTCTTTTTTCACTTTATTTTGTAAACACACACACACACACACACACACATGGCGAACCTTCAGCTTACATGCTTCCCTCTCTGCCTTGTTTGTGCCTGTGAGGAGATTGGAAGCATCCATTTACAGTTTTAACCAAGCCACAGTTCCTTGTGATGCCCTAAATCAAAGGACTGTTTGATTTAATTATAGCTAGGGAGAACAAGCCAGGATCACACCATGGTTTCTAATCCTGACTTGCTCTCGAACTTTAAGCAAGCCATAGTTCCCCAAGGTTGCACATTACAGGGAACTTTGGTTAACTTAAAATCAGAAGCTCCTCTTCCTTGATAGTACAAATCAGGAGAGAGGGAATGCATTAGCTTCAGGCTTGCCATTGTTTCTTGCCATAGTGGGAAACCATGGCTTTCCATTACATCTAACTGAAGCCTATATCTGCATATGTTCAGCCATTGTCTGTCCTTCTAACTGATTAATTAGATGTATTATATATACATAAATGTATAGGCAAGAAAAGCATTAGTTTTGAAGGGGGGAAATGCATTTTCACTTTTCACAATGATGCCTACACATGCATAGCACGCACCATCTCTAAAGAGATACTCCCTCATGTTCAAAAGAAGAATGCCTCTTCAAAGAAGGGCATTTGAAGAGGAATTCTCACCCTTCAAAAACATGCAAGAAGCATCACTGTGTGATGAAGAACTAGGAATGTCCATTCTAAGAGGGTATTTGAAAAGTGATTCCCTCCTGCCTAAGAGAAGAGGAATGACTCTTCTTAGAATGTGGAGTTGTAAGTACTTACATTTCTAAAAAGCGTTAACATTTTTTTAAAAAAACCAACACCTTCCTGATTCACTTGGACCAAGTTTTTAATCAGTCTCGATTAAATGGGCTATACCCAATGTTCATTTTCAGCTAATGCAAGTTTTACTGTTGTGCAAGAGCAGAACCCAATGCAATAGCTGCATTGCAATAGCTGCACTATCAGAAACTGGTGCAACAGATTGTGCAATCTATTTCACAACAAAGTTACCAGCAACCTGCTTAGGTTGGTTGTGCAACGGTGTTTTGCTAGTGCAAAACATTTCACCAGCAGAACAAGCATATCGCTGAATGACTTTTAACTTAGCAGTACATTGGACATGACACAATGTAATTGCTTGATCAACTGAGCATTTTATCCCTCCTCATCACCTCAAGCACAATGTTTTGACTGGATTCAGTTCATGCATTCAGCTGCACGTCACCAAGAGCATATGAGGGCCCTTCCCTGTGGTCATGCTCTGCTTTTTTGCAACCAGCTGTGTGGTTCCACGCACCCCTCGCTTGCTTCATTGCTTGTGCCTGCTTGGCTTTTGCAGTGGATTTTGGAGTGAGTGCCCAACTAGACAGGACAATTGGCAGAAGGAACACATTCATTGGGACCCCCTACTGGATGGCACCAGAGGTCATTGCTTGTGATGAAAACCCAGAGTCAACATATGACTACAGAGTAAGTCCTGTTGCTGCTGGCTGACCTCCTGCCCACCTCCTCTCCAAGCACTTTGGCCAAAACATGCTTTGTTCTCACTTCTTTCTTTGCTCTGGAAACAAATATGTTTGGTTTTTTCCTCCACTTCTTTAAATCAACCACTGTGATCTGCACCACAACAGTCTTCCACCTCATAAATATTGCCTTATGTACTCTTCTGTATCCAGCCCTCCTTTGTCCCCTACGCCGCCTTCCAGTCCACGGCTATTTCTTCCACAGCATCCCTTCTGTATCTAAAGTCAGCTCCCTGTTTTTTGTTTTGATCACATCACACCTTCACTGTTGTTTTCTCCCTCTGTTTTCTTGCTCAGTTCTGATTCCCCTCGGTCACTTTGCTCTCACTTAAAACCTTGGCCAATGAACAGAATAAGCAGGTGTTTTGTTGCTGTAATAGAGTTTGGATGAGAGGGAAAAGGAAGGAGAAGAGCCCTTGGAGTATAACGTTTTAAGACTTTCCAGAGTTGGGAAGTGACAGTTGACAACTGGGAGAGGATGGAAGTGGTTTGGTTGGGTGGGAATGGGTTTAGGAAATTAGTAGCTCTGATCCTGTTCATCAGAGATTTCAGTTTACCTGAGAATTTATTTTTATTGTTTCTTAATTAAACACTCTGTCTGGGGTTAACTCTAAGTACCGTATTTTTCGCCCTATAGGACGCACTTTTTCCCCTTCAAAAATGAAGGGGAAATGTGTGTGCGTCCTATGGGGCAAATGCAGGCTTTCGCTGAAGCCTGGAGAGCGAGAGGAGTCGGTGCGCACCGGCCCCTCTCGCTCTCCAGGCTTCAGGAAGCTATCCGCAAGCCTTGGGAGCCTGTGGGAGTTCCCGCCAGGCTCCTACGGCTTGCGCAGAGCTGCCTCCACACCTGAAGCCCGGGCGCGCTGAGCAGTCGCGCCCGGTCTTCGGGTAGCTCTGCGCAAGCCGCGGGAGGGCTCCCACGGCTTGCGGAGAGCAGCCTGTTCTGGGGGCTGGGGAAGCTCGGGCTTCCCCCGCCCCAGCCCCGCGCCTGGTGGGGGGAATAATTTTTTCCCCTTTATTTCCCCCCAAAAAAACTAGGTGCATCCTATGGGCCGGTGCGTCCTATGGGGCGAAAAATACGGTAATTGCCAGTGAAAGTAGGCTTAAAAGGATTGAACACCTATTCCTATATCTGAAGAAGTGTGCATGCACACGAAAGCTTATACCCAGAGCAAACTTAGTTGGTCTCTAAGGTGCTACTGGACATGTGCATACATGAATGAAAATAACATAGATAGATGCATTGTATTAGGAAACTGCTCTGCCAAAAATGTGCATATTAGGCAAAATTGCATTCATAAATGTATTTATTAGAAGAAATTTGCACTAAAATGCTGATAATTTTCATGAGGACCTTTGAAAAAAATGCAAACTGATGTGTAAATGTTGTTAATTTAACTTAAGATTAGAAAGATGAGAAAAAGAGAAAGTGCAATCAGCACATTTGCCCGTCCCTATGCAATGGTTGAGTTGCATTCCACTTGGTAGGCCCTAAGTGGTGCCAACCTGCTCTCTACTGTCCCTTTATGTTTATGCATTGTCTGTTTTCCTTTAGAGTGACTTGTGGTCACTGGGAATCACAGCTATCGAGATGGCCGAAGGGGCTCCTCGTAAGTTTAGTTTTGTTTTGCCTTCTATAACATGTTCAGTCTTAATGTCAGTGCCCTTGTTGAATGTAGAACATTGGCTGAATATGTGTATTTCCAAGTTTACATAGCCTCCAGTAAATTGTCCTTGTGGTTACTAAACCGAATAATAGATTTATTTGTAACTAGAGGTAAACACACACATAGCAGCAGCAGCAGCAGCACTGTTGCTCAAAGCAAGGAACTTTTTGCTACTCATTCATGCAGCCAATTTCCACCCAACCCTTTTGAAGCCATTGTGTGATGGAAAACCAATGCAACACCAGTGGTGGACTAGGGTACTATGGCACCCTATGCAAGGCCAAGACTCCCCCTCCCACCGGCAGCCCTAACACTGCCATCCCAAAGATGGGTAAGGAGGTGTCTGGCTTTGGGAGGGAGGCACAAAGGCTCTAGCAGGGTCCTATAGTCCTCCTACCTCCTTCCCCAAGCTGGGAAAGTGCTAACTAGACTTTGGGAATGAGATGGAAGGACTCTAAACCCCTTTTAGAGCCTCACACCTCCTTCCCAAAGCCCAGCACACAGCCCTAAATCCACCCCTGGCAACATACTTGCCTGTTCCACAAATCCCATTATCCCACCCACCCCTCCCAGAGCTGTGAAGGCTGTGGTTTTCCATGATAAATGATACAGAGAATCTTACAAAATAACAAGACTCCAGCCAATGGAGTAAAATGCAGAAAGTAAGAACTGGAAATGCATTTGGCTTGCTAGAAGAGCCAAGCATGTAGCAAGAGGAAGGACTGGCTCACATATGCATGTTCATCACATGATAGCTATAACATCTAGTGAACACTTGGGACAACATGGATCAAGCACCACAGTGACGATTTTCACATCATGTCACACAGTCAGAAATTCAAGCCTTATAAGTGGAGCCAGTTTATACATTCATCTTGCTGCCATCAATGGCTAGTTAAGGCATGCAAGTTGCTCATGAAATGTTGTGTGCTGTTTGTTAACTCACAAGGAACTTGCATTTGTCTGAAGGTGACATCACAGCTAGAACAACATAGATAGCATTTTCAGATTGCCTTGTACACAATAGACCACACTTAGTCATACCTAAAGCAAGCCCATTGAAATCAATGGGACTTGTGAGTCATGACTACCTAAATCCCGTTGGTGCTGTTGCAAGTACGATTAAGTCTGGATGCAACCCAGTGCTTTTAAGCAAAGTCTGTTCACATGTTCTCATCAAGCATGAAATGCAATCAAATATAGAGAAATCAAATGATGGCAGGATTGGGAGAGCCAGGCTGAAGGTATCCATTTTAACAGATTGCATATGTGTGCTTGTTCTTCCTCTTCTTCTTGCAGCATTATGTGACATGCATCCCATGAGGGCTCTGTTTCTCATTCCACGGAACCCTCCCCCAAAACTGAAATCCAGAAAATGGTAAGAGGCGTCCCTTAAATGGCAATAAATGCTAACTTGTTAAGAACATAAGAAGAGCCTGCTGAATCAGGCCAATGGTCTATCTAGTCTAGCTTCCTGTTTACACAGGGACCAACCTGCATCGTGGACATGAGCAGCACTCTGCCCACCTGTGGTTTCCATCAACATATTGCCTCTGATAGCAGAGGTATTGTATAGCCATCATGGCTAGTAGTCATTGATATGCTGGCTTGGAGCACAATTTTGGCAGCTGTTTCGATTCAGACTATTGAAAGCTTTCTACGCATCCCAGATATTGTGATCGTATTGATTCCTTCCAAGCTCTTATCTGCACTGGAAGTTTTGTCCCTTGTTGCAACAGCCTCTGTGCAGACATGGTTTACATTAAAGCAGTGCAAGGGAGTGACTCAGGGGTATAGTACAGGACTGCCAGTGTAGATGACCCTTTGCATGCAGAAGGCCCCAAGGTCAATCCCTGACATCTCCTGAGCAGGTAACATGGAATGTAGTAGCAGACACCAATCTGATGCGCATGCCTGAGCTCAGAAGTGAGATAGCTCCATGATAGGGGCACTTTCTGGTTGCCGCCAAATGAACTTCCAAAGGTTACAGTGCAACCAAGAGGGCCTCATCAGTTATCATTGCAATAGTGCAAGGCAGTAAGGAGGGAGAGTTCTTATTTAGGGATCCTGGTCCCAAACTGTTTAGGACTTTGTAGGTCAAAACCAAAGCCTTAAAATTAGCCCATCAGTTTATGGGCTGCCAATGCAACTCCTTTAGGAGCTGTGTAATGCGCACATGATGGGAGATGCAATAGAATAGTCCAGTTGCTGCATTTTGCACTAGCTGCAGCTTCTGGACAGTCTCAAGGGCAGCCCCGCATAGAGTGCCTTGCAGTAGTTTAGACTTGCTGAGATATTCTTCTAAACTGTTTGAGGAATTGCAAGGGAGAAGTCCTGAGTGAAAAGAAGTCTTTAGGTTGTTGTTGTGTTTTTAGGTCAAAGAAATTTCTGAACTTTGTGGACACCTGTTTGGTTAAGAATTACGTGCATCGCCCAGCAACAGATACCCTGCTCAAACATTCCTTTATCAGAGACATGCAGAATGAACGACAGGTGCGCATCTTGCTAAAAGACCACCTAGATAGGACCAGGAAGAAGAAGGGAGAGAAAGGTAAGGACTAAAGCTTAATAACCTGGGACCAGATTACCTATGGGATCGCTTTAGCGAACCTGTGCCAATTCAACCACTTCAGTTGAGAGAATTGGCACTGCTGCAGAGACTACATAATACCTGTTCCACATTTGTTAGAATGAGATTTTAGTGTGGTACTTTGGAACCCCCTGCCTCTTGAGATCAAGCAAGTGCCTAGTAAAAACATTCTTGTTTAGACAAGCCTACCCAGGTGCTTAGGAAGTTGAGGTAATTTTTATTTGTTTTGGTATTGTAGCTTTTGTATGTTTTAAAGCAGGGTTTTAATTTTTTTCTTGACTTATCTACTGATTTATCTTTTGTAAAATGCTTTGAGGCTTTTTACAATCAAGAGGTGTGTCGATTTCATGAAATTAATTAATTGAATTGCTGCCAGCTTCCTCCCTGTTAACCTTAGCATGGAAGAGAACAAAGAACATAAGAAGCAGCTTTATACTGAGAAGATCATTGGTCCATCTAGCTTAGTATTGTCTGCACTGAACGGCAGCAGCTCTCTGGAATTTCAGACAGGATTCTGTCCCAGCTTTACCTTCACACATTATGCTTTGACCAACTTGGGTTTGCCCCTGAACGTACATTCAGAAGGGAGCCTCAGTCAACTCTGGCTCCCTGATTAGCACACGACCTGATAGACAGTTTTGCAAATGTGATGGTTGTATTCAAAGCATTCACCTACTGCATTTTTAGCTGTGTACCTGAAATAGCTTGTGTGTGAAGCTGTGTTTTTTTAACTGAAGTAGGACTTCACTGAGAGCTGACTATAGCTACATATTAGTAAAAGATTGATTAGGCAATTAGGCGTTGACAAGACTTCATCATCATTACAGATCAGTAAGATAAAAAAATCAGATAATATTGCATTTAAGCAGAAAACAAGTGAATGTCAGGCTGCTCGTATGTTTAAAATGTCTGACAGTTTCCAGTGTTCGTTGCAATAAATGTGGGGGCAGATTGTAACACACAAAGCAGTCAAGTTTCCTAGCTAGATTTGGTTTTCCTTCTTCTTTCAGATGAAACAGAATATGAATACAGTGGAAGTGAGGAAGAAGCCGATGAGCTGAATGAAGATGAAGGAGAACCAAGGTTACATTTTGCATTTGTAGATAAGATCTGGGTTGCACCCAAGAGAGAGGTGACTCCAAAGTTTGATCTGCACACTTCCAGAGCAATTTTTGGAGTCATTTGCCTTGTGATGCATTCCTTTTAGAGCGGCAGAATTAAGTTGCTCTTTCCTGTGCACGATTGCCTGCACAGGGGGCCTGGAAACTCTTCCCCTGGAAGAAGGAGCCACATAGGGCCAGTATCAGGAGTTGGCATGTTTGGGCACTCACTGAGGCCCATTGATAAGGCTACCATCTCAGGTGTAAGGCTCTGGTCCACTCCTGCCACCACCCACAGTGCGCCGCTGCCACTGGGAAGAGGAGAAAGGCAGCTGGCTGAAAAGGCACTCAGACCTGTCAACCACATCTGGTCACTATTTCTCCCTCTTCCCTGAAGGATACAGATGCAGTGAGCAGGGTTGGTTCACAGCAACAGTATCTATCTCACTCAGAGAAGAGGGAGCTACAGCTTCTCTTCTTCCTGAGAAAGGAAGACACAGAGTTTGTGAGCCAACCAACCCCATGAGCCAAATAAGCCTACTCAGAAGTAAGCCCCAATGATTTGCCATGTCGAGGGAATTGCAGAAGACTTGAGGAGGCTGGGGTTGTGCTTGCCAGAATTTAAAAGCTCACAGTGCAACTATGCCTACTTTGAAGTAAATCCCATTGAGTTCAATTACATTTACTACCAGGTAAGCAGTTTTAGGGTTGTATGGAAATAAAGGAAGCAGCTCTTACTCCTAATAAACAAAGTAATCATGCCAGACGTCTTACTTACTTCAGCTGCTAAAATCTGAGGGAAACTCCACTAGACTTTGAAGCACTGACCTGTTGCTCGCCCTGTCCCTTGCCATCAAAATGGGATTCCATGAAAACTCAAATATATATATCTCTCTGAATTGTCTCTTGTTCCCATTCAGTGTTTGCTGATGAATATAAAGTGTGAACAGATGCTAAAATTTGTTTTGGGAAGGCAACAGTGAAGTAAAATCTCCAGTGAACAAACAGATAATCAGCTTTAGCCTGGATTCTGAAGTGTTGTTAAAACAGAGGCATTGTAAATATAGAGGAGGGCTGGTGGGGGAGAGAGATTCTGTGATTATTTTTTTTCCTGGAACATTCTTCTTCTGTAAGCTAGGACAGCAAGCTTTCCCCCAGTGGCACTGTGTTTGCTCTGTCGCCTTAATATTATGGTTAGTCAAACAGATATTTCCTCTCTTTTTTTTGAAAAAAAATTAAGCTCCATTGTTAATCTCCCTGGTGAATCCACCCTGCGCCGTGAATTCCTGAGGCTTCAGCAAGAGAACAAAAGCCATTCCGAACCTCAGCGACAGCAGCAGATCCAGAAGCAGCAGCTTAAAGACCAGGAAAAGTACAAAAAGCAGCTCTCGGAAGAGAGGCAGAAACGGATTGTGGAACAAAAGCTGCAGAGGAAAAAGTTGGAGGATGTACGATTTGGATTCAGATTTGTTTGTTTTTTTCCTGCATGACAGTAGTACTGCATTACAAATATCAAATAAGAAAGGAAGCCATGTTTCTTGTGTCCCCATCTGCACTCCATCTCAAAGATCATCATGATGCTTTAAACAGCCCTGGCTTCCCCTAAGGAATCCTGGGAACTGTAAACCAGAGTGGTTTAACAATTAGCCCCTCTTCCCAGGGAACCTGGGAATTGTAGTTCTGTGAAGGGGGAAAGAGGGATCTCCTAACAACTTCCTGCACCTTTAAAAACTGCAGTTCCCATGATCCTTTGGAGGAAGCTGTGGCCATTTTGAGAGGTACGATGCCTCTTTAAATGTACAGTGCAGATGTTTTTAAACAGATTCCTGCTATTATTTAGTGTTGGCAGTGCACATACACAGAGTGGCTTAAGTGTAACCCTATGCAAATCATAGCAAAAAGGCCAGGCCCTGGACCCCAAGGTGCTTATGGTCTACATTTTGATATTGGAAAGGCAGCAGGTGGAGGGGAGAAAGACAGAGGCAGGGGTGGCAGATCTGTGGCCCTCCAGATTCCAAGTAGAATCCCATCAGCCCCAGCCAGTATGGCTAATAATCAAGTGTGATGGAAGTTCTAGTCCAACAATATCTGGAGGCCCGCAGGTTATCCACTGCTGGACAGAAGTAGCAGGGAATGCTGTTTTATGTGTTATAAACTTTGTCTCAGTTTGGAGGGATGTGTGCAGAGCCATCCAAAATATAGGAAGCAAGAGCAGGTTACACCAGAGTAAATGACGCTGGTGTAATTTGCCCCTATTCCAAACTCTGTTCTAGAGCAAGGCTACTGAAGACTGAGGTAGGTCACTTACAGAACTGAACTCCTATCTTTATAAATGTTATTGTTAGTGCTCACACTTTTTGATGAGTGACAATGAACTAGTTTAAACTATCACATCTCGGTTTAACCAGCCAATGTATGAATGAATCTTGTGGCCACAAATGCAGCCTACTTTGTGACGGAAGCAAATGAGCTAGGATTACTTCAGCTGACTACAGTTCACCAGAACTGGGAAACTTTGGTTAATGAAGGTTATGAAGCCAACTTCAACCCAACACCTCCATATCCCAGCTTATGTTGGAGCCAATAACCCTAGTTTCCCAGATCAGATGAATCAGAAAACTTTGGTTGATGGAAGGCTTACTGGTGTATTTGCTCCCACCACAAAGGCAAGAGCAAAGGGGCTGTGTGAACAGCCGAAGGGTTCATTGGCATCTTGATGTTCCCAGCAAAGCTGTTCTCTTTTGGGATACTTCAGGGCAATTTCTTTCAGACCACTTACTAGTTAGCTTGTCAACACAAGTTAATAAAGATGAGAAGACATTTCCAGCTTTTGTAGATTAGTAGCTATTGTAGAGCATGGGCTTCAAAGCCATGTGTGCACAGAATTAGCCATAGCAGCAGTATGACTTTAATAGCAATTCCTTTTATGAGCAATCTATGATGGGAGATGAAATGAAACCAATATTATTTCCTGGCATGTGTTTAGCACCAGAAGAGAGAAGAGCTTCGGAAGCATTTGGACTTCGAAAGGAGATGCCCGGAGATCAAGGCAGCTCAAAACAAAACAGAGAAGGATAAAGATGTCCTGCAAAGTTGTGAAGATGAGTGGAGCAAAGTGGAAGGAGACAAGAAACTGGAAAATTATCAGGTGTGGATGTAGTTTTGCAGAAAAGAAAATCTCCACATTTTCTGTGGCAAATGTGAGATGTAAAGCCTGGAAGAAAAATGGAAAAACAAAACCCTGTTCGTCTCCCAAGCGTTCAGAAGCAAATAGGGTGAACAGGAAAAAAAGAGGAACCCAGGTGGTGGTGGTTTTCCAGGTTATTCCATACGTTTCAGTCACAGAGGGTAGCAAGACAGTTAGCATAAGTTTTAACTGAAGCTGAACTGTAGTGGAATGGAAGCAATGCTGATTGCAACAAACCCAGGGAAGGACAGAAATTGCTGCTTCCTCATATCCCTAGTTGTGGGTCCCACTTATTTCAATTCTACTAGGCACATGTCCTCACTATGTCTACTCTGAGTCACCATGTTCCCATGGTTCCAAATGCCTGAATCAGACCCTGCACCTGATTTAGGCATTTGCATTCATCATTAGAGGGAAGAGATGGTCCACCCGACCTAGCCAAAAGTCCATAGGGTTTATAAATTTTTCCTCTTTCCTCACAGTGTTTTCTTGCTTCTTTCCCACCCTAGAAAAAAGTTGAAGAAGTGCATCATGGCAAGAAGCTTCATCGGACTCTTCCCAAAGATCAAACACAGCTGCTTTCTCTCCAACATGACCACAAGCAGAAGAATAAAGATCCCCCGAAGCTCCTCAGCCCCCAAACCCGTCTCCCATCGAACAGTGCAAGCAAAGAGGTACATTGCAGCTCTCTGGGAATGGGTTGTTCTCTGGATTGAAAATGATCTGCTTGGGCAGGTGGGGTTTTTAAAACATGCTCAAAATTTCACTTGGAGAAAAAGGAAGCCATTAGATTCTCTGTTTATCTAAGCCAGGAATGGGGAACCTCAAGCACAGGGGCAAAATATGGCCCTTGCTGTTTTTCTGTATGGCCTTTGGGATTCTCCCCAAGCCCTAGGCATCTCTAGCTCTCCTCTGCACCTTCCTCACGTACTTTTAGCTTGAGCCATTATAATGCCTCTTGCATGTCAGTTTGGAGAATGTGTGTATGTGCACATTTGCAGCAACCTCTGACTTGGCTGGGACATAGCCTGTACAAAGGTAAGAATCACATCCCTTACAGCAGTGCTCCCCAACCTTCCTTTTCCATTTATGTTGTGTTTTTTATATTAGGGACTGGTGGCAGGGCCCATGTTATTATTGATAATTGTTAGGTGCTCTGGAAGCCTTTCTTCAGCTGAAGAGTGGGATTTTTTTTTAAAAAAAATGTTTTAAATAAGTAAACAAACATCAGCCCTGCCCATCCCATGTAGTCTGAATTTTACAGCTGAGACAGAAATTTACCGCTTCAGTGAGAACTAAGTGAACAATCTTATTGTACTCCCAGTTAGGGTAATGAATTTTTTAAAGTATACTTTCAATGCATACTGAAAGGTGGGTTGTGGGTTTTAATCATTGTTGATGTTTGTCAGTACGCATCCAGGGTGTGTGTTCAAGTGAATGAGTGCAGAATATATAAAGACGGGCATCTTGTCTAGATAATACAGCTGAATGAGAGACACCATTCTTAGCCAGCAATAGGATTGAGAATGGCGAAACTCCTCTTTCATTAGATACTACAGATAGGTGGGGACTGAATTTGATGAATGGCTTGGCTTCCTTGCAGAAGTCATCTGGGTAGATGATGCTCAGGAATTTTGTGCACCTCCGGTTTGCTAATAAACCTGAATGACTTTGGTGTGTCGTGCAGACACTCCCCGTGCTCCTCCCGGGGCTGGAAAGAGGTTAGTTTAACCTCCGGTTTACTAGTAAAACTGAATTACTTCGTCACGAAATGATGCATGTCAAGAAAAGGGTCACCGACATGAAAAGTTTGGAAAGCTCTGACCTACTCTCTGGTTAAAGGCCACTGATGGTCTCTAGTTTGGGGGCTCCCCAAAATCATGGGTTCAGCAAAAAGTCAGTATAAATGACTTATTAGAGGTTGGTTGGCTAGTTGGGTAGTTCTAAGCCAGGCATAGGCAAACTCCGACCCTCCAGATGTTTGGGACTACAATTCCCATCTTCCTTGACCACTGCTCCTGTTAGCTAAGGTTGATGGGAATTGTAGTTCCAAACATCTGGAGGGTCGGAGTTTGCCTATGCCTGTTCTAAGCTTTAGGGCAGGAGTGGCTAATCTTTGGCCCTTTAGATATTGCTGGATTGCAGTCCCCACAATCCCCCAGTCTGCAAGGCCAATGGGCAGTGATAGTAAGAGTTGGAAATCCAGGCATAGCTTGAGGACTACAGGTTAGCCAATCCTGCTTTAAGGGATGGGAAATGCTGCTCTGCTTCATTGCTTCAACTTTCTCCTCTAATTTTTTTTTTTAAAAAAAATCTGTAGCCCGAGGGGAGGGAAACACACATCGCAAAATGCCAGCTCCAATATTCATCTGCGTCGCTGACATGTATTCCATAAATGACCTCTTTGTACTGGAATGAAACGCATTGTAAAATTTAGTCCATGCCATTACTGTTAAATTTTAATCGAAATGTACTGTTGTGGATTTCTGACATTAGCAGTTGTAGGCAGTGAGTCTCTGTTGGAAGTGTGCGGCATTAAAAGGAAGCAAATTGGGCCTGACATAAATACGCAGTTTCTCTTGCAAGTGCTGATTGTGCCTTGTGTGTTTCCAACGCTATGCCGCCGCCGTTGTGGTTCTGCCTGTTCAGTTCCTTTAATCCCATTTGGCACCATGTCGATTTTGCTCGGGGAGGGAGGGGAGTTGTTAGGATTCACAGGGACAAAATCATTGACTCAAACCATTTCCCCCCAGTGAAATAATAATTACTTCTTATCAAGATGGTTGTCATTTAGGTGAATCTCCTGCCGTTATATTAACAAGGAAGCTGTCGCCATCTGCTTGGAGGAATGCATGGCAGCCTGCATGTCGAAAAATAAAATAAAATGAGGGCCTGCATTTTTCTGAGAGAGAAGTTATTCAGTGACTATTTATATCATCTTTCTCCAGATGCATGGATGCATTCTCGTCTGGGCAACATTCTGGGGGGTCAGAGGCAAAAGTGGGTGTATGAACTAATGCAATTTTTTTCTTTTGCACAGGAGGCTAGGTTCTGTGCACACTCACACATCACTTTCTGTCCTCCATCCATACAAGCTAGGGGCTTTATCAGAGTCCCTGGATACATTCCAGCTAGGTGAAAACGTTCAGGGGGCAAAGCAGAGCCATTGGGGATTTGGGAAAGAAGGGGTGTGGAAAATCACAAGGGCCACATAGAGAAACCTTAAAGGCCACAGTCTGGCTTCAGGCCTTGTTTTTCAGGCTTCTCTGTCTAGCTCTTGGGCATATTATTATTATTATTATTATTATTATTATTATTATTATTATTCTCCACCCGTCTGGCCGAGTTTCCCCAGCCACTCTGGGTGGCTCCCAACAGAATATTAAAACATGATAAAACATTAAACATTAAAAACTGGCTGCCTTCAGATGTCTTTTAAAAGTAGGATACTTGCTTATTTCCTTGACATCTGATGGGAGGGCATTCCACGGGGCGGGTGCCACTACCGAGAAGGCCCTCTGCCTGGTTCCCTGTAACCTCACTTCTCTCAGTGAGGGAACCACCAGAAGGCCCCCGGCGCTGGACCTCACTGTCTGGGCTGAACGATGGGGTGGAGACTCTCCTTCAGGTATACAGGACCAAGGCCATTTAGGGCTATAAAGGTCAGCACCAATTGTGCTCAGAAATCTGCATCTCCTCCAAGCCACTTCTTCTTCTTGGAGGCTAGACCCTCCAAGTGCCCCTATTTTCCAGGGACAGTCCTGGATTTACAAAGTCCTGGATTTACAAAGTTCATCATGGTTTCTGATTTGATCCTGGAATGTCCCTGACCATTAGGTCCAGTCGTGGCCGACTCTGGGGTTGCGGCGCTCATCTCGCTTTATTGGCCGAGGGAGCCAGTGCACAGCTTCCGGGTCATGTGGCCAGCATGACTAAGCCGCTTCTGTTTTTTTGTTTTTTTAAAAGATATTTATTAAAGTTTCAAAATGTTACAAAAATAAGAAAAAGAAAAAAAAAGAAAATACAAAGTACAGAAAAATAAAAACAGTTAAGCCGCTTCTGGTGAACAAGAGCAGCGCATGGAAACGCCGTTTACCTTCCCGCCAGAGCGGTACCTATTTATCTACTTGCACTTTGACGTGCTTTCGAACTGCTAGGTTGGCAGGAGCAGGGACCGAGCAATGGGAGCTCACCCCGTCATGGGAATTCGAACCGTCGACCTTCTGATTGGCAAGTCCTAGGCTCTGTGGTTTAACCCACAGCGCCACCTGCATCCCTTTCTGGTTTCTGGTTTCTGATTTGATCCTGGATTGTCCCACTTTTCCTTAGGGCCTCCCTATTTTCTTTGGAGAAATTCTGGGGGATATGCAGTTTTGCAGCCCTTGAGCCAAGGAGATAAGAATTATACAACCTTTAGAATACATCAGAAGGCAGCCCTGTATAGTGTTTTTATAGATGCTGGAAGTTGGCCAGAGTGCCTGGGGCAACCCAGCGAGATGGGTGGGGTATACGTAATGAAGGGATGGTGATGGCAAAGACATCCCTATTTTCATCAGAGAAATGTTGGAGGGTATGTGCGGAGAACACACCCACCCTGAGTGCTTTTGGGTGGCTGAAATGTGTCCTTGAACAGCAATAAAGCCTCTTGCTGTGTACAAGGTGTGTACAAGTGTAGAAACAGATGGCATTTGACTGGCTGGAATGAAGCCTACTGTACAAAAGTAGGAATCACACCCATTGCCCTGCTTCACCCATCAATGCCATGCAGCCTTCAGAAAGCTGAACATAAGAGAATGAGGTGCTTGGACAGCAAAAGCTTTTCTACCCCTGTCTTAGCCTAGCCAAGGGCAGAAGCAAAGGTTATTCACCAGTTCCTGGATTCCCAACCCCATGTTTCACCCTTTAAGATGAGCATGGAGAAGCCTTTCAAGATGACTGCAAGGGAGAATCAGCAAGTGGAAGGAATATATCACTTTCCCCTGCCTGATGCTTCTCCGCCTCATACCCCTCATTCTTAGACATTTCCCCATTACGAACACACACACCAGTCAGCAGCAACACCAGAAGGGAAGGGTTATGCACAATGTCCTGCCTTCCACTTCCTCTCCAAACAGCTCCGCCTCCAATCATGGTAGGTGCAGATACAGAACTGGGAATCCCATGATTGCTACATTACTTCTAGTGCTGATCTAGCAGTCCCTTTTTAATTGGCATCATTATAAAATAGGAGGAGGAGGAGTTGTCGTAACTATTGAAGAATGAATTTAAAACTGGGTTGAGGGGATGAAGCCAGAAGAAAATGCACAGGGCAGTCTAGCTGAAGAAAGTAGGGCTTTGTATCTGACAGGCATATGTCATAGCTGCAATATCAGAAGTAAGTAGATTTATTGGTTTGGCCTTAAGCCATAACAACAGTACTGAGCTACCAGGGCAAAATAAAATCCAAGAATGGCAGGGGCCTGCACAGGTACATCATATATGGATTTGTCTGAACCATAGGTCGTCGCGAAAACCATAATTTGATAAAATGGGTACAGGATGTCAAAACCCATACGGTCATCGATCATTAGAACAATTCACGACATGCCCATGGTGCAGGGGAGTCTTTGCTGTGAAGGCAAACAAAGCCACCATTTCATTTACATGCCCATTGCTGTCGGATAGCCCTTGGAATTTTAACGTCGTTGATTTAACAGCAAATATAGAAAACGCAAGCAAGAAAATGTTGCAGATGTCTGCACCTTATCTCCTTATACACAGGGCAACTCAACAACAACAGGGGTAAACAGACACCCATCTCATTGCTGAATTTGTTGAATATGTCTGTCTCTGTTGGTTTGTTTCCAGACTGAGAGCAAGCGTGAGAAGAGTGATAGTATCCAAACTGATCTCAACTGGGCAGCCGTTCTTGGGCATGATGCCACCTCACATGGTCGACTAGGTTCTGGAAGCAACTCCAGCCCATGTACTCCAGCTTTGCAAAGAGCAGTGGTGGCTCAGGTAGGAGATCCTCTATTTACAGTTGTAGAGGTCTATGAGATGAGATGATCTGTCAATTTTGGTTTCTCTCACATTTCCACATCAGTTTCTGACACACACACACACACACACACACACACGTATAAAATCTTCAGGATAATTCATTTACATTTTAGTGTGAATTTATTCTACATTTTTCCAGGCATTGTTGCCTAATGTATACATTTTTGCAAAGCTATTTTTTCCAAATATAATGCATTTTTCTACCTTGTTTTCAATAGTCTATTAATTTAAATGCACACTTTATATGCATATGCTACTGTATGCATTTTTGTACATATTACTTGGCTGGGGAATTGCGCTGTAAAAATTGAAGAATGTTGTGGTTTGTTTTGCTTCTTGTTTTGGAAATAATTAGGTAAGTCTCCTTTAAATGTAAATGGAATCAAATTTCTCCCCTCTTCCTAGAGACGGTTTAGGCAAGATGAGAAACCTTGGTTTGTTACCCTGTCCAAACAATATTTCTTCCCCAAACATGTGTTTCAATTCTTCTTCTTTTTAAAAGGTCCTCTTTTCAATGGCGCGGTCCAGGTTCTCTGTCTTTTATGTTTTCTGTGCTACAGAGAAGGAAATAAATCAGGTGATACAGGAGCACAGGAAGCCGCCTTGCACTGAATCAGATCATCTAGCTCACTATAGTCTATATCAATTTCAGCTCTCTGGGATTTCAAACTAGGAGTCTTTCCTGCATGTAGATGCCAGATATTGAACCAGCGACCTTCTGCATGCAAAGCAGATGTTGTTCCACTAAATCCCTTTCCAGAAATACAGTTGCCCTCTCCTGCAATTCATGTCAGCTTCTGCAGTGGCCAAATGGACAAGAAACCCTTCTATATTTTTCTTTTTCTCTCCCCACTTTTGGCCTAGAACTCAGACAGAATTGGGCTGTGACAATCAATTGTTTGTTAATACTTCCATTTCCTGCTGAACGATAAGCGAGAGATGCAAGGCAGGCCTAGCAAGGTCTGCTTAGATGACTGTTATTTGTGATGACATTAATGCCTGACTGGATAAATTCCAGGATATTATTCTTGCATGTTGCACAAAAAGCCTTGGCCCACTATATCTGCTGTATTTCCATTGGAAATATTTTATTGTGCATAATTCATTGTGCACAATAAATGTATCTTTGTGTTTGGCAGAGCAAGAACAAAGGAAGGTTCTCTTCCCAGAGGGCCAAGTTACAGAGGTCATTGTGAGGGAGGTTGGGTAGGAGGGTCTGTCTCTGTTTGCTTGGGCTGTGGCTTCCCTGTGTCAGACTCTGCTCTCCATAAAGTTGGGGTTAGAAAACAGACAAGCAGCACTCATCAGTGAGCTGAGAAGCAGAAGAAGGGTTGTAGCTCAGTGCTGGAGCATCTGTTTGCATGCAGGAGGCCCCAGGTTGGGCTTAGAGAGACTCCATCCTGAAACCCTGGACAGCTGCTGCCACTCAGTGTAAGCAATATTGAACTAGCTAGACCAATGCTCTGTCTCCATATAAGCTTGCTAATTGCACCTCAGACTGGTAAACTACCTGACTTGGGAGCATAAGAAGGTGTTGAGGTTCCACCTGAGTCCATCAAAATTAAGAGGTATCTTTGCTAGCATGGCTAAACCCTCATTTTTGGCCTGAGGTGGGTGGTGGCAGGCAAGTTGGCCTGATTAACTCCTGGGCCACCAGTTCAAGAACCATTGTGGGCTTGTCTCCTGAAAATGGGATCTCAGCTTTTCTCAAGACACAGCCTCCCAGCGGAGCAAGCAAAGCACCCAAATACTCATCCCAAGGAAGAGCCTTTTGGGGTTCTTTCAGTGCTGTGAAGTGCTTTGAACACTTGAAGGTGCTAAAGCTTATGAACCAGTCCCTTGCATCTTTCATCCAAAGGACAGGATGATATTGTGAGGATGCTATACAAAACATGCATGCACAAGCAGTCCACAGGAAGTTGCTATGTGGACGCGCTCTTCATTATCCTGCTGTGTCATTCATTGGAAGCAATGGCAATTGTCAGCCTCCTGAACTTCCCTCCTGGCTAAGTTTTATCTGCCATCCCAATAAAGGTCCGTATAGTTAAAGCTATGGTTTTCCCAGTAGTGATGTATGGAAGTGAGAGCTGGACCGTAAAGAAGGCTGATCGCCGAAGAATGGATGCTTTTGAATTCTGGTGCTGGAGGAGACTCTTGAGTCTGCAAGAAGATCAAACCTATCCATTCTTAAGGAAATCAGCCCTGAGTGCTCACTGGAAGGACAGATCCTGAAGCTGAGGCTCCAATACTTTGGCCACCTCATGAGAAGAGAAGACTCCCTGGAAAAGACCCTGATGTTGGGAAAGATGGAGGGCACAAGGAGAAGGGGACGACAGAGGACAAGATGGCTGGACAGTGTTCTCAAAGCTACCAGCATGAGTTTGACCAAACTGCGGGAGGCAGTGGAAGACAGGAGTGCCTGGCGTGCTCTGGTCCATGGGGTCACGAAGAGTCGGACACGACTAAACAACAACCCCCTTGAATTGCTGGAAGGCTCCCCCATTACACTACCTGCAAGTGGGGCAGTGAAACTGACAGCAATTTTCACTCAGCCCTTGTTTCATAACTCATCAAATTGCTGCATGCTGGATGCTTCATGGGCTGTTCCCAGATGCCACTCAACTTGCCCATCCAGGTCACCAAGGTAGTTATTGGCAGCACGAACTTTCAAGCATGCAAGCAGCTCCTTCTGCTGATTTCAGTTGTTCCTTTGGAACGGCTTACAGTTCGGAAAATGCTTTAAGCCTTTTGCTGACTCAGGCTCTGGGAAAATGACAGGCATCTTGATAACAGGCTTGATAACGCCTACCTTCTCATACCAGGGTTAGCTGCTTTTTGAGAACAGCTTGACACTACAAACTAGTCTGGTTAAATAAATACTATCATTAGTTGCAATCATATTGGACAAAAAAAGAGGAAAACAAGTCTTTTTAAGTACCATATTATTAGATGCCATTCCTGCTGAAAAAGCTGTTTGCTGGAAAAAGGTAAAATATTTGCCAAGAACTGAGATAAAACAGCTGAACACCTTGCTGGATGAGGAGGCAAGAGCAGAAGTCTGTAGTAACAGATCTCTCTCTCCCCCCTCCTGCCCCACTTAGCATTGCAGCAAGTGCAGGGAAGTAAAGACTTATGTTTCTACCGTCAGCACTCTGCTATGTTCCTTCTGGAACACAGGTGAAGGAACGACTTCAAAGACCTCCAGTACTTTCATGAGCACACATGGAATCTTTTCCTGAAAAAACACCACAAGGGCAAAGGACACTTCGCCCTTGTGCTATTTTTCCAGGGACAGACGCCTCCCCCAGCTCTTTGCTGGAGGAAAGGCACAGGATGCTTCCAGTCCGTCTCTATTTTCTGGTAAGAATTCAATCACATACTGGCAAATTCAGGGTACCCTGTTCAAGTTGATTTGCAGCTCTTGTGCGGTGAGCCCAGTTCTCCCCACCCCAAACCAGAGGGGGGGTTTTGCAATAAGGAAACTGGCACTAGAAAGTGTGGGGCAACTTTTGCTTGACACAAGGTCACCTAGCCTCCAAACAAACAAATCAGAATTAATGCCCAGTAAATAGCTGGCATTGTCCAGCCACCCAGCAAACAAAACAGGATGAACTCACAACGAGCCGGTAGTTTGGAAGTTTGGAAGTGGCCAGAAATACTCCCATCATTTCCCCAGGAGGGGGTAAATGTCTCGGGGAAGGGGGAGAGAATTTCAAGAGCTATACAGTCTGAACAAAAATGGGCTTTAGAAGCCCTTCTACCTTCCCAACAGTGTTCCACTTAAAAGCAGAGCGAACTTCCCCAAAGAACTGTGGGGCTACATGCAATTTGTAGTTTTGTCTTCACTTCCCTATGGACGTCTAGCAGCCACACAGCACATTTTCTCAAAAATGAATCCCTTTGGAGTCCCAGCAGAACTTACTCCAAATTAAACGTACATTGCATTGCAGACTTTGAAATCCCTAGTTACTTTGTCTGTTTGTTTGTTTCCAAATTGGTTTAGTTGTGTGATTCCTTGCAAGGTTACCGTGGGAGGATGGAGACAGACGCTGCATATTGAAACCGGAATGTCTTGAGTGTGCTTAGGACTCTAGCTTCTGCCAAATTATTCACACAGGTGTTTTCTTTTTAAAAAAGAAGAAGAAGAAGAACACACACCCCACAGAAGGGCTTTTTATTTTTTGTTAGTAGCATTATCATTCATTTAAACTCTTTTTTTATTCTTGCAAAAAATTGCCAGGGTATCTTTAAGAGCTACAGGGGATCAGGGGGGTGGGGGCATCTTCATAAAAAAATATTTTATTCTTTTGCATTTGAAGGAGTGAGTTTGAAGCACAGCAGTTATCAGCGCATTGTGACCCTGAATCGGTTGTGACTCAGAGGAGGGAAATGTCTGCTAATGAATAAAGAATACCCCTTTTGAGAGCTCCGCTCCTTCTCAGCATGTGATATCTGACAGAATAGCAGAACAAGATGGTATAGCTCTGGGCATCCCTCTCCATATTTCTGTCAGGGCCACATCAGGATATAGGAACTGTATGAACCAAGCTCACAGCAGCAGTGGCAGAGGAACATAAAGGCAGCACTGGGTCTCCTGGAGTGAAGCAGCAGAAGGGGGCCTTTAGAGATTCAGATCTTGGACTTCCCTGAGTTGTGGGGTTGTGCTGTTCCGAGGGCTGTGGTGTCTGTCAGAGACTTGGGTTTCAGCCCATCACATGAGCATAAGAAAAGCTATGCAGGGTCAGGGCCGTGGCCCATCTAGTCCTGCAGCCTTTTTCTCAGCACTCTCCTGTACTGCAGTTTCCAACTGGAGTATACCATACCTTCTACCATTCCTCAGACAAAAATAGGGACATGTCTCACTCCCCACCGACTGACCCTCCTCGACCCCCCCCCCCATTTTTGCCCCCCAGAGAGCATTTCCTATCAAAATAAGGGTGAGTGCCACCAATGGGACACAGTGAACATACCCTCCACCATCCTGAGATGGATCCCAATTTTATTTTATTCTTTGGTATATTTCCAAAAAGAAAAACATACACAAATAAATAAATTTATTATTTAATTTATAATCAAATTTAATTTATAATCGCCGAAGAATTGATGCTTTTGAATTATGGTGCTGGAGGAGACTCCTGAGAGTCCCATGGACTGCAAGAAGATCAAACCTCTCCATTCTTAAGGAAATCAGCCCTGAGTGCTCACTGGAAGGACAGATTCCGAAGCTGAGGCTCCAGTACTTTGGCCACCTCATGAGAAGAGAAGACTCCCTGGAAGAGACCCTGATGTTGGGAAAGTTGGAGGGCACAAGGAGAAGGAGACGACAGAGGACGAGATGGTGGGACAGTGTTCTCGGAGCTACGAACATGAGTCTGACCAAACTGCCGGAGGCAGTGGAAGACAGGAGTGCCTGGCGTGCTCTGGTCCATAGGATCATGAGGAGTCGGACACGACTAAACAACAACAACAACAATAAATAAATCTTAGAAAGAGCTGGCACATAGTGTGGGGTTGGGCTGTGGCGATGGCAGCCTTTTCTCCTCCCCACCCCCTGCTCTCTAGCAACTGCTATGAGCTGTCCTATAAGCTCCTATATTCAAGCTAAAGTCATTCACTTCCATGGGTTTGAACTGGAGAAGACATTCTGGCTTTTGGTACACACACACACACACACACACAGCCCCTGTATATCACCCCACTCAAGAGGGCTGTCCTAGCAGCACATACCATCAAAAAATGCAGCCAGACCATGGCCCTCATATTACCATTCATTTCTGGAATCCAGGAATGTTGATCGACATCTCTTGAACAGATTCTTTTTTGCTCTTCTCCTTTGAAGTATCTAAATCATGTACATAACCCCATCACCCGATGGATGCATGGATTTCAAAGTGGTCCTGTTTCATGCTGAGCCAGAAGCTTGGCCTCTCAAGCCCTGCTTGAGGGTGTGTTGTATAAAAGGCTTCTATGTGGTAGGAAGACAAGACTTCTCTTGGTGTTGTTTTGCAATTGCATGCCATATTTTCCCCACCCTACCCCTGACTGTATTTAAGTATAAAGTAGTTTTTAAACCAAGGCTGCGGAATAAGCTGTAAGTTGTAAGGTACAGGTAGTTTCAGGATGCTGTCAGTGGCTCCTGGCTGGTTGCCCAAGAAAGTATAAAGACAAGGAAAAGTTTCTTACTGTCCTTTTTTATTTCAATCTTTACAGAGAGAGGCTGTAGAACCCAGCCTCTTGGATAATGGCATTGTCCTGAGTGAATCTCCACACCCCGTCGCTCCCACTTCCTCATTCATTATCATCATCACCTCCTCTATGGGTGCTCCTAAGTGCCCTCTGTCTTTGAGCTCTTTGCTCTCCTACTTTAAGGCTTACTGGGTTCTGGGAGATGGAGGGTCTGAAATGCTTTCTAATGGCAACTTGTCAGCTGAGTGTTGTTCCAACTCTCCCATGATTTCCCAGCTTGTCCCCTCATCTGCCTCTGCGCTGCTACCTCCCTCAAACCCCTATTGTAAATCTATACTCTCTTCCTCCTCCTCCTCCCTGGAAGGGTCAGGATGGGGAGGTGGTCTCCACCAGTCCTCCTCTGCCCAGTTCCTGACAGGTAAGGAGGTTACTTTCTCACTGTTGGACTGGCAGGCAGTCTTGAGACCATATTTTCAGTGTCACCACATCTGCTGACCTGTCCCCTGGTGACCAGGGATCACCAACCCTTTCAGACCAGAGGACACATTTTGAATTTTGAGAGAGTGTTGGTGGTGCCGGTCACAAAATGGCTGCCATAGAATGGGGAGTGGCATAACAAAAAAAATCAGAGAGACAGCTACCAACAACAGCCTTATGCTTACCTTGGGAAGTAAGCTACAGCCCAGTATCCCTGACTGTGGAGATCACACAATATTCATTACACAGAGAGAGATGTGCTATTAGGAGAGGAAAAAATATACAAGGAAGCCAAATCACACTCGCTCACATTTCATGAAATCACTTAGAAGGTACCTCCACATTTTGCACCATAACTTTCTTCCTTGGGCGCCTGCCCAATGGCACCAGTCAAACGTTTTCATGGGTGCTATGACCCATGAAATCTGGCAATTTCAGTTCTCTTTTCTCCAGCATTAAGTTCAGTTCTCCACATTTTCATATCAGTTTGTGATTAAAAAAGAAAGTCATAAAAATTCATTATCATTTTACCGCAAATTCTTCCTAATATTTGTGTTTGTGTGCAATTTTGCATAATACACAATTTGGCAAGGCAATCACCTCTAATACACTGCTTTTTTCCTGTTATTTTCAGTGCACATTTTTATGGACACTTCATGCATTTTTGTAGAACTGGGGAACTAGGTTGAAAAATTCAGATAGCTGTGACTTTTGAAACATGGCTGGGTTTTGTTTCTCACCCTACCAAGTGTGAATTAAGTGGATTCACCTTTCATTCTGATCTGAATCTAATTTCTTCCCCCATCCCTAGTTATAAGGTAGTTTAAAGCGGCTAATAAGAGTCTTACCGGCTCCATAAAGCCTCCAACTGTGGCCCATTTCCTCAGTTTGAGCAATGTATTGCCGCCTGCAAGCTATCCAGGCCTGCTCTGCGCTTGCTTTGTCCCTAAACTATCAGAAACAACCTTACAGTATTGCTCTGCAAAATGCTGTATTTGCTCTGTCAAAACTCCATCCTTTACCTATTAATGGTTAAGCATAAGTGAGAGATTTCAGCAGTTGACGTATTGTGACAAATTGCACCTGCCCAAATCTCCCTAACTGCACCAATGTACAAAGCAGAGAAAGCCCAGTATGGAAAGGTTCACCCTCTCAAGTCATTCGGTGCAAAAAGACTGGCAAAGAAGGCATGTTCTGGCTCTAAGAATTGAGCTGCCTTCAGAACACCAACGCGTAGCTCTTTTCCTTCAAATCTCCCCCATCATGTGAAGCTTTTTGTCTAAATCAGCCACAGCACAATCATGAATGTTGGTTTAGTATATGCCAGAGCCTCCCAACAATGAGAACACCTACTACTTCTTGAACCCTGCATTCCGGTCCCTGAGGGATTGGCACTCCCGGCTACCATTTTTATTTTCCTGAAACCCATGTTTTGGTGAGATGGTGGCCATGGTTGTTTTTAAACCCACAATGATTAAAAAAAAAAAACCCCACAACCAATCAGGCATTATACTGTACTGCATTTCAGGGAACCTCCAACACAACCTTCTTGACTAAGGAGGTCTTCCACTCAGATGCTTAGCTAGCAAGGGACGCTAGACTACATCCTACTTAGTCTCTTCCAAACCCTGGTGCCTGCCCTGAAAGTAACCCCCTCAGGGATGGGGGACCTTTGGTGCTCTGGTTGATGCTGGGCCATCATTCAGTCTACACTGAGTAAAAACTATTTGGGTGCAACCCATGACAAATGAACTTGATGTATGTTTCGTTTGTTTGAAGAGTGAAAACCTACGGGCCAGTCGAGATATGTATCACAGCAGTTCATTGTCTGATGTGGCTGGCACCCCAGCAGGCCCCAGTCAGGACGATGTCTTCTGGAGTATATGTCAAAGTGAGGAGCAACCTCCAAAGGTATTGGGAAATTCTTCGGATTGTCCATAGATTAATAAGAGTTTAAAAATATAAAACTTCTTTTCCCAAGTAAACCCAGTCCTTTGTCAGCTGTGGCTAACCTGTGACCTTCCAGATGTTGCTAGACTCCAGCTCCCATCAGCCCCAGCCAACATGGCCAATGGTCAGAGATTATGGGAACTGAATTTTCATTTGTTGTGACTTTCCCTGGGATTGTATGCTGAAGGGTGGGCATTAAAACAAATTAATCATCTCCGTTGTCACCCAGCAACATCTTGAGGACCACCAGTTGGCCAAAACTGTTCTATATGAAGAAATTGTAAAGTTCATGAAGGTGATTTGCTTATTCTATGTCGTTTACTTTTTGTACACTAGCCAAGGCAAGGCACAAGCCTGTTTGTAGGATTACCATAGGCATCAGGCTTGTGACTATGAGAACAGGTTTTTGGGACAGATGGTCCTTTGGTTTAATCCAGTTGAGATCTTCTTATGGAACCTTGAATTCCTACTCATTGCCCACTAGAAGTCCCTGTGCTCCCCCCCCCTTTTCACTTTTAAATAAAACCAAACATTGCTCACATATTTTCCATTGGGGTCTTGGGGACTAGGTTTTCTGAATATCAGTAAAATGATTGTGATGGGCTACATTTTTATTACTCTGTGCCAATACTGACTATAGGCAGGTGGCTATGCACTGTTTTATGCATGTGTGTATATAAGAACAGTGAACAGGCATATTTCCTTTGATCCTTAAGGTTCCAGAAAGGACAACCTCAAAAATTTATACCAGAGATCATATTGGTCACCAGAGTTACCCATCAAGGTAAGCTCCTTGGTGATTCCTCCTTAAACTTACTTTGATATATATCTGTACAAATTCATTGCCGTGTAGCAGGCAGATGCCATCTATGAGCCATTTCCCCCAAATAATCAGGGAACAGTGTGGCATAACTGGCATTCTGCTTTGCTTTCTGAGGCCATCCCACCTGATCACTCCCCAGTGATCCTTTAAATAAATAAATGCATGGATAAGCCTCCTACATTGCTCCACCCTTGTGCACAGGTGTTGCTGCTGATCCAATAATGGTAGCTGCCAGTGGGAGTGGGAGAGGTAGAAAGCATCAGTGTCCCTAAACCACTTGATAGAGACAGAAAGAGTTGAGAGGATTTCGATAGGGACTGGGTAGGTGGAAGAGAGTGGATTCCCTCCCCCCCCCCCCAATTCAGATTGCAATCCAAGCCAGAGAAGAATTGAGGGGTCATGAAGCTCGTCTAATATTTGAGTCAAACATTACATGTCCCCAAGAGGCCTATTTCCATGTCTGGGGAGTGGGGAAGTGTCCCTAATATTGTTGCATATTTTAAACGTGAATGCCATTCCAGGAATGCTAAGTTTCCACCTGGATATTATAATAGCTACCGCCTAAGGATATTGTGAGCATTGGTTGGGCTGTTTTTAGAAGTGGCTTTGAGACCCTGGAACAATGTGCAGTGGGAGTTCTCATCGTCTGTTGTTGCTCCCCACACACACACTTTTCTGGTCTTTGTTCTCTACAGCACACAGCAACCATCCCTGGGGGGACCCGCAACGAAAACCAACAACAGCTGCTGCAACTCCAGCAGCAGCAGACAAAGGGAGTCGGCATCTCATCAGAACAAGCGATCGACTTCAGGTAATCCACAGGTCACACTTTTCTCTGTCCACACAAGCAATTATTGTGAGGCACTTCCATTCCCAGTGGGACAGGGTATGATAGCAAGGCCATTCTATTCATAATATAATTTTGCTAAGCACCTCTTGTTTGTTGATACAGGTTTTCTTCTTTGGGATTTTTTAAATATATAATTCTATATGTAGTTTCAGCAACCTGCTATTTCTTTCTAGTATGGGGTGGTGGTGGAAATATGTAAGGGAGGACATGATAAAGGTGTATAAAATTATGCTAAGGAGAAAGAACTTTTGTGATACCAGAACTTGGGGCCATCCAATGGAAGTGACTGTTAAGGGACAAAATGAAGCACTTCTTCACGCAGTGCATAGTCAAACAGCAGACTCAGCTCTCGCAAGATGCAGCAGTGGCCACTGGGCCAGCCCTCCCTTGCATGCCTTGAGATTGGATCCTCTTATTTACATGTTTGATATGATTGATGAACTAATCTCTCTCTCTCTCTCTCTCTCTCTCTCTCTCTCTCTCTCTCTCTCTCTCTCTCTGAAATTTTCTTTTTGGGACATCCAGGGTCATCCAGGCTAAACAGCCACCACCAGTCATACACGAAACCTGGAAATGCATCTCACCAGTTTCATATTTCAGTAGGTTTTATTTTTACTGTAAGCATATTTTTCAACTATTGCAATTCTTCTTCATCTTCATCTCCTTGTTGCCCTTTAAAGTAAAACACACCCATAATTGATTGTATGGATTTTTTTGTCTTTTTAATAGATCAGTCAATGGGGCAGTGTGTGTGTGTGTGTGTGTGTGTGTGTGTGTGTGTGTGTGTGTGGTGTGGTGTGGTGTGTGTGTGTGTAAGTGTGTAACACAGATCAAAAGCAAGCAGCATACTTCATTTGTTTTTTGCCTCTCAGTTGGTGTTTTGAATATTCCAAGATTTAGATCATGAGGCTTCGACTACCATGCAGAGCAAATTAGATTTTATTTTTATTGCTGCAGTGACAAATTATCTTCAAAGAGAGGATTGCAGACAAGGGAACCTTTGATCTATGTGCTTAAAATAAATATCTTGATAAGAATTAGCCACTCTCCCCTTCTAGAGGAAGCCAATCATGTGGACGTGTAGAGCTGCCTTACACCAAGTTAGCTCTGTGGTGTCTATGATTATTTGCACCAGGTCTCCAGAGTTTCCCAGACCCTTCTTGAGATGCCAAGGATTGAGCCCAGGCACTTGATAATGCAAAGCATGTTTTCTACCATTGTGCCATTTTAATTTAGGGTCACCCTACACATGGAAGGGGACGCGGGAGGCGCTGTGGGTTAAACCACAGAGCCTAGGACTTGCCGATCAGAAGGTCGGTGGTTCGAATCCCCACGAGGGGGTGAGCTCCTGTTGCTCGGTCCTTGCTCCTGCCAACCTAGCAGTTTGAAAGCACATTAAAGTGCAAGTAGATAAATAGGTACTGCTCCGGCGGGAAGGTAAACGGCATTTCCGTGCACTGCTCTGGTTTCACCAGAAGCGGCTTAGTCATGCTGGCCACATGACCCGGAAGCTGTACGCCGGCTCCCTCAGCCAATAAAGCGAGATGAGCGCCGCAACCCCAGAGTCGGCCACAACTGGACCTAATGGTCAGGGGTCCCTTTACCTTTACCTTACACATGGAAGCAACAGACCTATTTGTTTAAATATGGATCTTCTCCAATCGCCTATAAAGCAGGGGTGGGGGCAACTTGGTATTGATGTTTTTTGAGCAAAAAAGGTGCCAAGCTCTTCATCCATAGCTGACCTCCCTGCAGCCCAATATTATTCCCTCTGCCTTGGTGGCCTCTAGTATTGTAAGGGAACCTGTCTGGAGGGGGACAACGAGGGTGTGGGGAAGGCAGTGGGGTGATAAGCAGTGGGAACAGTGATGGTTTGGCTAACCTAACCTGTGCATTCATTTTGTTTAAAAACTGGGGAGGCACAAGCTATTTATACGTGATTGGCACAAGCTGAGTTTTAATAGGTCTACCACCATCATGTGTAGCTTGAGCCACTGTGACTTTGCTCAGAATTAGTAAATGGTAAAGGGACCCCTGACCATTTGTCAGCATGACTAAGCCACTTCTGGCGAACCAGAGCAGCGCACGGAAACGCCGTTTACCTTCCTGCCGGAGTGGTACCTATTTACCTACTTGCACTTTGATGTGCTTTCGAACTGCTAGGTTGGCAGGAGCAGGGACCGAGCAACAGGAGCTCACCCCATCACGGGGATTTGAACCGCCAACCTTCTGATTGGCAAGTCCTAGGCTCTGTGGTTTAACCCACAGCACCACCCATGTCCCAGAATTGCTCAAAATTACACCCCACTTAATCCAGTGGGGCTTTCTGCCCTGGGTTCAAAACTTCCTCCTGAGTGGATTATTCCCTGAGAAGCATCTGGTTCCGCTATGGCAGCCTTCCCTGACTTGGTGCTCATGCTGGTGGGAATTATAGCCCAATTATGAGGGCACCTGGTCGCGGAATGTTGCAGTACAATTCTAGAATAATCGCCCTTATTCTAGGACAACCTGAAAGAAAAATTAAACTTGGCTCCTCATATGATGTGAGTTCCAGTGTGGACAGAAGCAATCATTCAAGTTCTTCTTCTTTTTCCAGAGTCCACCCTTTTTTGGCAAGGGGAGAGATGGTGGCAACTTGCTCCAGAAATCATCAGAATATTCATCCTCCAGTGATGAGGTGTGCAGCAGTGACGACGATGACAACGATGGCAATCAGATACGGTTGGCTTTTCTACTCTTTCCTCTGTCCATGCATTATAAATTGAAGATTAGTTAGATTTTCTGTCTCCCTCCATTGTTGTATCAGAGCATAATGCAAGCATGAAGCATAAAGAAACATCCCACAGGTGTTTATATGCATACAGTATGTATAAAAACATAAACACAAACACACTTCCATAATCCAGCAAAAGGTCAGAGACTTCATTAAAAAATACTATTTCATATTGTGTTTCCAGCAGTACAAATGGGCAGATATTTTCTTACATCTTGTTTTACCTATGCATTTTTTTAAAAATCTATTTTTACTTTAAAAAATTATCAAGTTGCCTGCCTTCCCTTATTCTGACCATGTTGCTTAATTTTACCTTATGTGCAAACCCCAGCACCCTTTATATTCAGCCCGGGGTTTACAACATACGGTAAGTGCCCATGATTTTTTAAGGTTATTGGATATTGCTACTGGAGCAACAGTTAGAATATGTATAGTTAACTCATCCACTGGTGGGACCAGACCCTTTATATGGACAAATAATACATTTAATGCATCAACCAGAAGTTAATGCACTCTTATAATTTTAATTTCATTTATTATATACCCCTGGAGCATGAAAAAAAAAGATACGAACTGTCTCCATAATGGTTGGTTGGAGTTAGTCTCATATTGCACTAGGAGAATCGACAAACTTCCATAAAAATTGGGTAGTTAAGGAGGGTAGTTAAGATGCACTTGTTGTAATAATAATAATAATAATAATAATAATAATAATAATAATAATAATAATAAATTTATTTATACCCTGCCCTCCCCGGCCATAGCCAGGATCAGGGCAGCTAACACCAGTAAAATAAAAACATAATGGGGGGGGCAATTTAAAATACAGGTTAAAATGCAATTTAAAATGCAGCCTCATTTTAAAAGTAGCCCATAGATCAAAACCGTAAGGGGAGAGGAAAACATAAGGATATAAAGGTCAGACTGAGTCCAAACCAAAGGCCAGGCGGAACAGCTCTGTCTTGCAGGCCCTACAGAAAGATGTCAAGTCCCGCAGGGCCCTAGTCTCTTGTGACAGAGTGTTCCACCAAGTCGGGGCCAGTACTGAAAAGGCCCTGGCCCTAGTTGAGACCAATCTAACCACCTTGCGACCTGGGACCTCCAAAATGTTGCCATTTGTGGACCTTAAAGTCCTCTGCGGGGCATACCAGGGGCATATCTCTGCAGGGTATTGTAGTTCCAATGTGCCCCATTCCAGTCTAAAGGCTTCTAGTTCTTTCAGTTTAGTGTTCCTGCAAAAACAAGGTGTTATATCATACCAGGAGGGTCCGTGTGACTTTTATTCACATACCGTCTGTCAACACTGACACCAACACTCATTCCTAGCACAATTTTCGCATGACTGTTGGTCTCAGTGGGCTGCATCAAAAAACTAGAAAGCCCTAGGAAGAAACAATCCATATATTTGTGCTTCCCAGTAAAATGCCTGTTCACAACTGAAATGGTGAAAGAATGAGTGACACCATCTGTGGTACATGGTAAACAAACACTTCCCAGCAACAAACATGGAAGGACCTGTCCTTATATGACCATGTTCATACATATTGCAGCCAGAGATTTGAGAGCATGCGTGTCAGTTGCAATTGATAACACCACCTGTGTCTTTTGCCATTTAAGTTAAATGCTAGATTCTGCTTCCCCACCATGGGATCATTTCCTGTTGGGTGCATAGGGCTAATACATGCACGGGAAACCTCCAGCCTATGGGCTGGAATAAGCTTGCTAAGGGTCCTGATTTGGCTCACAGTATTGTTTTTCGTCTGGCCAAACCCACCTGTCCCACACTTGCTCCACAAATGCAAAGGGAAGCAATTGGGAACCTTAAAGCATGTTCATGGTTATACTTCGGCAAGCAGAGCTTGCTTTTAAATTTGGCACTGAATGCCAGCCTCAGTGGGACTGCTTCCACTCAAGACCTCCTGCAGAAGGCTGTGTTTGCAGTCAGTGCTGGGTTTAAATTCATGCTGAGACCAATGCCCCACTTTCAGTGGGAATCTTTGCAGCCCTAGCTTGAATTCAAGCCCACAGCTGTAAAGTTTCTTCCTTTGCATTCCCAATGTAAACAAAAGCTGGGGTTCATGGAATAATTGGGGGCAGTTTTGAGTACATTCCCAATTCTTCCTTCCAAAGTCTTATTCACCTGATTCCCTATGATGCCAGGTGATTGAGTGGTCACATCTTTCTGGATCCAGTTTCCGACCCCTGGACCAAGAGAAACAAAAGATAATAACATTGTTCCGGTTCCTTGAAAGCCACTTTTGGTTGATAGGACTGTATATCTTTGGAGCAAATCCTGTTTAACTGCCATTGATCGCTGCCCAAATTGCCATGATTGTTTGAAAGCAGGCAGAGCCACTCCAGACTCCATGGGACTCAGGACGTCCTCGATACCTGATTTCACATCTCAACCATCCAAGATCAGAGGCGATTCATATAGCATTTTTTAACCTAGTGGTTTTATCCAACCTAAGTTAGCCATGTCTTTCAGTATGTCTACTCTGAGAATATATTTGATTTTATATATATATAAAAAATCATGAATAGTGGTATACAAATATTTGTATAAATCAATAAAAAATTTAAAAGTAAAATGTGAATTTTACTCTTGATGGGCTTGGTGCTGTAGGGAAAGAAAGAAAGGCAAGACACTTGTTCCTATTGCGTAACTTTACTTTATTTTTGTTTAGAATGCATGTGGATTTTTCCTTTTGAGTTTTCCTTTCTTTCTTGCCTGCCCTACCCTATCTCTGTTCACTAATTGGCATTTGTTACTAGGCAACTACCCAGCAATGGAGTGATGGGTTTCTCAAGGGCAAGAGTTCCAGATGAGACTGAACCGAACCCTCGGAGTTCTGTAGTGGAGCAGAAGGTAATTCAACGCCCCGTTTCAAAGGGGCATCCTCTGTACATAGAACTAGAGAGATCAAATTCTGATTGCTAATATTGCAGCCATGCTTGTTGGCATCCATCTGTCTTTGGAGACAATGGAGGGTGAAGTCAAACTGTCAGAAGGTTATAGCACCTGCACAGTAGCTGTAGACACTGATACAGGAGAGACATGTTTTGTTGCAGCTGGGGCAAATGAAGGCGTCTGGTTGTGCTGCTGCAGATGTGCCATGGCATTTCTTCTCTCTACACTCCTCGCAGTGGTCATTCCTCCTCTGGTCACTACAAGGGGTGCACAACTTTCCTGTCTCCAGGCACTGTGTTCATCTGCAAGGGATTCCCACATGGCGGGATTGAAGTTGCCAGCTTTAATGTCACATTTGCAGACATCTTTGTAATGCAGAGTCGGTCTGCCAATGGACCTAGTGCCTGAAGCCAGCACCCCATAGAGCACGCCCTTGGGGATCCTGCCATCTTCTGTGGTAATATTGCTAATATTACCCTTTGCAAGCATCATACATGGATGGGGTGCTATAGAAACTGGCCCTGGGAAAGTACTAAGGCAGAAAGATAGTGGCTGACCCAAGACAAATTCATTTGACCCATTCTGAATTCCCACAGACTCCCGTGTAGTTTCTACTGACCCCTAATGTTCCAGGCGAGCTTTGCATCCCATAATAATTTGTAGTTGCTGTCCTCATTGGCTGGAAAGCAGGAAGTGATACAGTCATACCTCGGGTTACAGACGCTTCGGCTTGCGTGATTTTGGGTTGTGCACTGCACCAAACCTGGAAGTACCGGAACGGGTTACTTCCAGGTTTCGGCGCTTGCACATGTGCAGAAGCGCTAAATCGTGCTATGTGCATGCGCAGAAGCACCGAATCACAACCCATGCATGTGCAGACGTGGCGCTGCGGGTTGCGGACACTGCAGGTTGCGAACATGCTTCCCGCATTGATCACGTTCGCAACCTGAGCATCCACTGTACTTCCAGTTTCCTGCATGCTAGTCTGTACATTTGGATTCTACCCCTAATTACTCATACTTTGGAATGAACGTGCTAAACGTGCTAGCCATATTTTATCCTTACATTTTATGAGAATTAGAGTAATCAGGTTAAGGGAGGGAATTATGAAAGGTTATTAAACCAGATTAAATGTCTATTAGATCAATGCTTCATCTACACTTCCGTGGCACAGCAAAGCATCCTGAATTTAAAATGGAGCTGCTTTAAACCTTGTGTGAGCATGTAGAGAAACTAGCCTTCTGAACTTTTGCTGTTGCTCCACTCGCTTTTGACCCTGGCCCCTCAGACCACTGGCATGTGGCCCTCAGAAGGAAGTGTGTCCGTCAGGCTGAAATGTGTTCTCATCCCTGACTTGTGAAAACTGGAGTAATCAGATTGAAAAGGTATTTTAAAAATTCATTGAATTGTAGAGTGGGAAGGGACCACAACGGTCATCTAGTCCAACCTCCTGCAATGCAGAAATCTTTTTGCCCAACATGGGACTCAAACCCATGATCCTGTGCCTAAGAGTCTCAGAGGCAGATGTTCCAATGAAAACAGAGCAGCAGCCAGTTAATCCCTACAAGACAACCTAGGAAAGTATTAAGCCCACAGACCTATATAAATAGGAATTTGCCAGCCAGCAGAATGCCATTGTTGTGTTCCCTGGCTGATTCTGGGTCCCATGGAAAAGAAGGCAAGGCAGGTCAGAAGTTGTAGGACCACAGATAAGTCCAAGTGAGCAACTTGTTCCAGGAAATCCCAATCTGCTAGGAGCAGACTGAGGCCTTTTCGACCAGACTTACATCCTCCCCTTGTGGTGAAATCCAGAGTCTGACTCCAGGACTTCAAAGCACCCCACCCCCTGACATTATTAGTGGCATCAGGTGACAGGCAGGTGTGTGGCCTCACTCACCTGTCAAATTTGGCCTGTGGAGGGCGGGGGAGTTCCCCACCCATGGTCTAAATGTATGCTGTGGATGTGACCTAGGTCATAACCACTTATTGCAGAAGATCTCAATTCTTCTAGAAGCACCAGTTTCTGAAACAAATTTTGTGGTTGTCAAGAAACCAGCGCTCCTCTGTAGCTATCACTTAAGCTTGCTCTTCTGTTTAGCTGTTGAGAGCGAGGTGGCTCTGCGACATTTGATGATGGGTTATGGACCCCACAAAGCTGAGTTTGTACCTACTTTGTAAATTTAAGGGGATGGTATTATCTCCTCAAAGAGTTGTAGGATTGGAGCTTGGTCAGCATGCCGAGAATTTGGTTAGTGATACTTTCCTTCCCCATCACAGGTCTACAATTTCCAGGGTTTCGAGAATGGCTATTAAGCCAATTTGGCTGTGATGTAGATAGGGCCTAAAGTCGGGGTGCGCGAAGATTGCCCAAGCCTTCAAAAGGCACCAGTGCATTGAAGCAGAGTTGGGAGCATGGCAAGGGGGTGAGGATAGGAGAACGCATACAAACCTTCTTCCCTTTCTTCTTCTTCTTCCTCCTCCCTGCTCCTATTCCAAGAGCTGAATCTGTAAGAAGGTTTGCAGAACTCAAAAGAGAGAAAGAATTGCAATTCATGTTTTACTTTTGTGGTTTCTTAAGCTAAGCAGGAGGCAAAATGCTTCCTGGTCTCCTTCTCATTTCCACATTTTCCAATTAGCGATTTGGCTTTTGAAACATCAGGCTGTTCCTACTTAAGATTCACGGTTTGCCTGCAAACATACAGGCTGGCACCCGCAGATGCTTAGCTCCAGTCCATTGTTTATCTCTTGTAGCAAACCACACAGAAGACAGGTTTCTATCTTTGGTGCCAGCCATAAAATACATCTCTGTGGGTTATTGCTTCAGCAGAGCTTAGAGAGGGAATGGCTGCGCAAAGGCTATCAGCATCCATCTTGGTTCTTAATGAGAGCCTCATCCTTCCCAGAACTGTCAGGCATTCAAACACTGCAGCCTTCACATGCATCTGGAGCATTCCAGCTGTCATGGGACCAGAGGACTGAAAGAGGTCAGAGATCACCTACTGGCAGCCAGGTCCATAGCCAGTCATTTCATGGCATGCACTCGCAATCCATGTGACAGAGCATTGCAGTTCAGAACATAAGAAGAAGCCTGCTCCTATTGCACATCTTAATTTTAAAAAAGGGCTTTTTAATTAAAATAAGCTTGCGCATTGTACATCCTCACAGGTGGCAGTAGGTTAATTACCTACCAGCTGTGCAATTGGCTCCGCATTTGTGCTCAGGCACCCACACAGGGTTCTGCCCAACTTGGGGGCCATGGGGAGGCTCACTGGGGCCTACCCTGCAAGGCCTGCCACAGCCACAGGTAGGCCTGGGGGGGCATTGTAGTCGCAGGAAGGCCTGGCGGGTCCTGCCATATGATGATGATGATGATGATGATGATTAAGGTAAAGGTAAAGGGACCCCTGACCATTAGGTCCAGTTGTGGCCGACTCTGGGGTTGCGGTGCTCATCTCACTTTATTGGCCGAGGGAGCCGGCGTACAGCTTCCGGGTCATGTGGCCAGCATGACTAAGCCGCTCAGAGAGAACAGACACGCTGATGGAGGCTCTGTGTACAGACACAGAGCCTGGAAGCCAATGAAGGTCTTTCAGGACCGGTGTTATATGGTCTTGGCGGCCGCTCCCAGTCCCCAGTCTAGCTGCTGCATTCTGGATTAGTTGTAGTTTCCGGGTCACCTTCAAAGGTAGCCCCACATGGAGCGCATGGCAGTAGTCCAAGCGGGAGATAACCAGAGCATGCACCACCTTGGCATGCACCACTACGGGCAGGGAGGGTCTCATCCTGCGTATCAGATGGAGCTGATAAACAGTGGGGTGACAAAATGCAACTCAACGCTGCCTGTGGAACAGAGGAGGGTTGAGCTGCATTACGACGCGTCCCCTTCCCGGCGATAGGCCAGGCTCTCTCCGCCCATGTCCCGCCCTTGGGGGGGGGCTTCCTTGCCTCATGAGCAGCAGCACATCTTCGAGCACAGCCACACGCACACACTGAGGGGGCAACATTTGGCGACTCCCAAGTCTATCCCAAGCCATCAGGATAAGGAGGCAAGCTGTGCTGCTTTGCCAGCGGTCTTCCCCCCTTCTCCCTTCATTTTGACAGCTCAGTGGAGTCTCCCCAGAGGCTCGCCTTGGCACCATCATTACATGTTTCTTTGCTGACGCCTTTGGCCATTAAATAATCACCAGTGGCCAACAGGCAGGTGCAAAATGTGCCTGGCTAATTTCAAATACTAGCATGTAGCTTCTGCCCACAAATCAGTTTTGCAAAATGCACAGTGACAACCAAGACAGGACTCTTTGTCAGCCACAAGAGAACACTTTTAATATAGACATCGACTTCATACAAGACATGTGGTTTTGGTTTGACTCGTGGTCTAGTTGTACATTTTCCAAGAAAAAACCTCAAAAAAACTTTTCAGAAATTCACTGAAGTTTCCAGGTGGAATATTTCCTATAGGAGAAACAGAGAGTTATCAGCACTACTTGCTTTCTTCAGAGAGTCTTTCCAAAGATGGATACATGACGTGGCCTGTGGGAGAAGAAGATTCGTTTTAGCCCAGGTCTGTCCTCCTTTGCCAAACCTTGAGCACTGCATTCCTTATCAGCTATAGCTCTGCCTTATCCATTTCTGTACTGCTTCCATGTGATTTTTTGATACTGGCTCTCGTAGGAACGCCTCGGTTTTAAGTCAGAGAGTTGGTCTAGAAGTCTGGAGCAGGGTGTTCTCCCCGCTCCATGCCTCTTACCTATTTTATTTGTGGGGAGGGGGCTTCAGCAGCAGCCACAGCAGTGCAGAAGCCATACCCTGCAAGAAAGAAGGAATCCCTGAATGTGTGAATGGTCTGTCACAGACCAAACAACCAGGGACGGGGCTTCAAGAAGCCGTTGCAGGAAGTCCCAGGTGAACAGAGGGCTCTTGGGCTCAAATCCTGTTTGTGGCCAGGGGCGTCCTGATGGGGGGCAGGGGGCGGCTGCCCCAGGTGCCATCCTGAAGGGGAGTGACATTCCGACGCGCCCCCTGCCTGCACCCCCCCAAACCCACAAATCGCGAGCGGCAAAGCATAGAGTGGCAAAGCAATGAAATCCCCCTGTCCCCTTACCTGTGAGGCGAGAGGCCGTTGTCTCGGCTCCAGTCCCTCCCGGGATGCGGCAGCTCCCAGGCTGAACCTTCTCCTCGCTGCAAAACAAAGGGAGACATCAGCCGGCGCCTGGCTCCCAGCCGCGTGAGCCCCAGTCTGGGGCAGGAGGGTGGGGACCTGGGAAGGGGGCATTTCATCCTACCTGATCTTACAAGCTGCCCCACTCTGAACTCCTCTGTGCAGGCCTCTGGGCTCCATCCCAACTGGCCTGGCACAGAGGCAGCAGCCAAAGTCACCTCTGGAATAACTCTTGAGGTGTTCTTTATGGGGGAAAACCTTGGCTGCTGCTTCTGTGCCAGGTACGGCCAGGAAGGAGCCATGCCCGCACGGGGAACAGATGGAGGGTGAGGCAGGCGAGGATCAGGGGCCAAGAACCACCATGATGGTCTCTTGTTCTTCGTCCAGGGGCTGGAGCCTCATCCCTGGAGGTGTGGTCCTGTGGAGGAAGCAGGAAGCATCTGATGAGAAGGGGCTGGGGTGGATGAAAAATTACTGTCCCATTTTTGATGACCCCCCAAAAGAAGTTCCACAAGGGCCCCTTCCTTCTGTCCCAGTACCTGATGTTCGCCACGTCCCTCCAGGGATTTCGCCAGAATGAAGTAGACGTTGGGGAAAGGCTCCCTCCCTGCAAAGGAAATGAAGGAATCAGCAAGTGCCTGCATCCCAGATGATAGCACCACTCTGGAACATGAGGGAGGGGGGACACGGGAAGGAAACATTCCTAAAATATGGGGCACTCAGTTGGCATTTCCACTTACCTAAAGTAGGAGCCTTTCCCCCCTCATTCTGGTGGGCCTCTCGCCTAAGGAAGAAACAAGCTCTGTTAGTCTGATTGCTTGGTGGATTTGGAACCAGATAAATATATAGATAATAATATTTATTATTATCATCTATGTATTTAGATATATTTATGAGCCAATTTTGTGCGCCCACCCCTCACCTGCACCCCTGGCGGGGGTCCACCTCACCACCCCCTGGCTAGGGCCCTGCCTGGACCACAGAGAAACCCTCTCCATAAAACTATAGGGATCTCTAAATCAGGCCTTCCTCCTCCACCCCCAAGATCACTGGGAAACACTTCCCCTGCCACACAAGGTCACAACATACCTCCGGATTTTGCTGGGTTTCCCTCCACCACAGGGCTGCTGCTGGTTCCACAAACCACGGCCCTGCAAAGGAAGAAGGACATTGTATTCTCTAGGGGGGCAGAACAAGCACCCTGCCAGGTTGCCCATGCCCACATCACCACAGGCTGCCAACCAGCTCCTGCCTGGGCACCTGACCCCTGGCTTGGAAGGAGGGGGGCAAGGGGCTGGGGCGAGGTGGGACTGCAACCCCCAACCCAGCCCTGTTTCACTCAGGTCAGCACCATGACCTCCCTGCACATGTGGGGAATGGATTCCCCATGGAATTTACCTACCACAATCTCCAATGGTTCATTCACTTTTTGTGCCCCTCCTGCCTCCTTCATGGTTTGCCTCTGCAGCAGCCTATTATGTCCTAGGAGACAGAAAGGAAAAATAAAAAACAGAGGAAGAGGTTACAGGTGGGAAATATAAAAGTTATGATGCTGGAAGATGAGCTCCTCAGGTCGGAAGGCATCCAACAAGCTACTGAGGAAGAGCGGAGGACAAGTACAAGTAGATTCAGAGCTGATGAAGCGGCTGGGCCAAAGCCGAAAGGTCGCTCTGTTGTGGATACGTCTGGAAGCGAAAGGAAAGTCCAGTGCTGTAAAGAAAAATATTGCATAGGAACCTGGAATGTAAGAACCATGAACCCTGGTAAGCTGGATGTGGTCAAAAATGAGGTGGCAAGAATAAATATTGACATCCTGGGCACCAGTGAACTAAAATGGATGGGAATGGGCGAATTCAGTTCGGATGACCATCATATCTACTACTGTGGGCAAGAATCCCGCAAAAGAAATGGAGTGGCCCTCATAGTCAACAAAAGAGTGGTGAAAGCTGTACTGGGATGCAATCTCAAAAATGATAGAATGATCTCGATACAAATCCAAGGCAGACCAATTCTATGAAGACTTACAACACCTTATAGAAATAGGGGATTGGAATGCTAAAGTAGGGAGTCAAGACATAAAAGGAACAACTGGCAAGTTTGGCCTTGGAGTTCAGAACGAAGCAGGGCCAATCACATCACACTCATTTAACCCTTTCCTTATGACCCACCTAGGAGGCAAACGCCACATAAATCTAAATCAAATCCCTTATGAATACACAGTGGAAGGGAGGAACAGGTTTAAGGATTTAGATTTGATGGACAGAGTGCCTGAAGAACTATGAGTGGAGGCTCGTAAAATTTTAAAAGATGATGCTGTTAAGGTGCTTCACTCAATATGACAGTAAGTTTGGAAAACTCAGCAGTGGCCAGAGGATTGGAGAAGATCAGTCTACATCCCAGTCCCAAAGAAGGGCAGTGCCAAAGAATGCTCCAACTACCACACAATTGCACTCATTTCACACGCTAGCAAAGTTATGCTTAAAATTCTACAAGACAGGCTTAAGCTATATGTGGACCAAGAACAAAAACAAAAATCATTCCAATGAAAAGGAAATGCAAGAAGGGGAAGAAATGAAGGTAGTGAGAGATTTTACTTTCTTGGGCTTGGGATTTTACTTTCTTGATCACTGCAGATGGTGACAGCAGTCACGAAATTAAAAGACGCCTGCTTCTTGGGAGAAAAGCAAAGACAAACCTAGACAGCATCTTAAAAAGCAGAGACATCACCTTGCTGACAAAGGTCCGTATAGTTAAGCCATGGTTTTCCCAGTAGTGATGTGTGGAAGTGAGAGCTGGACCATAAAGAAGGCTGATCGCTGAAGAATGGATGCTTTTGAATTATGGTGCTGGAGGAGACTCTTGAGAGTCCCATGGACTGCAAGAAGATCAGACCTCTCCATTCTGAAGGAATGGTCACTGGAAGGACAGATCCTGAAGCTGAGGCTCCAGTACTTTGGCCACCTCATGAGAAGACTCCCTGGAAAAGACCCTGGTGCTGGGAAAGATGGAGGGCACAAGGAGAAGGGGGCGACAGAGGACGAGATGGTGGGACAGTATTCTCAAAGCTACCAACATGAGTTTGACCAAACCGCGGGAGACAATGGAAGATAGGAGTGCCTGGAGTCCATGGGGTCACGAAGAGGCGGACACGACTAAACAACAACAAGTTGCTTTGGGAGACGATAATCAGGCATAGCCCAGTTCTGTGAAGCTTGGAGGGGGGGTGAGGCATCTGGGTTTTAGCAATGCAGTGGTACCTCGGGTTAAGAACTTAATTCGTTCTGGATGTCCGTTCTTAACCTGAAACTGTTCTTAACCTGAGGTACCACTTTAGCTAATGGGGCCTCCCGCTGCCGCCGCGCAATTTCTGTCCTCATCCTGAAGCAAAGTTCTTAACCTGAGGTACTATTTCTGTACAAGCCAAGCCCTGGCTCCATGGCTCACCTGAGTTAAGAAATCCTCTTGCCTCCAAGTTGGGAGAGACCCCCTTTTTTCAGCACTGAACGGCCACATGCTGAGAGCAATGGCGGCTGTGCTGCTGCTTCTAAGTCCAGCTCAGCTTCAGCCCCTCCCCCCATGCCCCCTTCTAGAACCAACCGCTCTCAACCGACTCTCACCTGCCCCGCTTTCAAACTTCCTTTCCAAGCCTCCTTCCATCTTCCGTCTCCACCAGAATTCCACTCTCTCTCTTCCCCTCCCTCCCTGCTTGACATTCCCTTTGGAATTGTAATAGCATCACCTCACAATAATAATATTGCCACTCATCTCCTCTAGGCCTCCTACCTTGAGAATCCATCTTTCTCTACCAACTCTCACTGTCATCTGACAGGCATCCCCCTTGCAGGGCACTATAAGGCTTGCTTGCAAAGCAGCACTTGCATCAGCGGGCAAACAGGGGCCAGGCTGCTGGGTTGTCTGGCAGCTGAATGAAGAAAAATAAAACCAGGGGGGTCAAAGTGTGCTGGGATGAGGCCACTGTGGGTAAGGCCAGAAGGGGCTGCTGGGGGGGGGTTGTGCCTCCCCTTCTTCTGCATCTTGCTCCCCCGCCCGTTCCTTCAGCTGCTTGAGAGAATCATAGCATGGTCGAGTTGGAAGGGATGCCAAAGGTCGTCTAGTCCAACCCCCGGCAGTGCAAGGATCCTGCCCATTGCCAGCCCCTGGCTAGGCTCCACACTCCCACCACCTTCTTACCTGCCGGATGCACAGACCCCTTGCCATTCTGCATGGGGTGGGGAAAGGGGAGAGAGAGATGTTTTGCTCCCTGTCCCTCCGGACATGGATATGAGAGCCCTGTCAATATCTCAAGGGCGTCACAGGGAGGAAACTTGTTTTCTCCTGCTCCAGAGGCCCTCAGGACCTGAAGCCATGGCTTCAAGTGACCAGAAAGGAGATTCCGACTCCAGGAAGAACTTTCTGACAGCAAGAGCTGTTTGACAGGGGGAGGAAATCCCTCGGAAGGCGGTAAGACTCTCCTTCCTTGGAGGTTTTTCAGCAGAGCTTGGACGGCCATCTGCCATGGGTTCTTGAGCTGAGATTCCTGCATTGCAGGGGGTTGGACTAGATGACCCTCGGGGTCCCTCGCAACTCGACAATTCTAGGATCCTCTGATTTAAAGTGCATCCAGTGAGCGTTTAAAGCGCATGACGTCCCCCAAATGATCCTGGGCATTGCAGATTCCCTCTCAGAGAGGCCAGTGTGGTGTAGTGCTTAAGAGCGGTGGACTCGTAATCTGGTGAACCGGGTTCGATTCCCCGCTCCTCCACATGCAGCTGCTGGGTGACCTTGGGCTAGTCACACTTCTCTGAAGTCTCTCAGCCTCACTCACCTCACAGAGTGTTTGTTGTGGGGGAGGAAGGGAAAGGAGAATGTTATCCCCTTTGAGACTCCTTAAGGGGGAGTGAAAGGTGGGATATCAAATCCAAACTCTTCTTTTTCTTTTTCTTCTCCTCCTCCTCCTCCTCATAGACCTGCAAATCCCAGAAGCCCTAACAAACTACAATTCCCAGGATCCTTTGGGGGAAGACACCTGCTTTTTAGAACAGAGAGGAGAACCTGCAGCTGACTTCCCCCAATTTCCTAGGAACCAGGAACGGGAAGTTCAAGTGCTTCTAAGAGGATGACTTCACAGAGCAGGGGGGATAAAATATTGCTCCAAAAGTTGGCTGCCTCCCCTGGATGTACATTTCCAAAATAGAAGATGAAAAACAAAATACAGCAAGAGTGTTGTGCAGGCTCCTATTTGTTATGTGCAAACAGCTTTAGATACCTATGAGGTCCATAAATTACCATGTAGCATATATTCAACACAAAAAGCAGTGGCAATTTGTTGTTGACAAAGGACAGCTGGACATATAAAGGGCCCCATTACCTTCAGTATCTTAGGGCCTCATCAAACCTAAATCCGGCTCTGCAATGGACGTTCGGCTTCCAAAGAACGTTCGCAAACCAGAACACTCACTTCTGGGGTTGCGGCAATTGGGAGCCAAAACGTTCGAGTGGCAAGGCGTTTGAGATCCAAGTTACAACTGTATGTTCTTCTAAAGTTTTTTTTAAAAATGCTTTCAGCTTTAGGTCTTTGCTGAATGAAATGGTCTTAAATAGATGCCGTGAGCTATCTTGAGCAGTTGTGGAAAGATTTTGAGTATTTCAAATAAACAAACGGCAGTGAGTGAAGCCATCAGTACGATCAGTCCTGAGACCAAAAGACTCTGCAATACTCCCAAATTTATGTCAGGATAATACTTCCTAGGGCTGAGCCTTCAAATCTGCTCACATGTTGCAGTGCTAAACACATTGGCAATGAAATGTATTTTTTACCAATTCTATGCAGGAAAACCCCCAGTAGTGAGCCCACCTACTCCTACCATCTAGAACTAAAGACCTGGGTTTTCAGATCAGAGGATAGGACTTCAGGTCTGGTTTCTACTTCTGCTCCTTTCCTTTCTTCTTGTTGAAAACAGCATCTTCCAGTATTCCAGTTGCTGGTTGTGGTCCTACCCTGTCTTTTCTCCCCCACCTTTAGCACATATATTCTCAGTGGAGGAACCAGCTTCATGAGTCACGGTTATAAGCCGGTTTATTACAAAACTGACTAAGAATTTGTTTTTAAACAAAGATCTCTGCTTGGAATGTAGGGATAAGGAGAGACGCTTTCAAAGTGAAGCAAAACTCAGCCGTTCTCCCAGCACTGAGGCTCAGCCACATGGAGACTAATCCTGTACATAAGATTAATGTTGTCGGCTTCATGTTGCATTTGTGATGTTCTATCATGTCATTGTTATTTATTGTTTGTAAGCCGAACTGTCAGGGGTCCTTTACCAAGCCTCAGCACCACTGCCAAATAAAAAGGTCCTCCTCCTCCCAGCCACCTTTCTGGCTTCGCCTGGAAGAAAGGGGTTGTGGGTAGAGCTTCCCAAGGAGAAGATCATAAGAGGCGCTCTTGCAAGGTGAAGCAATCTCTGAGATTCACCCTTCTTCTAGTTTTGATGCTGGCTTCTTAAAGAGACTCCACCCCATTACCCTGCTGCTGGAATGCTAATGCTTCTTTGGCTCTGTGTCATGGGGGCCTGAGAGGATGGATTAGATATCATTTGCGAAGTGCTTTGAAGATGAACTCCACTGTATAAACATGGAGCATTACTAGTCTCCTTTAAGCAGCTCCCATCCATCAGAATCCCATTTCCAGTGTCGTTTTATTTTATTACATTTTTTCCTGATGCGCTGACATTCCTGCCATAATCTGATTTTCATTAGCTGTGATGTACTACAGAGATTTGGACTTCCAACATTCACCAGCATTTGTTACCATAAGTGTTACCACAAGTGAGCAGTGCTGCATGCTGGGAGGAAGGGAGGGGAGAATAGCTTGACTTCTGGTCACAGAACAGCTCTTAAAAAGTTGTCGTTGTGTGCAGGGTTATGTTGCAGGAAAGCTCAGCTGCAGTTCTCAGGAACGATTCTGGGGGATGAGCAACCAAAACTATCTTCTCCCAGACCTGTTGCAACAGAGCCAGGTTTCGAATTGTTCAGCAAACCAGCTGAAAGTTGCTCAGAACCACTTTCCGGAACCTCAGAGCAAGCCTATTCCCAACAAGGTAAATGCCACATATTATGACAATAAACAAACTGAAATGCAATCCTTCCTTTGAGATTCAAACTTCTCTGAATTATATGATGCAGTTCTCCAATCAAAAAAGCATACACACAAAAAATGCACATTGTAATGAAAATAACATACAAAACTACTAGGGGAAATGCCTTGCAAAAATGTGTAATAGGAGAGGTTGTGTGCAAAAATTCATATCTCAGGACAGTTGCGCTGGCTTGACCCTGTGATTGAGAGGGACTAGCACCACCAATGTGCTGACGTCATGTGCAACATGCTCATGCTGTGTGTATATTCCGCATGACTTGCTGACATCATTTGCGCATGCCGCCTGGCATATTATGCACATGCTGCGCAAGTTATGTGAGCATGTCGCACAACGTGACTATTGAGTTGTTGATGTTTTTGTTAGTTTTAGATGTCCAGCAATGTCTAAAATGTCATATATTTTGAAGCCCTGTAGTAACTCTGTTTTATCCTGAGGGGTGATAGATATTGGCCATTAGCATTCCATTGCATCTTGCCAGAAGTTTTGGTCTGCATTGCTATGGATCTGCAGGGAGGCTGTGCCAGTTACTTGAGGTTGTTATACGTTCCAAATTAAAGGAAAGCATTTATGTTCATTTACTTCAGTCTTCTCCTTTCAGCTGTTTTGGAAGGGAGATTTAATGGTGAATCATGTGTGTCTGTGTGGTGGTGAAGAGAAATAACCTGCCCAACACATGTTATTGCTGTATAATTTTTATAGATGTGAAAGAACTAGATGTATCTACCCTTTGTTTTTGTTTTCCTTTCCAATGAAGCTTTAGAGTACAATCCACTGCTAATCATCCAGATTTCTAATAGTTAGATCCACTTCCACCTTCTAGAATCAGAGAGTCATAGAAATGTAGAGTTAGAAAGCACCACAATGATCATCTAGTCTAAATGCAGGAATCTATTTGCCCAACATGGGGCTTGAACCCATCAACCTGAAATTAAGAGCCACATGCTCTACCAACAGAGCTACCCCAGCTGGAACTTCTACACACCTTCCATTCCAGACCCCTGATAAGTACCCAGTCTTACTGGATGTCTGGAAGGGGTTTCAGAGCAGTGGGCCAGACTCTACTACTCACTCAACTAGGGCTCTGGTCAGATCTACTGCTCCTTCCCATATTACCCCACTTTCTTCTTCACAGCCTAGGTGGCTTTCTAGTAGCATTGGCCGCAGAGTATCTTAGTGCAGCAACCCAGCAGAATGCAATGTACATAAGCTCTGCAGTGGTACCTCGGTTTACGAACAGCCCTGTTTGGGTTACAAACTTCCGCAAAACCAGAAGTCTATGAACTTTACCTCGGTCTAGGAACGGAATCCGAATGGTGGAAGGGCACCGGCGGTGGGAGACCTCATTAGGGAAAGCGCAGCTTCAGTTTAAGAACGGGCTTCTGGAACAGATTAAGTTCGTAAACCGAGGTACCACTGTAATTAAGTTGTGGTATCACTTTCAAAGCAAGGTTTTAGCTTCGTTTGGGGTTTTTTTAAGGAGGGTGTTGAAGTAGAACCATCCATCCCAGAGACATCAGCCTGTCCCAACCCTGGGCCTCCAGATCTTGTTGGACTACAACTCCCATCATCCCTGACCACCGGTTCTGCTGTCTTAAGAATTATGGGAGTTGTAGTCCATCAGCATCTGGGGGTCCAAGGCTGGGAAAGGTCACTGTATAGTATACATGTAGCACCATCAATGCAGTCGGTTGTGATTAAGTTCCTTTGTTTCATCTTAATTTCCCCCCCCCCATTTTAGGCACCGAGCACTAACAACACCCCCTCAAAAAATAGTTCCTCATCTACGACATCATTCACATCATTCATAGATCCTAGGCTTCTACAAATGTCACCTCCTTCAAGTCCAACTGGACCAAACTGTGGTTCTCGTGAGTACAGTTTCTTTTATTGCAGAACATGCCATATTTGCCTCTTTTGGAGGGGAGGAGTGAAATCGTGTCCTCCCTTAAAGAGGGCACGTGTTGCGGTGAGACCTGGAGACTGGCCACCTGTGTTGTGGGTGGGTAAGATTGGTCAGCCACAACACCCGATTGGTAGGTCCCTCGTTGCTGGGTGTAATCTGGCCAATGGGGTGCAGTCCAAATGGATCGAGGGACCTATATATGCCCATGCACGTGACCCAGAGCTTCCTCTTTCGGCTCGTGCATTCGGAACACCCACCCACCTCTCCCTACTTTTCGGGCTGTGCGCTTGACCTTGCTATGCCGTCGTGTGTCGTCTGTCGTTGGGACAGGGGCACGGCAGGAATTTTCCCCACTTGGCTGATTGGCTGTTGCCATTTGGGTTTCACCTGCTGCATAGCAAATCGTCACAACTTTTAAGGTTGTGGATAGGCTCTGGTTCAGGTGATAGGGATGGGAGAACGCTCTCGCCATCCCTATGTGAAGTGTATTCCATTAAAGGAATCCAGGGACTCAACTTGGTTTGGTCAGCCCCCGAGAGGGGGTTGTCCCCATGCCAGAGTCCAGGGGGACATACAGGTGGCAGAGATAGCCTGTTTCCGGCTTTCCGCTTATCCAGGTGTTCAGCCTTGGCTGACCTATGCTTGTGCCCTGGGTCAGCGCTACCTGCATGGCAGGGAGCTAGTCCTCAATGGTAGCATTCGCTTGTAAATGATGGCTTTCCATAATCAGGTGACTCTTACTTTGCTTCTCCCCTGGCACTAGTGGAATAAACCACAATTCCTGAGTAGGGATAAGGGAGAAATTCAGTTTGGTTGCACATCTAAAGATGAACTTACCTAATTTGCACTTTCTGAAACAATGCAAAGGCATCCTTCATAATGTGCCCTTCTCCAAATTTTACAAAGCAGGACTCCAGTCAAGCAATGTGTACAAAAATACACATATGAACAACAAAAGTGTGCATATAAATGCATATATTAGTGAAAACGACATACAAAAATGCACTACATATGGTGGAGGTTGCTTTGAAAAAATATGTACATTAGGCAAAAATGCATACAAAAAGGTGTATATCAGGACTAAACTGAAATGTTGTCTTTTAAATCACAAACTGATGTGGAAATGTAGAGAACTGAACTTAAGATTAGAAAGATGAGAAACTGGGAGAAACTGAAATTGACATAGTCACCCATCCGAATCCCGGTCTCAGTCTTACAAGGATCATGGCTTGCTCCACTCCAAGCAAGGGTGGACTTGGGTCTTTCAAATTTATGCATCACCAATATTTGATGCCCCCTGCACCTCCTGCCTACTGTACTGCTCAGTTCACTACATCATAGTTGCAACACCCTGGAGAACTCCCTAGGCCCAGTGCCCAGTGCAGCAGAACTGGTCGCACTACTCTAATCCACCTCTGCTCCAAGCCAAATGTTGTTTTTGGCTTCCCATTCATGGTTTATTCAAGTGAACCACGGATGGTAAACCATTATGTATGGTTTTCCGTGACCTACAAATTCGCCTGGTAGAAGGTGGACTCCCAGCAGGCAAGCACCTTATTTACTTAGATAATTCTTTGTTCTTTGGGCTGAATACACTGGTCTGTCACATTTTCTGGTGCCAATATGGAATGTCAGTGCATAGGGAATACCATGCAAATAGCTGCTTCAAAGGAATGACTTTTGTCAAGACTGACAAAACTCCCTGTACCCCACCTGCTCTGATCCTAAACATTATCAGGCTCCTTCCAGTAGTTGCTATTTGCATGTTTAAAATGTGCACATTAAATGCAAATGAATAGCATCACTTGTGGTCTGGCCCTTAGGTCACATCTACACCATAAATTTAAAGCAAATGCTCTCTCACAAAGCTATAGTTCGCAGCATCATTAACAAGCCACGGCTCCCTGGATTCCTTGGAGGAAGCAATGTGCTTTAAATGTATATTGTGGATGTGACATATTAGATGTCATTCAAAAAGAGAGTAGGAATCCTGCTTTCATGAGGGGCACACTTAGAGCGTGGGGCACAGTTGCCTCACAAGCCATGTGTTGTGCAAGAAAACATAACAATCGTTTTATAAAAACTCTCTGCTTCTCTTCCCCAGCATCCAGTGCAAAACCAGAGCCCACCAGCAGGCAAAATGCAAGGAAAGGCTCAGTGGTCAACGTGAACCCCACCAATATCCGGCCACAGAGTGACAGCCCAGAAATCCGCAAATACAAAAAGAAGTTCAACTCTGAGATCTTGTGTTCCGCATTGTGGGGTAAGAAAGTTTATCTGAAGCAGAAATAGATGGCTTGCGATTCTGAGGTTCTTGGAGGCTTGTTCAGATCTTTAAAAATATAGGGGGAAGGGCCAAAGCACCCTGGAAGAGCACTTACTTTGCGTGATCGTGGGTTCAATCCCCAGCATCTCCAGGTAGGAGTGGGAAAGACTTTCACCTGGAACCCTGGAGAGCTGCTGCCAGTCAGTGTAGCCAATATTGCAGCAAGATGGACCAATAGCCTAACTCATTGCAAGGCAGCTTCCTATGTTGCTATTGTTACTTGTGAGATTTATATACTGCTCTTTATCAAAGGGCCACAGGGTGGTTCACAGAATAAAGTACCGGATAAAAACAAGTAAATACTTAAAACACAACAGCAAAGCCATAGCCTCCCCCTTCCCACAGACACATTTAAAATATTCATCAACCCAAGGCCTGGTTAAAAAGGAACGTTTTCGCCTGGCAACTAAAATATATATAATGAAGGTGCCTGGTGAACCTCCCTGGGGAGAGCATCCCACAAACAGGGAGCCACCACAGAAAAGGCCATGTTTTGCCACCTTCTGGACCTCTCTTGGAAGAGGCACACGAAGAAGGGTGAACACAGAGTCCAGAATGGTTTATATGGGAGAGAGGCGGTCCTTGAGGTATTGCAGTCCTGTTTCCGTTCCCATTCAGTAAATTGCCCCGTTCCTGCTCACCCTGATTGTTGAGTTGAAGTGTCCTGGAATGCAGCTGGAGCACTTACTAGCAAGGCAAGATCGGCAGTAAAGCATCAGAGGAGCTGTCCAAAAGGAGATGTTGCTTGAGCAACAGCTAGGTAGCAGCTGAGTTTTTGTAACCCAGTCTTACCCTTTTCTGGAGCATCAGTAGGGACCTGGTCTAGAGCATGTGTCAGTTTTTTGCTTCTTTCTGCCTCTCAAGTCATGCCCAGAGATGGGAGGTCTTGTGATACCAGTACATTTTCTGTCCTGGGCAGTAACTTGAGCCCATCACTTTCTGAAGTGGAGAACATTCTGCAACAGAAATCCTGGAAGGGGTGTTGGAAGGTTTGCAGGATTGCAGTCTTGTGGCATCCACCAGTGCGTCTCAGCTACCATTGGTCTTAGAATGTACTATGATCCTCAGTGCAATTCTCTGCCTCTGAGCTGGCCTCGACATGAAGCCCAGTTTCCTTCATCTGAGTGTGATATACCGAAATGCTGGATGGACTGCACCACCTGTCATTTAAAGATCCATCCTCATTATTGATGCCTTAGCTCCCCATCAGCTTTAATTTTCCATCTTCCTGACACCAGGCAGCACGACGACAAGCTCCATGGAGCTGATACAATATTTTACCCACACCTCCTGCCTTGATTCGAGCCTTAAATGAGAAACAAAATAAATGAATGAAATGCCGGAAGAAATTATCCCAGGAAATGTAGATTTACAGTTTACAGCTCTCTGGGTTTCATGTGATGTATGTTTGGAGGAGGCCAAGATTTTAAATTAAGAACAGAGCACCATAGCAAAGCTGGTAATGATATGTGTGCTGAGCTGGAGAGCGCTATGTTCTTACCAGCCCATTGCTAGCATTCCGCTGCTTTTTCTCTCTTTTTTTTGTGCTGCGTAATGCCTTATGCCATCTCATTATTTCCGCCAGGAACACTTCGATAAGAAACCTTATCAAACATGGCAACCAAATGGAAGCCTCGCCCGTTGAGTGTCAGCCCGAATCCGCAGTCCCCTCAGCACTTCTGCTGGCTTGAAAACAATTTAGCTGTAGACACATACTTGAGGGTCTCACCCAGAGAAATTTTGCAAGTCTTGTTTAACTTCTTAGGATGTTTCTCGAGAGTGGGTATCCCACTCCAAGTGACATTTCATGACAAATCTATGGGAACTCAAAAATTGTTACCTTGCAATGGTCCCTTCTCTCCCCACAAAAGCTAACTGGCAGAGCAATCCTAACCATGCCTACTCAGAAGTAAGTCCTATTGAAGTCAGTGGTACTTAATCCTAGGTACATGGGTTGGGATGACAGATATAAGCCTTAAATGCCACATATTGGCTGTTCCCCCAAGGTCTTGACTTAGGCCATCACTCTGTGGATTATCACTGAGCGGTGACCCAAAAATTGGAATTTTATGTCGTTGTCTCTGCTCTGTGGAATGTCATTCATGAAGCATCGTCCATCAGTTGCTTCAGACATCTTGTGAAGGCATCACTTTCTGCCTAGACTGTTCCTGACCCATGAAATTGAACCCTGCTATTTCCAAAATCATCTTTTTACTTTTTAAAATCTGTTTTCATAGTGCCGTTTTGCAGCTTTTATGACACTTTGATTGTTTCATATCATTTTTACTTGCCATTTGGAAATGTTTAGATATTAAGTTGTTTGTTTGTTAACAAAATTTACACACTGCTTGACTGTAAAAAAAAAAAAGAACACCCTCAAAGATAAAACTATAAAATCAGGAAAAATGGCAAATGCATTAAAACATGCAAGAAGTTAAAATACTAAAACAGATTAAAATTCACACCAGTGTTTCTAAGAATTTGGGTAGGCTTATCTAAACATGAATATATATTTTTAGCAGGCGCCAAAAAGAGTACAGTGAAGGCACCAGCTTGGTCTCAATAGGCAGGGAGTTCCAAAGTGCAAGTGATGCCACACTAAATGAGTTCTTACAAATGCAGAAACGGTATCATTTGGCACCTGCAATGCCAATTCCACTGATCTGTCATTTGGGTGCATATGGAGTAAGGCAGTCTTGTAGGTAAACTATTACCTATTAAATGTTTTTTGTTGTTGTTTAGTTGTTTAGTCGTGTCCGACTCTTTGTGACCCCATGGACCAGAGCACGCCAGGCACTCCTGTCTTCCACTGCCTCCCGCAGTTTAGTCAGACTCATGTTTGTAGCTTCGAGAACACTATCCAACCATCTCATCCTCTGTCGTCCTCTTCTCCTTGTGCCCTCCATCTTTCCCAACATCAGGGTCTTTTCCAGGGAGTCTTCTCTTCTCATGAGGTGGCCAAAGTATTGGAGCCTCAGCTTCACGATCTGTCCTTCCAGTGAGCACTCAGGGCTGATTTCCTTAAGAATGGAGAGGTTTGGTCTTCTTGCAGTCCATGGGACTCTCCAGAGTCTCCTCCAACACCATAATTCAAAAGCATCCATTCTTTGGCGATCAGCCTTCTTCATGGTCCAGCTCTCACTTCCATACATCACTACTGGGAAAACCATAGCTTTAACTATACGGACCTTTGTCGGCAAGGTGATGTCTCTGCTTTTTAAGATGCTGTCTAGGTTTGTCATTGCTTTTCTCCCAAGACGCAGGCGTCTTTTAATTTCGTGACTGCTGTCACCATCTGCGGTGATCATGGAGCCCAAGAAAGTAAAATCTCTCACTGCCTCCATTTCTTCCCCTTCTATTTGCCAGGAGGTGATGGGACCAGTGGCCATGATCTTCGTTTTTTTGATGTTGAGCTTCAGACCATATTTCGCGCTCTCCTCTTTCACCCTCAATAAAAGAATGCTTTTAAATGCTTTTAGAGAAATGCAAATAACCCCCCCCCCCCAAAAAAAAAACACAACCCACCCAAATTAATTAAATATAAACAAAAAACAAACATAGACCCCTGCAGGATCAGAGCAGCAAACAATCTAGTCCAGGACCCCGATTCTAGTAGTGGGCCAACCAGATGCCCTCAAAGCAGGACTTGAGGGCAGATTGCTCCACCCCACATCTGCCCCACACCAGGGGTTATTCCCTGGCACGCTACTTCTGAATGAAACTTTCACTAAATATACTTAAATTACCAAAACCAGAATGCCCATGCACAATAGTGGGGCACCAGCAGGCTCAGGGGAACCCCAAGGTTCTAAATACTTTAGGAGAGGGATCAAGGCTCGAACCTCTGTAGAGGTCTCAAAGAATCAGTAGGGTAGCACTATTGTTTGCGGCAGCAGATACTGAGTTGGCAAGTCACCGGAAAACAGGATTTATGGCCAAAGGGTAGCTAGATAATATCCAAGTCTTGGCCTTCTTTGAAAGGCTGACGTACCACAATAGTATGATTAGAGGGATGGCAGAAAAATAGCAAACAGTAATTGGTGGCAGAAAAATCACTAATCTGATGTGATTTGGATGCCTTTTCTGGCATATGTCAATAAGAATCGGAATTTACTAGAACCTCCAACAACTTGAGTCGTCAATCTGTGGACGGGTTATATTTTAAAAGTGCCCTCTTCCTGGTGGACAAATGAGAGATTTACTAAGGGGAGGAAATGACTCAAATTGACAAAGAGTAGTTTGACTCACAATATGTGCATTGTAAGACCCATATGATAAGATGCCTCCGCTAGCTTAGTTCAGTTTTTGTTAACACTGCTTTTCTTGTTGTTATCGAAACCCAATCAAAATCATTTGGGGTCGGAGTGGAACAGCCCCCAAACAGTCTAATGGGGACTGAGCGTACCCAGTGACCATGGAATGCTCTCTATTGAGATGGCAAGAAGGGGGGAAGAGAATGGAGCTTTCTGGGAAAGGTTACAGCTGGCTGGCTGGCTGGCACCCTGAACAGGAACAGGCCACACTGCAACATTATGGCCATGCACACACTCCCATTGAATCTGCATCCAGTGCACTCTCACTGCTGGTTTGGGAAGTGGCATGCACACAACATTAGCTGCATCCATATCTGTCCTGCCATTTCAAGTTACAAGAAGGGAGATTCTGACAAGACATCAGGAAGTAAGAGCTTTTCAGCAGTGGAACGGACTCCCTCGGGAGGTTGTGGACACTCCTTCCTTGGAGGTTTTATAGCAGAGGTTGGATGGCCATCTGTCTTGGATGCTTTAGTTGAGATCTTAGTTGTTTAGGGAAGCTTTTAATGTTTGATGCATTACTGTATTTTAATATTTTGTTGGAAGCCGCCCAGAGTGGATGGGGAAACCCAGCCAGATGGGCAGGGTATAAATAAATTATTATTATTATTATTATTATTATTATTATTATTATTATTATTATTATTATCCCTGCATTGCAGGGGGTTGGACTAGATGACCCTCAGGGACCCCTTCCAACGATTCTCTGATTAAGTATTAAATGCTGTGTTGTGATGGACTTCCCCACCAAAACCAGCTTCCACAGGAACTGAGAAAACCAACAGCCTTGCTGTGCTTAAAGGCAGTAATGTGTGCACAGGCTACGTTGCAGGTCCCACCTGTCTTGAGTAAGAGCTGTTGAATACCAATATAGTAACCAAAGTGCTGTTCCATCCATTCACTCTCCAGTGAGGAAGTGGTCCAAATTGCCTTTAGATGGTTTATATTGTCAGGATTACTTGCGCTGATTTTGGTGTTCTTCCATATTTTAACAGGGGTGAATTTGCTTGTGGGGACTGAGAATGGATTGTGGCTTCTAGACAGAAGCGGCCAAGGAAGAGTTTACTCACTGATAACCAGGAGGCGGTTCCAACAGATGGATGTGCTCGAAGGACTCAATGTGCTAATTACCATCTCAGGTTTGTTTGGTGCCTAGAACCATCTGACCTACAGTAGGACCAGAAGCAATTACAAAGAAGATTAGACTGCAAATTGAGTTGTAAAAACTCGTCGGCTCCTCCTGGTGCTTACAATCCTTGTATCTAGGGCAGATGTGATTCAGGGTGTTTCATTGCCTGCTTAGTATGCAAAGTGGTTTGCAAGATTTATAGAGTACACCAGATACTTAAAACTAGTTTAAAGCTGGCTTCTGAGTCTAACAGCATCAATCTCTCTGTGTTTGTTTCTCTAATGTGGCTTCCATCCCTGCCCTGGAAGCTGATGGCAGCAGCCATTAAATTATTCCTCCCTGAGCACAGGCTGGGCATGTATATGTCTGATATCAGTGTTCTGAAATTATGGGTCACAGCCACCTCACCCTGGACATCCCTATTCAATCACTGGTACCATCTGAGGGAGTCCTGTTAGCACAACTCTCACCAATAAGATGAGATGCCTTCAGTCTTATGAGTCTTACTCTGTGGAATTCCTTGCCACTAGAAATCAGACAAGCACCATCACTGCTGAATTTTGGACACCTGATTAAAACTGTTTTATTTCAGGAGGGTTTTGCCTCATGAGTGCTTCTCCGATGCTTTAGAATCTTTTTGTTTGTTTGCATTTCTGAGGTTTTAAGTTTCTGAGGCTGTAAATTTTTGAAAGTTCATTTATGTTTTAAAATTTGCATCTTGTACCTGTACAAGCTGCTTTGACACCTGGGCCCTGGGAAGCAGGGTATACATTTTTAACATTAATAGTAATGATCATGATGGTGGTAGGTGTGGCTTAGGGTGGATGTGCACTCATGGTTTTTGATGCTAAAAATGAATTTCAAAAATGGTTCTGATGACCATATTTCCACACGAAGTTCTTTTCAAACGTTAGTGATGTGTTGTTTAAATGTGGCACCAGAGGGCGCTGCAGACCTATCCCTGTCCCAAAAAATACCTGGTAAACCTTGTGGGAAACGAAGCGAAGGAAGAAACCAAATGCTTTGACGTTTCAGAATGATGTTTTTAATATTGTTCTAATAATGTTTAAAAGGTGGGTTTCGATCCAGCCCTAGACTCTCCACTAAAGTTTGCAAATTATATACAGTACTAACTTTTATGGGAACAAACTGTTAGTTACAGAGTGTTCAGACTTCCACGTTACAAACTGCTCTTTGTCAAAAGCATGGAAAGACAGGTATTAACCCCATCCAGGTGGTTTTTCATGATAAGACCCATAACTCTCCCGTGCGAAGTTATCTCCTATAGCTACAGGAGTGGCCATATTTTTTGTTGTTCTGAACAATGCTGATGCACCACACACAGAGAGATTATGGCTTACGACGAAAAAAGGGGGGGGGGGACGACGACTCGCTAAAACAGAATGCCCTCAACCTTTAGGACATGTTTTGAACCGACAAAATCAAAACAGAGTAAATAAGACTTGTTGAAAGATGAAGTAATGGGGCTTTCCACACACACACACACACACACACACACACACACACACACACACACAATGAGGGCCCATGCTCAATGCTTGCCAACTGAGGGCTACCAAGCACACTCTCATGTATGCATGCACGCACACACAACCCCACACGTGCAGCAGACACACTCAGCACACAGGTAGACCACACAGCAACCGTTTACAACACCTTGGAAATAAATACATAGCAACACACCCTCTTTCTGCCCTGCCCTCACATGATATAGGCCAATATACTATAAAAGGTAAAGGGACCCCTGACCATTAGGTCCAGTCGTGACCGACTCTGGGGTTGTGGTGCTCATCTCACTTTATTGGCCGAGGGAGCCGGCGTACAGCTTCCGGGTCATGTGGCCAGCATGACTAAGCTGCTTCTGGTGAACCAGAGCAGCACACGGAAACGCCGTTTACCTTCCCGCCGGAGCAGTACCTATTTATCTACTTGCACTTTGAGGTGCTTGCGAACTGCTAGATTGGCAGGAGCAGGGACCGAGCAACGGGAGCTCACCCTGTCTTGGGGATTCGAAACGCTGACCTTCTGATCGGCAAGTCCTAGGCTCTGTGGTTTAACCCACAGTTAACCACACATGCACACAGACACATAGATGCACCACACATTACAGTTTAAACCACTCCACCCTGCCCAGTGCTGAGATGGGGCAATTTTAATCTCCGCCACAGCACTGGGCTGCACATGAATACAAATCTGGGCTGAAGGTTCACCACCCCTCGCCTTACAGGGTGTCGAGTGAAGGAGCTACTACGAAGTAAACAAAGGAGATCCAACAAACAGATCTGGGGTGCAAAACAGATTGTTTGGAACGTCACCCTGAACTGCAGTTGTACTAGTGATACTAAGGAATGGTGCCTTTCATAAGGCTCGGCTTGCACAACGAAAGCTTAACTGAACTAGGATCACGTCTGAGGGCACAGATACACAAGTATTGGTTTATTTTTTTATATACGTTCTCACCACAAGGTGGTGCTATTGCTTTACTGTCTGACTGCGATGATCCAAGAACATATATCCATCACTGAGCGTGAGCTTTGCACACAGAAAAACTCTGGCTTCGCTGCCTGACATCTCTGCTAAAAATGATATTAGTCAAGTAGATATCAGAAAGACCTCTGCCCGAGTCTTTGCGGAAACAGCTGCAAGACAGAGGTTTGGTATGCACACCACAGATTTAAAGCACTCGGCTTCCGCTCCCCCTGCCCCCAAAAAACCCTGGAGACCGTACTTTGGGAATTGCAACTCTGTGAGGGGCAAACCACAGTTCCCAGGATTTTGGGGCAAAGGAAGCTATGTGTTTTAAATGTATCCTAATGGAATGGTGTTTACGCAGCCAGAATAGGCAATATAGTGGTACCTTGGGTTACATACGCTTCAGGTTACAAACTCCACTAACCCAGAAATAGTACCTCGGGTTAAGAACTTTGCTTCAGGATGAGAACAGAAATTGTGCTCCGGCGACATGGCGGCAGCAGGAGGCCTCATTAGCTAAAATGGTGCTTCAGGTTAAGAACAGTTTCGGGTTAAGTACGGACCTCCGGAACAAATTAAGTTCTTAACCCGAGGTACCACTGTACTGGCTTGATATTAGGCATCTTTCCTCTTAGTTTAAGATATTACCAACCTCAAAACGACTTCCAGCCAAGTTGGTGGTGTGATACAGCCTAGCACTCCACAGTCATGTAGAGAAGTTAAGTTTTCAAACAGAATTCCTTTTCTATTTCTGCTCCAATAAATTGGCAGGCAAAAAGAACAAGCTACGTGTCTACTATCTATCCTGGCTCAGGAATAAGATCTTGCGGAATGATCCGGATGTGGAAAAGCGACAAGGCTGGGTATCTGTGGGTGACCTAGAAGGCTGCATACACTACAAAGTTGGTGAGTTTTCCCCTTGTGGGCTGCTAATAGCCAATTTTAGCACAATATTTCTGTTGTTCTTGTTCACTCTGTTTCACTTCAAGATCATTAAAATAATGTTTTAGTTTCCTGTTAATAAGAGAATAAGCTATGGAGTAAACCCTGTGCAAATCTAGAGTGGTTGGGTGGCGTCTTGTACACCTCCTTCCAGCAAAATGGGCCTGCAGGATGGAGATTCCTCACCCCTTCTTTGAGGGCTTATTTGAACACACCAGATTCAGAGGTTGAAACCACTGCGGTAATATAGCTATTGTCTACATGAGCAAGATTTCCAAGGCCTTTTATTCAGATCCACATGCTGAAATAGGTCATTTGCGTGTGGAACAACATATACTGCAGACACTGTCAACTAGGAGCAATATCCCATCAAGATTTTGCATTATCACTTCTTACCAGTTTTGATCCTAAATGGTTACATACAGAGGAAATGTTCTTTCATGTGCGGTGGACTTGTAAAAGGGTAAAAGAGTATTGGGAAATGATCCATAAAGAATTGGGGGGGGGGATGTTTAAAAGTACGGCGGTTTTTATTTATATATTTTTATTTTATTTTATTTTTGTTTGTGGTGGGATAAATGTTGAGTTGGGGTGGGGATGAGTTTTATTTTAGTATAATTGTTTTTGGCTTTGCTTTTACTTTTATTATTTTGTTAGGCTATTGTATAGTTTGTATTTTGCTTTTTAAGGGGAAAGGGTCATGGCTGCCTGGGAGTGAGCCTCAGCCAACAGAATGGCTGGGGGAGGTTCCACAGGGGGGGATGTATTGGGACACCCGATCTCGGTGATCACGGGCAGGAAGAGGAGTTACGCTAAGACCAGACCATGTCATTACCGAGGAGGCAGGTTTAGTCCTTGTTTGAGGACTATCCCTGCCTCCAGGTCTGGTCCTGACCGGAAGGATACTGGAATCAGCAAGGGAAACCCACATGACCTGAAAGTGTTGCTGTGCAATGCCAGGTCAATGATGAATAAAACCACTGCCATCCACGACCTGATTGTGGATGGAGGATTTGACCTGGCATGTGTGACAGAGACCTGGTTGGATGAAGCAGATGGGCCTGTCCTTGCCGCTTCTTGCCCACCAGGTTTCTCTTATGCACAGCAACCCAGGTCATGTGGGCGGGGAGGGGGGGTTGCAGTGATTTTTAGGAAGTCATTAGTCTGCACCAGGCGTCCTATTGGGAAGACCCAGTTCTCTGAGTGCATGTTCTGGAAGTTGGGCAATAGGGGCAGTACAGGATTCCTATTGGTGTACCGACCTCCCCGCTGCACCAAGGATTCCCTGCCCGAGCTGCTTCAGGTTGTGGCAGATGTTCTCCTGGAGACACCTAGTTTGGTTGTCCTAGGGGATTTTAACATCCATGCCGACACGACCTTACAAGGGGTCGCTCGGGACTTTGTGGAAAGCATGGCCTCCATGGGGCTGTCTCTGAATAAGTTTGGCCCAACTCATAGCTGTGGACATGCCTTAGACTTGGTGTTTACCTCTATGGATGTTTGTGATCTGACACTAAGTAAAAGCGAAACAAAAGAAGTGCCATGGTCAGATCACTTCTTGGTGCAACTGGACTTCTCCGCGACCCTTCCCCTCTGCGGGGAGGTGGGACCGATTCGGATGGTCCGCCCCCACCACTTAATGGATCCAAATGGTTTCCAGAGAGTGGTAGGGGATGTTGATGGCCTTTCAGCTGTACCCTCTTCGATTGCATGGAGCCCAGACAGCCCCATGGTTTTCCATGGATCTGAGGGCAATGAAACAATCACTGAGATGGCTAGAGCACTGGTGGTGGATAACCCATTCTGAAGCTGACAGGACACAGGTTAGAGCTTAACGTCGAGCCTACCAAGTGGTGATGGTAACGGCGAATACAAGAATACTTCGCCGCCTCTATTGCATCTGCAGAAAACAGCAGCAGGAGACTTTTTCAGGTGGTTCACAATCTATCAGAACCACCTTCATCATCGGGGCCAGGTAGGGACCCCAAGATCTCCTGCAATGCTTTTGCAAAGTTTTTTGCAGATAAAGTCGCTCAGATTCGGAAGGAGGTAGACTCCACCGTGGCAGCAGGGCCAGGGCGGGAGAGTGCTAGAGTCCTGTCTAGTCATGTTATATGGGATCAATTTCAATCTGTTACCTCCGAGGATATGGACAGGCTGCTTGGACAAGTGAAACCTGTCTCCTTGATCCTTGTCCATCCTGGCTTATAAAAGCAAGCTGGGAAGGGCTGGGCAATGGGCTCTGTAGGGTGGTGAATGCTTCCCTCTGTGAGGGAGCCTTCCCAGACCCGCTGAAAGAGGCGGTCATTAAACCGCTTCTTAAAAAAAACATCTTTAGACCCAGCCAATATGGCCAACTATCACCCAGTCTCAAATCTTCCATTCTTGGGAAAGAATGGGTGATTGAGTGGGTGGTTGCTGAACAACTCCAAGCATGCCTGGAGGATGTGGACCATTTGGATCCTTTCCAATCGTGATTCAGGCCTCATCATGGGACTGAAACTGCCTTGGTCTCACTGGTTGATGATCTCTGGCGGGCTAGGGACAAAGGTGAGAGCTGTTTCCTAGTTCTGCTGGATCTCCCAGCGGCTTTTGATACCATCGACCATAACATCCTTCCGGAACGTCTAGAGGGGTTGGGAGCTGGGGACACTGTTATATAGTGGTTTCGCTCCTTCCTCCTGGGCTATGTCCAGAAAGTGTGGGGGGTGAGTGTTCAGACCCCTGGGCTCTCACTTGTGGGGTGCCTCAGGGTTCTGTCCTCTCCCCCATGCTTTTTAATATCTTTATGAAGCCACTGGGAGAGATCATCAGGGGCTTTGGGTTGGGTGTTCATCAATATGCGGATGATACCCAGTTCTACCTCTCTTTTAAATCAGAACCAGTGAAGGCGGTGAAGGTCCTGTGTGAGTGTTTGGAGGCAGTTGGAGGATGGATGGCAGCTAACGGATTGAGGTTGAATCCTCAGAAGTACTGTTCTTGGGGGACAGACTGGTGTGGAGGACTCCCTGACCCTGAATGGGGTAATTGTGCCCCTGAAGGACCAGGTGCGCAGCCTGGGAGTCATTTTGGACTCACAGCTGTCCATGGAGGCGCAGGTTAATTCTGTGTCCAGGGCAGCTGTTTACCCAGTGGCGTAGCGTGGGTTGTCAGCACCCGGGGCAAGGCAAGTAATTTGCACCCCCTAACCCGTGGATTTGCGCCCCCTAACCTGTGGATTTGCCCTAACCCCAGATGTTGCGCCCGGTGCGGCCGGCCCCCCCTGCACCCCCCACGCTACGCCACTGTGTTTACCAGCTCCATCTGGTACACAAGCTAAGACCCTACCTGCCCACAGACTGTCTTGCCAGAGTGGTGCATGCTGTAGTTATCTCCCGCTTGGACTACTGCAACGCGCTCTACGTGGGGCTACCTTTGAAGGTGACTTGGAAACTGCAATTAATCCAGAATGCAGCAGCTAGACTGGTGACTGGGAGTGCCCGCAGAGACCATATAACACCGGTCCTGAAAGATCTTCATTGGATCCCAGTACGTTTCCAAGCATAATTCAAAGTTTTGGTGCTGACCTTTAAAGCCCTAAATGGTCTCGGTCCTTTATACCTGAGCATCTCCACCCCCATCATCCAGCCCGGACACTGAGGTCCAGCACCGAGGGCCTTCGGGCATTTCCCTCACTGCGAGAAGTGAGGTTACAGGGAACCAGGCAGAGGGCCTTTTTGGTAGTGGCGCCTACCCTGTGGAACGCCCTCCCTGCAGATGTCTCGGCAATAAACAACTATTTTACTTTTAAAAGACAACTGAAGGCGGCCCTGTTTAGTGAAGTTTTTAATGTCTGACACTGTATGGTTTTTAATATTTAGTTGGAAGCCATCCAGAGTTGCTGGGGAATCCCAGTCAGATTGGCAGGGTATAAATAATAGATGATTATTATTATTATTATTATTATTATTATTATTATTATTATTATTATTACTTTCCCAAAAAATCCAGAGTCCTTTCTGTTGGGGATAATTGAGACTGAAATTCCCAAGTGTCTAAAAAGGTTGTTTATGTATGCTGCTACTGCAGCCTGTGTTTTGTTAGCCCAAAAATGGAAAACAAGTGAGGTCCCAACTAAAGAAGAATGGCAACTTAAGTTTTAAATTGTATGACAGAAAACTTAATAAAATTATATACTAATTGGTTACATAACAATTCTGGTAGAGGGTTCATGACTGTCGTCTCATTCCAACCTCTGATATGAACCTGAGTGTATGGATAAATCGAAGAGTGTGATTGGTCTCAGGATTGAAATATCAGGATAGATAACTATGTAAACATATGAATTCAAGCCACGTAAGAATATTGTAAGCCAAATTCATTATGTTCAGTATGATATACGGACTTCTTATACAGGTCTACTTGCTTAAATGTCTGGGCTCTGGGTTTGTCGTGACCACCCCTCCCCCTCCCTCTTAGAACACATTGTCTTAATTAATTTTTATTTAGCTTGTATCATTTGAATAGTGGTTGCTGTTGTTGTTGGAAAATTGAGTTTTTTAAAACTTGTTCTTCGCACTTTCGCTGTACAAAGAATGATTTAGAGAACCTTTCCCGATTTCTGCGCCTAGTTCATTAAAAAAAGAAAACTATTACTTTTCAGTGAAATACGAGAGGATCAAATTTCTTGTGATCGCTGTGAAAAACTCAGTTGAAGTCTACGCCTGGGCTCCTAAACCATATCACAAATTTATGGCATTCAAGGTAAGTAAATATGAAGAGATTCATACTTGCTTTTCCATAGTATTCTCTACACATGCGCACCCAAAACACACACATGAACAGAGTTCTAATCATGTTCCTGTTTCATCCTGTAATGATAAAAGATCATTGCCTGACAGTTATTGGACTCCCAGTGGCAAATAACCTATGGGATGGCACCCAAATATTTATGTTTGCTTATATTAGTTTTAATAACCTAATTGAATTGAAGTTGCATAAATTTGCATATGAAAGGGAACATGTCTGTATCACAAGGCAATGTAATGGAAGGCAGGGGAAGGCGTGCCCAATCCAGGCTTTTGTTCCCTTCCTTATATAACTGCTAAACCCAGGTAAGCCAAACATGGCAGAAACTAGTTTAGCACCTAGTCTCTGGCATGTCTTGTGCTGCCTTTAATGCTGGACAAGAGTGCTTTCTTGAGGATTCAAGCCAAATACTTAGAATCATAGAACTGAAGAGTCGGAAGACCCTTCTCTGCCTGAAATCCTGGAACTCAGCTACATTTAGTAAAGAAATAGTGATTTGAATGCGCTATAAACATGCAACACAAGATGGCGCCAGACAGCAAAAAAAATTAAAACGCGATTTTCCATAGAGATCTTTTTTCTTTTTTTATAACTATCCTGTGTCTAGATCTACCTCCTGAGAGCCACTGCCATCGGTTTAGATAGGAAAACAGACTAGCCTGGTAAAAACGCAGATATGTACTGGTGCATTAAAGTTCTTTAAAAAATCAGAATCTGCTGCCTTCTTCATTGACCAGAATGATTTATAATCTCATAATCTCATTGATTAATCAGGCAAAGGTTGCGGCACTACTGCCTAATTTGCACCACGGTATTAAACTGATTTCACTGCCCATTCCCTCTTTCCAGAGAAACTTGAGAACCATAGTTCTGTGAAGGTAGGCTAGAGATTTCAAACAAGAGGCTTTTCAGCATTTTACCAAATTACAGTCTTGGGGATTGTTTGGGAGAAGCCATGACAGGAAAGTGGTCTAAGGCTGCTATAAATATTTGTAGTGTAGAATGTGTTTGCCCAAACTCACTATTTCTCTCATTCATTTATTTTGATGTGGGGTTAGATAGGGAGCTTTATGGGAACATGAATTCAGCTCACACAACTTGGGCTATCTCATAGATATGTCATAGAATCATAGAGTTGGAAGGGACCCTGAGGATCATCTAGTCCAACCCTCTGCAATGCACAAATATGTAGCTTTCCCTTATGGGGATCAAACCTCCAACCTTGGCATTGTAAGCACCGTGTTCTAACCAACTGAGCTATTCCCCGTATCCTGTTCTCATAACCCATAGTCCATGACTGCAGTCATTTTTTGTGAAAAGGGATGCAAGTGGCGCTGTGGTCTAAACCACTGAGCCTCTTGGGCTTGCCAATCGGAAGGTCAGCGGTTCAAATCCCCATGACGGAGTGAGCTGCTGTTGCTCTGTCCCAGCTCCTGCCAACCTGGCAGTTCAAAAGCACGCCAGTTCAAGTAGATAAATAGGTACCACTGTGGCAGGAAGGTAAACGGCATTTCTGTGTGCTCTGGTTTCTGTCACGGTGTCCCGTTGCACCAGGAGCAGTTTAGTCATGAACCAGAAAGCTGTCTGTGGACATACGCCGGCTTCCTTGGCCTGAAAGTGAGATGAGGACCGCAACCCCATAGCCTCCTTTGACTGGACTTAACCATCCAAAGGTCCTTTACCTTTATCTTACCTTTGTGGAAAGACAACGGAAAATGCTAATCAGGACTCTTTTTGGTTACATGTTTAATTAACAGTAAGATGCACAGTGTCTGGTTCTTCTTTTTGCAGTCCTTCACTTCACTTCACCACAAACCACTGTTGGTTGACTTGACGGTTGAGAATGGACAGAGGTTAAAAGTGATCTACGGCTCACCAGTTGGATTTCATGCTATTGATGTGGACTCTGGCTCAGTGTATGACCTGTACCTTCCCACACATGTAAGATACATCATTCTTTAGGAATCATGACAGTTTGCAGGGGGGGGGGTCTTCTTCTTCAGCCTATGCAGTTAAAGAGGGTCTCATTGCTATTAATGCCATGATTATTATCATTATTTGAAATTTTTTTCTAATCTACATTTCCATCCACATGGGTCCCTAGAAGCAAGAAATTCTCAGTTGTTTAACAAGATTTATTGCAATAAATGTAACGAAATCTCCAAGTCGTTTGCAATAAATATTAAAGCCATCAACAAGAAACAGTTAAGAACGAGACATTTTAAAACATTTTAAAAGATAATTAAAATTAGCAGAAAAAGTTTAAAAGAAGGTAATGTCTACGTGTCTGGATAGAAAAATATTTTAACATCTAGTTTCCCTGTTGATTGTGGCACCATTCAAGATATAAAGAGCTTTATAAATCTAAGTTGGTCCTCTCTGTGCATGCAGTTTGGGTATTGTTGTTGTTTAATTATTTGATTCATTTATTTATTTATTGGCCATTGCTTTTCTTCCAATATATTGGGGGCAGCACACATGATTCTCCCCTTCCCACTGACGCAGTTTTCTCCTCTCAACAACCCTGTGAAAGCTTAGGCTAAGAGATAGTGTCTGGCCCAAGTTCAGAGATTTGGGTAGAGATTTGAGCCTAAGCTCCTCTGATATTAGTACACCTACTCCGTTTAATTAATAGAGTGCTATGAGCAAATAATGCTAATGATTTTGCATAGGAAAAATAGAACAGGGAACGGCCCAAAAGGACCTTGTACTCTAAGGCGGCCTGTTATCTTTTTCCCCCTCATTCTTCTTTGGCGATCACTCGTAGCCGAGTAAGATTGTCTTCCATGAACACGGTTTTAACAGTGTGTCTGTAAGTAACTGTGGAGGCCAATTCTGGATCCACACGTCCTTCCACAGTGGGGGCATTGGTTTATGGGCAGGAGCTGATCACGGTGAGGGTTTGCTAAACATGCCTTCCTCTTAGCATGTTTCTCCCTTTCATCCTGAGTTTGAGCGTCTTCAAAGTCCATGACACTGTTCTCCAATTGGAGCGCTTGTAGGCCAGTGTTTCCCAGTTGTTGGTGTTTATACTACATTTTTTTAGATGTGCCTTGAGAGAGTCTTTAAACCTCTTTTGTTGACCAACAGTATTACGCTTTCCATTTTTAAGTTCGGAATAGAGTAGTTGCTTGGAAGATGATAATCAGGCATCTAAACACCATGACCAGTCCAAGTTGATGTTGAAGACACTGGTGATCATAATGATGTTGAAGAATAATTGCTTCGACACTGGTGATCGTAATGATGTTGAAAAATAATTGCTTCAACACTGGTGATCTTTGCTGCTTCCAGTACACTGGCATTAGTTTGCCTATCTTCCCAAGTGATGTGTACATTTTTTCGGAGACACCGTTGATGGAATCTTTCAAGGAGTTGGAGATGGCGTTTATAAGTAGTCCATGTTTCACAAGCGTGCAGTAGAGTTGGTAGTACAGTAGCTTTGTAAACAAGCATTATGGTTTCCTTCAAATGTCCTGGTCCTCAAACACTCTGCACTTCAATCAGGAGAAAGCTGCACTCGCAAAGCTCAGGTGATGCTGGATCTTGGCATCAATATCAGCCCTTCTGGAAAGATAACTGCCCAGGTAGGAGAAGTGACCGACACTTTCCAACGTTACACCATCGAGTTGGATTTGTGGTGCTGCAGAGGGGTTGTTTTGTGCTTGTTGGTGCAGCACTTTGGTTTTTGGGATGTTGAGAGATAGGCCAAGCTTTTCGTAAGCTTCTGCAAAGATATTTAGGATGGTTTGGAGGTCATCCTCTGAGTGTGTACACTATATTGTCGTCAGCATACTAAAGCTCTCTGACAGAAGTTATGGTAACCTTACTCAGATTGAAGAGCTTTCCATCTGTTCAATATATGATTTCTACTCTGGTGGGGAGTTTCCATTTGACAATGTGTGGAATCATGGCAATGAAAATAATGAATAGAGTTGGGATGCTAACACAACCCTGTTAAACACCTGATCCTAATGTTAATGGTTCACATTGAGAGCCATTGTTATCTGCGATTATTGCTGTTGTCAGCACTTGTCGTAGCTCTGGTAAGGAGCACATCACGGCGATCTTCAGCTCGGACAATTACATAGTCTAAGAGATGCCAGTGGTTCAACCGAGGGTGCCTCCATGATGTTTTAAATTTATTATTTTGTCAAAAGGGTGTGTTAATAAAAACAAGGTTGTGCATTGCGCATATAGTTAATCCCCTGGTAAACCCAAGACATCCTGTTTTGTCTTCTTGTGATCTTGCACAATTTTGCACTGAGATTCCCCCCCCCCCAAAAAAAAAGTTTTGGGGAGGGGCACAATCTCACATGGGTCACCTTTTTTGAGGGGGCACAATCTCGCATAGGTCACGTGACTTACATGAAGATGGTGTCCTGGTTTTTTGTTGCAACCTGTAGGAGGGTATGGCATGAGTTTTGAGAAGAGTTTGTAAAGAGAGGATGAGAGGTGACACCACATTTTGAGCAGAAGGTGTACAATGGCAAAGGGAAAATGCCAGAGCCTCAGAAAAAATAAAGGATGCTGGCTGCAGCAGCCCCCAATTTAATTAGATACATAGAGAAGCAATATTTCCCAGCTCAATGCCCTCAATATGAGAGCTCCCCATGGATGGTTGTGACTATTCTGCTCACTCGTCCACCATGAGACAGAGTGCACTAAAAATATACTTTACCCCCAAGAGTGCAGGAACTTAAATAAGTGTGTCATTCCTGCAGCTGCTGGGACTTGTTCCAGGAAGGGTCCGAATGTGAGAGGTTTGCTATATAATTTTCTTCAAGGAGGTTTCTGGAATCAGCATCCTAGGCTTCTTTTAAAGGCAACACACTAGGTGTATACACATCTGCGTCTGGCTCCCACTTTCTCTCTCTCTCTCTCTCTCTCTCTCTCTCTCTCTCTCTCTGTCTGTCTTCCGCATCAATTGGTCATGCAAGTAATACCAAGGCAACGCATCAAAATTGCTCTCCGGCTCTGGATACCTGTCCTGGTACTACGGATAGTGGCTGCAGAGACACCAGACTGCATGGCTGGAATGGGTATACTCACTTTGGCAAGTAAAGCATCTGTGGTTCCTTTATGGGTCAAACGTGGCATTGATGTGGCACAGAAATGGATGTCCTCTGAGTTGCATGTGCCTTTGCACTTGATGAAAAGCAATAGGGGAGTTCTGGTGTTTGTTCTCCTTGTGAAAATGCTAATTGCATGGATCTTTCATAATTGAGTTAGATAGTCAGGTTAATCCTATTCCTGGTACCATAGACGGGTTAGGACTGTTTTCAGTATGCGTTTTTATCTCAAGGTTTCTTAAAGCAAAGCACAGCCCTCTTTCATGGGCATGTACTACAAATCATTTCTCTCTCTCTCTCTCTCTCTCTCTCTCTCTCTCTCTCTCTCTGTCTCTGTCTCAGGAAGTGGGCTGGGGGTTTGAGATTTTGAGATATTCTAAATTGCTTAAAGTTATTTGAATATTTTACAGTATGAATCACAAGGTTTTTCTGAGAGTGAGTTGAATGCGTATATTTTCTTCAATGCTGCTTGCTTTTCCTCTGTATCTGTTTGTTTGTGTGTACGTGTGTGTGTGTGTTTGACATGCTTTGAACATAAACTTCTGAATGACCTTTGAGCAATATGTCTGTGCAGCCTCCCCCAACCTAGTGCCCCCCAAGATGTTGTTGGGACTCCAGCTCCCATCAGCCCCATCTGCGTGGACAATAGTCAGGGGTGATGGAATTTGTAACCAACATCTGGAGCAGACCCAAACAAACAGCACAGATAGAGGGGAATGTAAACATGGCTCTTTCTCTTGTTAACAGACCTCTGATTTGCATGAGGGCCTTGATGCTGAGAAAAGGAGATTAACTGTACCCCAACCACCCTTTTATATTTTCCTCATTTAAGTGCTTCTTATCTGAACACTGCTATTTGCTTCAGGTGTGTGTAGGAGGCTGCTTGATTTCTCCTTCCTTCCCAAGGCGATTGAGAGAGTTTTCCCATGCAGTAGCCAACTTGACTCGCAGATATATCGACCTTTGTGCAGTGCATCTTTTAAAGTTAGCACAGAATTTTTTTGAGATAAAAGCTATCAGGGCCAAAGGCTAACATGAAACGGGAGCTGGCAATCTCTCCCTCCAAAGTGGAAAAAGAGGCTGAATAATAGGAAATGGTGCTTAGAATAAAATAAATAGTGCTACACTGTGTATTGAGCTCGTGCTAAATATGACACCCAGACTAGTAAACTGTTCTGTAACAAATCCGCTCCACTTCCCAGTGGGGAGGAGTTGCGGTGGACCGCATGGCCACCCACTCCCCACGGGGGGCGGGGGACACTGTCCCCCATCGCCTGGGGGATCCCGGCCACATCAGAGCCCGGCCAGCCCCTGCCCCTCCATGCTTAAGGGTATTCCGTTAAAGGAATCTGGGGGTGTTGATCTAGTCTGAAGCCCGGCTAGGGGGCTAAGGCCTTGACACAACCCCGACAGGTACACCAGGGGGAGCTTGAGTTGGTTCGCATAAACAGGGCTCCCCCTACCGGTGGCTTACCCTTACTGGGGACTTCCTGCACAATGGGCAGGAGTCAGATATAGTCAGGTCCAATCAGTGCCTAAGCCAATACCGCTCACATTCTTTAATTTCAATAAAGTTGTGGCCAAAATTTGCCCAATAACATAAACCTAATATCCGTGTCCTTGTGTGAGTTATTCCCAACACGGGGGTGGCTGCGGGGTCTCGACACACAATGGGAGCTTTGCTGTGTTATTGCACTGTCTGCATATTTGCAAGTTTATTTTTTTTTATAATAATATTTATTAGTTTTCCAACAAATTGAACACAACACTACAAAAAACCGAAAAAGAAAAAACATACAATAATACAATACAATAAAAAACCACTGCAAAACACTAATATACAACTAACAAAACAAAACAAAAAACCATTTAAAACACAGTCCAATTTCAGTATTTTATCCTCCTTTCACTAATTTCCACGACCTCCTCACACCTCCCTTTTCGTATTCCACTTCTATTAATTGTTTCAGCAATTCCTTTCCATCTTCCTCTATTTTCTATCCTATAATTGTCTTAACACATTCTAACCTTATTTTTCCCTTTAATGCTCTAATAATCTATTTATACTTAATTCCTTATAACATTTCTACTAAAGCCATATAACTTCATTCCAACATTTTTCTAACATTCATTAATTTTATAATATTTCTGTAAATAGTCTTTAAACTTTTTCCAGTCTTCTTCCACCGACTCTTCTCCCTGGTCTCGGATTCATATTTGCAAGTTTAGATGCTGAATTCTTTTAATATATGCAGACTATCCAGAGCTCTCTTGCAAAGCTTTAATGCACCAATTTTTTTATCTTTGTTGTGCCTCTAGCTCATAGATGAGTAAATGCAATGCACACAGAATTTTATTTAAACAGGGAAGCCAAGTGAGTCGACTCTCCAAATCCTCCTTAGATCACTGTCACCACCCAAGTGGTTAGTTCTGGAAAGGAAACAATGTTGGTCAGATAATGTGAAATCCGCACACTGCCTAACAAATTCTAATCCAAGTTTTCCCCTCACTTTTTGTAAAGCAGGAAGTATGTCTGCTATGCTGGTGAAAAACACTAAGAGAAAAGAAAAACTAAAGTTTATTCTTTGTCCATTCATATCTATATTTGTCTGTATCTGTCTATATAGCTTTAATATTACTTTGTCAACTTAGACTTTGTTTTATGTGGTTTAGTGTTTGGTTTCTAAAATTTTGCTTGCAAATATTTTAAAGAAGGCAATCACTAAGTTGAAGTATAATGCATAATCTTTTTCTATAATGCCTTTGTTAGTCTTACTGCGTTGAAATCGCTCTTTGCTCACAAGACACAGAATACAAAGTGAAATATTGGACTTGGACAGTGACTATTGTATGCTTTTTGATAGTTAAATATTTTCCCCCTTTAAATACTGGTAGTGGAGGTAGAAGATAGCCAGCGTGGTTAGTCGCCATTAATAGTCTTACCCTCAATAAATTTTCTTATTCTCTTTTGAAGCCATCCATGTTGGCTTTTCACTTGGTAGCTCAGTATTTCTTGCTATTTCTGTGCTCTCTAGATCACCAAATGGCAGCAGGAGGCATAGAGACCTTTTTCAAGCAATTTTTATTATTATTGTGGTTTCCCAGAATCTTCATTGGTTTTAATGCTCGGCCAGGATTGGTGGACTGCGGTTGCTAAAATGACAGTGTTTTCCATGATATAAATTTCAATAAAATGTTGTTTCAGATCCAAGGGAATATCCACCCTCATGCTGTTATCATACTCCCTAATACCAGCGGAATGGAACTACTTCTTACCTACGAAGATGAAGGGGTCTACATCAACATATATGGACGTTTCTCAAAGGAAAATGTTTTGCAGTGGGGAGAAATGCCAGCATCTGTAGGTAAGTATGAAAAGAACACAGCTGCTGGGAGGGAGGGAAAATGAAAACTAAGCAGGATCAGGCCCAAAGCCCATCTAATTCTGCGTCTTGCTCTCACAGTGGCCAGCTGAGTCATATGCCACTTGATCCTTAAACAACAACTACCTCAAAAAGAACAAAACAATGAAGTTATCAGCAAAAGCAATTATCTAAAACAGTCAAAACATAATAATTAAATCCAACAATAAGCTGAAACCAGATTAAAACACATGTCAACATTCTGCATAACTGGAAAGACTTGCCTAAATGAAAATGTTTTTAGCTGGTTCCCAAAAGAGGACAGTGAAGGTGTATGCCTATTATTATTATTATTATTATTATTATTATTATTATTAAAATTTGCATACCGCCCTTCAGCTGTCGATCTCAGGCTGGTTCACAACATATAGATGACTCTGACTTCCAGTATTACAACAGAGGGAGAAAAATATGGCTTTGTTTTCTCCACTCCATGCACAGTTCAATAAACCTCTGTTATGCTTCCTGTAAGTCACTGTTTTTCTAAACTAACAAAACAGAAAATTGAAAGGTGCCCCAGATCATCCTGCTCCTGTTGTCCGTACACCGGCTTTTCTGCTTGGGGAAAATGCACACTGCACCTGGTTGGAGAGCATTTATCTCCCTCTCATGTGAGAACTCGGGGACAACCAAAGAAGCTGAATGCTGGGACACTCCGGGTGGGCAAAAGAAACTCCTTCTTCACACAGTGCGCAGTTAAACTGTGGAACTCACTCCCACAAGATATGATGGTGGCCACCAACTTGGATGGTTTTAAAAGAGGATTAAACAAATTCACTTATAATGATTTTAAAATAAAATAAAGAACATTCCCCAAGAAACCAGAAGCCTTTCTTTTGGGAATGGTAACAACATAAATCCCTTTTAAAAAATCTGACAGGTATGAGACTTAAGGCATGTAAAGTCATGGTTGGCTACTGTGGGAATAGCATGCTGGACTAAATAGAGCAATTGGACTGTGCACATAAAAGCCCAGTCATGCTCTGAAATAGCATCAGTCATCTGCACCAGGGCTGGATACTTGCTTGCAGGCATTGATAAGTCTCTCCCCCACCCTCAGGGGCCTACTATCACCAAGCCCCCATTAAAAATCCAATGCCAGAGTCATGTGGGAAATTCATGTAAGAGCCAGGGGTGTCTGCACTGAGGCCTGGTCCTGAAGAGCTGAGACGGGGAACCTGTGGCACTATGGATGTTGTTGTTTTTGAACTCCATTTTCCATTATTCCTGACTTAAGGGACAAGCTGACTTGAGCTAGTGGAAGCTGAGCTATGTATATGCTACACATTTAAAGCTCAGGCCTTATCCCCAAAGAATTCTGGGAGCTGTAGTTTGTTAAGGGTGCTGGGAATTGTAGTTTTGAGAGGGGGTAAACCCACAGTTCCCATAACACTTTAAATATACTTTAAATACACAGGCCACAGGTTCTGTGTCCTTGCCATTCCGCTCTTTCTATTTCTGCCTCCCTTTCAGAGGGAGATGCCGCCTCTCCTGGTATGTCCCACGGAGGACCTTACAGTCTTCGAACAAAAACATCTTGGAGGTCCCAGGCCACAGAGAGGTTAGGCTGGCCTCAACTAGAGCCAGGGCTTTTTCGGTCGTGGCCCCAATCTGCTGGAACACTCTGTCACAAGAGACTAGGGCCCTGCGGGACTTGACATCTTTCCGCAGGGCCTGCAAGACAGAGCTGTTCCACCAGGCCTTTGGTCAGGGCGCAGCCTGACCCCCTCCTTTAGCAATCCTCACAGAACCTCTAGCCCAATGGTTGCCATTAATTTGATTGGAATTAATTTTATAATGAAATGATTTTAGTATGTTTTATCGTTTTACTGTTGTTAGCCGCTCTGAGCCCGGCTTCGGCTGGGGAGGGCAGGATATAATTTTTTTAAAAAAAAAACCCATGCAAATGTGATTTCCTAAGGTTCAGGCATTAGCTTCCAAGCCCTGTCTCATACATGTTGCTTCCTCCACAAAGCTGCAGCCGCATTGCATCAGGGGCATTTTAATTTTTTTTTAATCCCTATGAACCAGAGTAGCTCAGAGTCTCATTTAGTATGCCATCATTGCTTTAATGTTGCAAATTCTAGGGAAAATACCAAAGTTCTCATCTACTGGATCATACTAAAGGTAAAGGTAAAGGTACCCCTGCCCGTACGGGCCAGTCTTGACAGACTCTGGGGTTGTGCGCCCATCTCACTTAAGAGGCCGGGGGCCAGCGCTGTCCGAAGACACTTCTGGGTCACGTGGCCAGCGTGACAAAGGCGCATCTGGCGAGCCAGCGCAGCACACGGAAACGCCGTTTACCTTCCCGCCAGTAAGCGGTCCCTATTTATCTACTTGCACCCGGGGGTGCTTTCGAACTGCTAGGTTGGCAGGCGCTGGGACCGAGCAACGGGAGCGCACTCCGCCACGGGGATTCGAACCGCCGACCTTTCGATCGGCAAGCCCTAGGCGCTGAGGCTTTTACCCACAGCGCCACCCGTGTCCCCACTGGATCATACTGGTGGCTCCCGAATCCATGCCAAGATCACTCTATTGCTCCCCACCCAATGCTCTAAGGAGATTCTGTCAGTATTCTTGGAACTGTTTCCCAAACGAAATGGACCAATCTGCAGGCTGTGATCCACTTTCCAAAGGTTTCCCAAACTGGTTTCTCCCCCAGCCCCATGCCACGGCCGACATTTCTAAGCAAACTCTGTGCTGTGGCATCTTTCTCTAATTCACATTGGCCTAAATTAGGAATATATGACAGTGTTTGAGGTGCAGCAGAGAAGAAAGGGAGGAAAACATAAAGACCTGGGAACTGTAGTTTGTCAAGGGTGCTGAGAGCTTTTAGGAGACATCTAGTTCCCTCCCAGAGCTACAATTCCCAGGGTTAAACCACTCTGGTAGGAATTGTTGCTTTGTGAGGGGAATAGAAGTGGTGTCTCCTAACAACTCTCAGCATCCTTTGAAGACTCTTTGAAGGACTCTTTAAAGTAGAAAGAAAAAACAAGAAGGTATTTTATTCCAGAAGTGTTTCAGACAGCATATTTTCCCCTATAAGGAACATTTCCCAATTCAGTCCATCCTACATTGCTGACACTACCTGATGATAATGACTGAGAAAACAAACTTGTTTTTCAGACAGATGGCCTTTGTTTCTGAAGTTATTTTACTCTAGTATCTGTTCCCACATAAAACACCCTCAAACTGATATGATGCAGCTGTGGTGTTCTAGTAGCAACATCCAATTAACTCACTCTGTGACCTTCTAGTACAATTAAAGAAGCATTTCCTTCATTTCCAACTGAGTCTTCTGCTTAAATTGGTATGTTGCTTTAGTGGAACTAGGATGCTTACTATGGTTTACTTCATAAACTCCTTAGAAGTCTAGGTTGGCATTAAGCTGCTAATTTATGATGATGGTGGTGGTCAGGGTGAATAAGAATAATAAATTTACCTATGCCCTTGGTATCACAGCATCATAAGTTTCCCCTTTCCTGCCTGGTACCGGTAGCCAACCGGCACTGAGGGGTCAGAATGGTCAGCCCACAACTGAGAGCTCCCTGAACCTCCTTTCTCTTACCAATGCCATATGCATTGTTCACCAGCCGGTCTCAGTCTGTCCCAGAAGGGGTTGGTGATAAACTAATGGCAGATGTGAGGACGAATGTGGTCCAATGCTTGCTTGCTCATCCCCACCTGATGACCATCTTCTGCCATATTGGTGGCTTCCCCCCACCCCCAAATCACAAAACAAAAAAAATCTGGGTAGGCCCTAGTAGGCTTCAATATCACATGAAACAATATCTTTGAGGTTACTGTGGTTCTAAAGTATAGCCAAGGTTTTCCTGGAATTGATTTTGATATAAAGAATGCAGGCCTTCCAAGGTCACTATTTTCCAGGGACAGGCCCAGATTTGCAGAGGCCATTCCGGTTTCTGGTTTGATCCTGGAATGTCCAGCTTTTCCTTAGGATGCCCCTATTTTCATTGGAGGGTATGGAGTTATGCGACCCCCAAGCCAAGGAGATAAGTAACTACTGTATACAACCTTTAGAAGACATCTGAAGGCAGCCCTGCATAGGGAAGGGTTGTTGCTTTTTTCATGCTTAATGTTTTATTGTGTGTTTTTTAATAAGTTGGAAGCTGCCCAGAGTGGCAATTCAGTCAGATGGGTAGAGTAGAAATAATAACATCATCATCATCATCATCATCATCATTATTAATTGAATTGGACATCCCTATGTTCATTGGAGAAATGTTGGAGGGTGTCATGGATCAACCAAATTCACTAGAATGTTGTGAGAATTAGTTCATTGTTGATTTTAACAGAGGGTTAAGACAAGACCATGGAGATAAGGTTGCCGATAGCAACTAATCATGAACCACAGCTGTGGACCACCTCCCATATTGGAAGTGGTACTCCTCTGAATACCAGTTTCTGGGAAATCACATTGCACTTTACTCCCATTTGCAGGCTTCCTGTAGATATAACAATAACATAATAACATCAGGTTGGCCAATGTGAGAAGAAGATAGACAAGATGGGCTTCGGTCTTACCCAGCAGGTCTCTTCTTAAGTTCCTTTGTTAAAAAAACAACAACAATGCAAAATGATGTGTTGTAAATTTTCTTAATAAATAAAACAAATGCACCATTGACATTATTTAATGGGGTTTACTAGGCTTGACTAGGTTCCAACAAGAGAAATCTTTCTTTCCTTGTTTATTTGTGGTTAAGTTTCTCAATTGCTTTGTCTTGCCCAGAGCCACTCAAAGTGACTTATAACCAAAGGGACAGACAATAAACCCTGTATAATAATGATAATAAATAATAATAATATTTTTATTATTTATACCCCGTCCACCGATCTGGCTGGGTTTCCTACTCTGGGCGGCTTACAGGATATAGAAAACATGGTAAAGTATCAAACATTAAAAATTTCCAGATACAGGGCTGCCTTCAGATGTCTTCTAAAAGTTGTGTAATACTTTATCTCCTTAACATCTGATGGGAGGGCATTCCACAGGGAGGGTGCCACTGCCAAGAGGGCCTTCTGCTTGGTTCCGTGTAACTTCACTTCTCGCAGTGAGGGAACCAGCAGAAGACCCACAGAGGAGGGACCTCGTGTCCAGGTTGGACAATGGGGGTGGAGACGCTCCTTCAGGCATACATATGGGAAGAGGCAGTCTTTGAGATGTTGCCGCCCTGAGCCATTTAAAGGCTAAATTGTTCTTTTTGACAGATCCCCATAGCCGCCCAATTGTCTTGAAGTTTGTAGGAATACGGGCTAGCTCTGAATTGCAACTAACTGCTACTTACACAATGTTAGGAATAAAAGGAAATGTCCAGGCCTTTGCAAAAATTAGTAAGGGATGAAATATAATTTATAGATGCAGGTCAAGGAAAACCCATCTTACTCATTTTAAGCTGACAGAAGGTATGTAGCCAATTTAGTAATTGGAATGAGGAAACTTGACTCCATAGGGAAATTAAAATTATAGAACTCCAGTATTTAATTTATTGACTATTCTAGAGGTGTACGACTAAAAGACAGGGCTTTGTCGGACAGGAAGAGAGGATGATATTTTAGAAACACAACATCCCCTCTCAAATGGAAACAGAAGCTGAAAGTTTGAAATTTACCTTATCCAAAAGTGGGACCTCCCCAAATCTACACTACAAGCATATATCCGTTTTATTCTAGTTATCGTAGTTAACTGTCATGGCTTCTATAACGTCTCTGGAATCCGTGGGAGAGTTTTTACTTCTCATTATCCTGGTTTGAGTCCTACTCTTCAGAGCAGGAGAAAACAAGCTTCCTCCACCCTCCATGTAACAACCCTCTAGATTTTTGAAGGTGGCTGTCATATCTCCTCTCGGTCTCCTCTTCTTACTATCAGGAATAGCGGCATTTGTTAAGAAATCAAAACTGGTAATGAGTTTTAACAGTTAGAGCCAGTATAATATTGTAGTTAAAGGCATTGGATTAGGGTGGGGAAACTTGAAACTCACTGGGAAATCTTGGGACATTCACTGTCTCCCACCCACCTCACAGGATTGTAGCAAAGATAAAATAGTGGGAAGGGATATGATCATAGAATTGTAGAGTTGGAAGGGACCCCTAGGGTCATCTAGTCTAACCTTGTACAATGCAGGAATCTCAATGCATGGTTCCCCCCTCCAGTTTGAAACCATGCTTAGTTTTGCATATCCCTCTTATATTTTCTTAGCAATGTGGCTGAAAATACAAGTGGGCAGATAAATTTGGTTAAAATGTTCCATATTATTTTCTTGCAAAAAGAATGGAATGCACAGATTTACTTTAAGAAGAAATTTACAAATGCACAAAGGAAATAGAATTGTCCTAACAGGGTCATCACTGGGACGCGGGTGGCGCTGTGGATAAAAGCCTCAGCGCCTAGGGCTTGCCGATCGAAAGGTCGGCGGTTCGAATCCCCGCAGCGGGGTGCGCTCCCGTTGTTCGGTCCCAGCGCCTGCCAACCTAGCAGTTTGAAAGCACCCCCCGGTGCACGTAGATAAATAGGGACCGCTTACTAGCGGGAAGGTAAACGGTGTTTCCGTGTGCAGCTCTGGCTCGCCAGAGCAGTGATGTCACGCTGGCCACATGACCCGGAAGTGTCTGCGGACAGCGCTGGCCCCCGGCCTCTTGAGTGAGATGGGCGCACAACCCTAGAGTCTGTCAAGACTGGCCCGCACGGGCAGGGGTACCTTTACCTTTACCTTAACAGGGTCATGACTGAGAAAGGCCATGGTTCAGTGGTAGCACATCTGCCTTGCATACAGAAGATTCCAGGTTCAGTCCTTGGCATCTGCTAGTAGAGCTAGGAATGTCCCCTGTCTGAAATGAAGAAGAAGAAGAAGAAGAAGAAGAAGAAGAAGAAGAAGAAGAAGAAGAAGAAGAAGAAGAAGAAGAAGAAGAAGAATGGGAGTTTGGATTTGATATCCTGCTTTATCACTACCCGAAGGAGTCTCAAAGAGCTAACAATCTCCTTTCCCATCCTCCCCCACAACACTCTGTGAAGTGAGTGGGGCTGAGAAACTTCAGATAAGTGTGACTGGCCCAAGGTCACCCAGCAGCTGCATGTGGAGGAGCGGAGACGCGAACCCGGTTCATCAGATTATGAGTCCACCGCTCTTAACCACTGCACCATACAGTTTCTGCCAGTCAATGTAGGCGCTTCTGAGCTGCACAGCCATTTGTCAGACCCAGTGTAAGGTGGTTTCCTGTGCTCCAAATGTCCAGAATTTTGTATCAGCAAAAACTGGAGTAATAGGCAACTAGATTGCATCTCACTTCATTGCAGGAGAATTGTAGTAAAAAACAAACCCACCCAGAAGTTTCTGGGTTAGAAATCCAGAATCTCTTGGTACAGAGACTGATTCTCAAGCATCTAACAACAGAGTTAGCTATATATTTATAGGAAGACCAAGCTACAACATGATCCTTTAACAATAGATCAGGCAAGTTCAGACTTGCCCTGGAGGAAACACACATCCCGTGTTCTCTGGTTGCCAGCACACTTCTGAGGATGCTTTGTGGCTCTCTAGAAATGTCAGCTAACTATAGCCTTGTTCTGTAGAAATGGAAGAAACCTGGCCCAAACTGTTGCAGCCTCCCTGAGAATTATATTTAACCTGGAAAATTTAGTGTAACACTGTGACACCTTTGCTCAAAGAATCCTGAGAGTTCTACTTGGTGAAGGCAATGAGAATTCAGTTAAAGATAGAAGGGCTCCTCCACAATACCAATGCAAACACATTTACTGTTCCCTTGGGAGATGTTGTTACTGTACCACTAAACCAGTTTCAAGTGTCCTGCCTAGGGCAAGGAAGCAGGAGGTGAACCATGATTCATAATAGTTTCTCCACACACATGGGAGATGGGTAAGGAGAGGAATCTTGACCAACCCAAAATTCTGTTTGTTAGCATATAAAGCTCTGGCTGCATATTAAGGAAGGAAGCAATGCAAACGCCAACTCTTAGTGAGCTGAGACATCCTCTAGACTCTCTTATTGGGAAAGTGCGATGCAGAGATAAATTCTGACAGACAGTCCATAGCCACACCCCTTCTAAGACTAGACATCAAGAACAAACCTTTGATCAATGCAGACATTATGGCTTCAATTCCAAGGCAGCTTCCTTGTCATACTTGCATACTGCTTTGCTTAACACTGGACCTAACGAAGAGTTCTGGCAAACTCAAATGTTTGAGGACCATTTTGAGATGTTTTGATTGGTCAGAATAAAGGCATTCTGGAAAATGAAGACATCAGTTATGTCTTATAAAGGCACCCGATGGTGCAGGCTCATTCTATGCAACTTGGCATTATTATTATTATTTTACATTAATCTCTGCTCACCTGGGGCTCCGGGGAGTGATGTTTGCCCCCCAGCCATAGCCCAGTTCCACTGCCATCTTCTTCTCGCATGACCATGCTGTGAGCGGATGCCTGGCAACTCCTACTTTAGCCACAGTGGCCTGGCAGGATGGCCTAATTTCAACGGGTCAATCAGCTTGTAGGTGGAGGGAACTAAACCAAGCTTGCAAATTTCCTCTGTTGTTGTTTTTTATGGTTTGCCCCTCGCCACACTGCTGGCATCATGCAGCTGTGAGAGCAATGATAAAACAGAATAATTGCATGGCCAGCACAGTATGCCTGTTTTTGGACACTATAAGCTACAATAACTGCATATCCCAGTATCGGGACAGACCTGGGCTTTTGGGTTGACATCAATGGACTCTGTGCTCCCATGAGCACTGTGAACCAATCAGAACCATGATTAATCTTAATTTCTCAGGTAACTTTTCATCCTCCACCCTGTCTGAACTTTCACTGGTCTACATAATTCATAATTTCATATTCAACACATAATTCACTATTTGTACAGTTTATAGTTATTTGTTTTATATTGTTTACGGGGGGGGGGGGGACCCAACCACACAACATTCCCAGATCCTTGACAAACCCCCTTTTTTAAAAAAAACCCTAAGAACGGTCTTTTTTTTTGTCCCTCCCTGTCCTTGCCACTGTCCGTGCCACTGCCACACACCTGCCTTCCTTGTTTCTTCGTTTTACTCTACTAACATCCGCTCCTTTGTGTGTTTTTTAAGCCTACCTTCAATCGAACCAAGTTATGGGCTGGGGAGAGAAAGCTATTGAACTGCGCTCGGTGGAGACGGGTAGCCTGGAAGGTGTGTTTATGCACAAGAAAGCGCAGAAGCTGAAGTTTCTTTGTGAAAGGAATGATAAGGTACGTGTGCTAAACACTGCAAGATCACACGCCAACGTAAGAAAAACAATTAGTTGTGTTGGTTCTCTTCTTCATGTGAGGCAGGGCTCTACATCAGATTGGGGAGGGGGCTTGGGAGAGGATCAGCAAGCTGCCAGTTGTTTACAGCTGCTGAGGGAGGGAGCTCTGCTCTCAGAAGGTATTGTTGGAGTACCTCTGCCTGCCTGAAAAATCCCTGCAAAAGGGAACCTATCGTTGGGCACAGGGCTGTCTTAAGCATATGTGGCACCGGGGTGCAAAGATCTACCCGGTGACCGCCCCCTGGTTGCCCAGTCCCAGGTGCGCAGGAGGGCAGAGCCGACCAGCCACCTCAGTGTCTCGCTGGCTCAGTCGCCCCCAAACTCACAGCGCAGAGCCGCCCGCAGCACAAGAGCCCACCACGGCACTCCAACCAACGGGTGGGCTCTTCCCCGGACTCAACTCTCGGGCCCCAGACTCTCGGCCTGGCACCCGGGTGCCCCACACCTCTAGCACCTATGGGTAAGACAGCCCTAGTTGGGCACTTTCCACTTTTCCATGCACTGAGATGTTGCCTGAGTTTGGCTTCTTTAGAAAGCCAAGATCACTGCCAACCTCTAGGTGTTTTGTAATGTTTGGATTTATTCACACATGTACAGGCAGAACACGAATAACTTAAGCACTCCTGCAAGTAGCAGATCCACTGCTTTTTGTGATCATATCCCCAGATGTTTTCAGCTTATACCTCCCAACTCAGCTCTCTCTGAATCTCTCTCAAACTGCAGTTTTGTTTTGTCTTCTGTTTTGTTTTGTCTTGTTTTAATATCCAAAAACCTGTTTCTGTTATTTTACACAGATACACTCAGGCTTGGGAAAGGCACCAAATTTCCTTTCCCTTTTTTAAAAAAATAAATAAAAATCAGAACATTCTTGAGAAATTTCCCAATTTTAATGGGGTGTTGTTTGGTGGTGGTGTCATGTTATTTTAATTTATTATTTGCCCTTCTTTTCCCCCATGGTCCCAGGGGGGAACATCCATACGCAAATGAATTGTAGGAGTGTTGTGTGTGCCTGATTATGGTATAATTTGTCTTTGCTTATGTTTAAATGTGCTGTGAATTGCATGGAGACCTTTGGGTAACAAGCAGCTAATAAGTCCAATCAATAAATCGGTCAATAATATTCTTCTAGCCCTTTGATCTATTGAAAAGCCATCAACCACCATTAACACTCATTTGTCAATTGCTGAATCACAGCATTGGTCCATCAAGTCTAGCAGGGTCTAAGCCAGCTTTCTAGAAGCTAATGCCATAAGCTGTTGGGCTTCCAATTCCTATCAGGCCCAGACAGCCCTGTGGTCTGGGCAGACTACTCTGTTGCTGAAGATCCAGAAGTTGAACTTCAGAGCTATCTGTGCACATAACCATTTACTCCTACCAGTGGCTTTTGAATCCATCCTGTGCACACATGACGTTAGCCACACTCCATATCTATCCTGTAGTTTCTTGAGAAAATTGCTGTTTCTTTTAAAACTAAGCCTACCGCCCACTTGAAGCCATTGATAAATGGTTCTAAGTATCTTCTTTTCTGATGCGTGTGAATGGAGAATACATCATGCAGTGACAATTAATGTAGCCCTTTTAATAATAATCAGCATGACAAACAAAAGGAAGTGCTTCTGTGTAATTAACTTATGAGATTCATTACTTTGACGCCTTTAAAAAATGAATGAGGGGAAAAATAATAATTACAAAGATGCCTAGGACCAGTATTGGTCACTGAGTTGAATCTCCTTTTGCCGCAGCGCACATCTTTGTGCCAGATCCTTAGGACAAACTTTCATGTATTGCTTGTAAACACCAAGGTTCATTGGGCTTGCTGCTGTTAGATGCAGAAGATTGGAGCTGGTGAAATTTGGTCTGATTCAACTAGACAGTTTTTGTATTTTTAAAACAGTAAAAGAAATTAATATCTCTTTGAATTAACATGAAGTGTGTGTGTGTGTGTGTGTGTGTGTGTGTGTGTGTGTGTGTAGATGTATATGCCACATTCTCAGATATGGCTAAAATGTTCTTATCAACATAAAATAACATTAGCTCCCCCCCCCCCCAATTTCTTCTCAAGGTGTTCTTTGCATCTGTTCAGTCTGGAGGCAGCAGTCAAATATACTTTATGACACTTGGCCAGAACATACTATTCAACTGGTAAATCACATCAGGATGAAATATCGTTTGATCTTTCCCACTGGGTGTAAAAAGGAAGCCGGTTGCAGACGTTTCCATATTTTTCCACAAGGAGTAACAAGAACCCTACCATCATTATACCATCCTTCAGCTGTGGAAAAGTTTGGTTTTCTTTTCTTTTCACATAAATATTATAATGTTGTTTTGCTAAGTGTTTTATCTTTTCATTCTGGACAACAATAGGTAGATACATGTCTTGCTGTGAGCTGGAAATCCACTTGATCTTAAATTGGTTCTGTATCCTTTTGCTCTTCTTGAAAAATCTTAGCCAGAAGTATTCATCTTCATCTCAGAACTTACAAGGGATAACTTTTACTTCTCTGCAAAAATGACTTATTGGATTCTTTTTTCAGTCGGGGCAAGTCCGGGAGAAGACCCCAGTGATCTGTTACCCGTAAGTCATTTGGGGCTGCAGGGTTCTCCTGGAGACATCCTGATTTTTATCAGGTTTTGAAACCTTGTATACATAATGACAGTACACTGCTATATACACTATTACTGTATAATGTATTTCTAATGATATTTTAAACAGCAATGTATTGCTTTCAGACATGGGGTGTTTGTAGATGGATCCTACAAATTTTGCTTGCACTAGTGGCCCTTACTTCAAGTGCAGCATCCAAGCTCCTTCTAGTTTTTTTGGTGACATAATCTGGTCTCAATAGAAATTGCTATTTATGTATAAGTCTGTAAATATGTTCTTTTCTCAACCCAAAGGAACAAGGGCCACAGTTCACTGGGGACTTCTTGCTGAAATGGGGGCGGTTCCTGCTCATTTCAGTGGGAGCTTAACACAGCAGAATTTGCCAGCTGATTAGCCTTTAAAAACAAGAAAACTCCTGATACGCATTGTGTATGAATTATGTCTGAGCAATAGTGACACACTGGTGTTTTTCCACCATGAAATTATATTCTCAGGGGTTTATATTTTGGGCTACTCTAGACTTCAGCTTTCAGGTTTACATGTGCAATTGTGACTTAGCTAAAGTTCATGCAATACTTTGAAAAATGCAAAGCACTATAAAAAGTACTACATACTATGATTATATAATAACTGAAAACTTGATACAAAATATTTTTTATCCAAGATAGATATACAGCAGTCTTTATTGGGGTGGGGGGTGGAGGGGAATAGGTTGGGGAAATTAAGTATTTTAAAATTAATATAGAGATGTGCCAGAACAGAAGTTGCAAGGTCACATAAGATGACCTTCAGATGATGTTCAGACAGATGTATTTTCAAAGGACACTGTAACCCGGTAACACATTTTTTGTTTGCGGGTGGTTTCAGATTCCGTCCTTGGCATTATCTCAGCAGTATGACTGGAAAAAACTGGAGAGATAATGCTTGTCAAAACCATAAAATACTGCACTAGCTAGCCTGACTAAGGCAACTCCCTATGTACCTATGCAAAGCTATAACGATTTTAGTTAATTGCTAAAATATGCAGAACAGATATTGGAGTGCTCTGATCAGGTTGACTTCAGGTGCCTGAGAAAGTTCTTTGATTTTATTCTACAAGCTGAAGCTTTGTCTGAGTATGGCTAACTACACCAGATTAAGCAACTGCAAGGAAGCCAATGCTGAAGCAATATCCATTGTTAGAGTCTCCACCTTAAAGCGATGCCCCTTTTATTTCTTCCATCGTGTTTTACAAGAAGCGGAAACCTCCCGCTGTGATCTTTGCTTCGTGAAATTACACGTTTGTTTGCTTTTTGCATCTGCTCCTATTGCACAATTTCACACTGTATCTTCCTCCCAGAATTTGATGGAGGAGATAGCCATTTTGAGGCCCTTGATGGAATGGCTAGGATAGTCAAAGGTTCACCCATCAGTTGGTTGGTTGGCCTTCTTGCTATTTGTGTCAGATTTGTATCAAGTCATTCTCTTTCTTGATCAGGAACTCATCTGAGCATTACTGAATGACCAGAAGTGGTTTGTGAGCTTATCTAATGATTTAAAATCTAATTATTTAAAAGGGTTCTTTGGTTTGCTACAGGATCCCACCCCTTGATGTGTCCCCTAGTCAACTGATTGCCAGCGAGTGGTAATTTCAAGCTGGGTAGCTGTCTGTGTGCTGACAATGGTATTCCCTCAACTGCTTTTCTCAGTATTCCCAAGGACGGGCTGTAGGTCACTTGTAAAGTTGTGATTTGCTTCAGTACCTTTAACTTGCAGAAGGGGAGTCCAGTTGTGTTGTCACATAGTTTGTGTTCCTGCCTTTTGTGATTTCATAGAATTGTAGAATTGGAAGCGACCATGAGGGCCATCTAGTCTGACCCTCTGCAAGGCAGGACTCTTGTGCCCAACGTGGGGCTTGAACCCTTGACCGTGAGGTTAAGAGTCTCATGCTCTACTGACTGAGTTAACTGAGTCAGTCAGTCCACTATTCTAACTCAGTTGCTGAGACTCAAGAAAGGAGTTTATCCAAGATCATCCAGGTATTTTCCAGGACATTTGGATGCAAACAGATGCGAAAAGATGTCTCGGAACTGTCGGGGGAACTGCCTCAGGCAATTGTACACACACACACACACACACACACACGTGAACTTCGGGAGACAGATCATCAAATGCCAAAAACCTCTAACTTCCTAAGATATTTAGCTGAACTTGCTTGCAATGGCCCTTGTTTGGTTGAAACTATCATCTGCAAATAAACTGCATGGAAATCAGTGTGGAACTTCGTGAAGAAAGGGCTTGAAATCTGTTAGCATTTTGTCAATTTCAGTCAAAGGACCAGCAGAGCTGCAAGTCACCCTGACATTCTGAAACCATCTTTTGCTTTCTCTTTTAGAAAACTACTTTAAGTTAACAAATGGTCATCACTGAAAGCCAAGGACTTCACCAGGACTTATCCAACTTGTTTTTATAATGCTTTTTTTAAAAAATGTGTTAAAATGAAAAGGGGAAATTTCAGTTGATTTAATATCATCAGTTGTAATTGGTATATAAAAGTTTCAGAGGCTTCAGGTATACATAATGAGATAAATGATTCCTCCACTTTGAGCTACGTGGCTGGGAAAGGGCCTTAGCTCTGTAGTTGGGCAATCGCTTTGCATACAAAAGGTTCTAGGTTCAATCTGCGAATTCTCCAGGTATGTTTAGGGCAAGACCCTTGTCTGTAACCCTGGAGAGCCATTCCCAGCCAGTGTTGACTAGCAGATGAACCACTGGTCTGACTTGATTTAAGGCAGCTTCCTATGTAGCTCAGTCCATTGGTTTGCTAACTTTTTTCTTTTCTTTTCTCATAAGAGTGTATCTATGGGATGGGCAAAGAGCAACAGCAGAATTTCCCTCCTGAGTTACAGAACTATCAGTAGACAAAACAGGATGGTATGGGGATGTGTGGCAAAGGTTATGTAGGGTATGTAGGGATGAAGGCTTTTCTCTCCCAAGTCTCTGATGGTTCAAAGTTCGCACAAAAAACAGCAGATATACAGGCTGCGATAGGAGCTAATTCCTACAGGCAAAGGTCCCTTCAGCTCCCTCCATAAATTATTTGAGGGGGCCAGTCCTCCCCCCTCCCAGTTGATGGGCATTGCCATTCAAATGGTATGTGTGTGCTGTGTTCCGTGATTGATTTTGTGGGGTGGGGCTTACCTGCCACATGCCACCCAATATTTTATTTAAGTTGCCACTTCTCCATGTTGCATTCACGTGTCACTGTAAGTTTTGGTTAATGGTTCATTGAGAACATGCAGATTGCTCGTGTTTTGCTCCCCTCCTTTTTGCAAGTGGGAAGGGGAAAAACTCCACAACCCTTGGCTGCGATTGCATCTGAACTAGGTATTGTGGTTGTTTGGCTCCAAGCAAACTACAGTGGTTATGCCAAGAGCAAACCTTGGCTTGCATATCAGGTTTTGCTTTAGGGAAAGCAAACCGTGAGCCCTGGCTCGATTGCCAAACTAAGCCAAGAATCATGGTTTTTTGCTCCCATGCACTAGCAAGACAGGAGCAATCTGTACACTCATGATAAATAGTTAATGATGGTTTATTGCAGGGATAGCCAGCATGGCACCCTACAGATGTTATTAGACTAAATATCTGACTGAATGCTGGCTGTGGCTGATGGGAACTGTAGTCTGTGAGGTCTTGCAGAGAACACAAACTGGACATTATGGCTGCATCCCTACACACACTTACCAAGGAGGAAGCCCCACTGACCACAGCAGGACCAATGCCTGAGAAAACACATAGAACTGCAGTGTAAGAATATGTACTGTTATCTTTATTATTAGTTTGCCGTGGGATAAGCAGTCTTTAGACATTATTCTTTTGCTATGGGATTAACAAAAGCTAGTTGATAGGGATCTGTTATTCCTAAGCATGGTGGATCAAAAAGCCGAGGTTTTTTCATAGTTCACACTTAATGCAACAGTTAGGAAGAGCAACGCTGTGAGAGTCAATCAATGCCAGTAGGGAGAAATGAATACCGTATTTTTTGCTCTATAAGACTCACTTTTTCCCTCCTAAAAAGTAAGGGGAAATGTGTGTGCGTCTTATGGAGCGAATGCAGGCTGTGCAGCTATCCCAGACGCCAGAACAGCAAGAGGGATCGCTGCTTTCACTGCACAGAGATCCCTCTTGCTGTTCTGGCTTCTGGGATTCAGAATTTTTTCCCCTCTTGTTTCCCCCCTCCCAAAATTAGGTGCGCCTTGTGGTCTGGTGCGTCTTATAGAGCGAAAAATACGGTAAATGGTCAGGAAGGGTATGTGAAATGTCACTAAGAAGAAGAAAATAGAAAGGCAAATGTTGGTGAATTATCAGGTTGCTGAGTGATCCCATACCCAATTTCTTGCAAGCAAGTTTCAACTCCATTAGAGTTACTTTTGAGTAAAATTGCACACAAAAGGAATACAGGAAGCTACCTTAAACTGAGTTGGACCAGTATGAGCTGCACTGACAGCTGGCAGCATTTCAGGATTTCCGAGACACAACATTCCCTGTCCTTGCCCAACAATTTTACCTTTTAACAGGAAGACTTATGAAGACTTAAGGTCAATGGGAAGATTACAAGCAAGTGAAGCAGGATAACTGTTGATTATCATTATAACCTCCCAGCTACCAAATCAGAATGAATGTTCAATAGATACCAGGCATAATCTAGCCGCTGTGTAAGCAAGTCAGGTAGGATACATGCACAGGGAGCCTTGAGAAGAGTAACACAATCCTAACTCAGAACTAAACCCTATTTAATTCAATGGGGCTTATTTTCAGGCCACCAGAGTTGGGATTGCAGCCTTAAAAACTCTGCTCTTGTTCGTATGTTTGTTTGTTTGTTTGTTTGTTTGTTTGCTTGCTTGCTTGCTTGCTTGCTTGCTTGCTTTTTGAAAACAAAATTCAAGTGAAATAATTATTCAGGATAAAATGCTCTAGGGAGAGAATATAATTATTATTAAGAATCCAGCAACACTGATGTCCTAGTCATTCCCACAACTGCTTTTTTTAAAAGAATTCTCCATATTTGTAATTTACTGTTGTAAAAAAAGTAATGAAAGCAATAAATTGTGCACTTACATTTATTTTGCAAGTTGCATTGTTCTAGCCCAAACCTGTGAATCCAGAAAGTGAAAACAATAAATGCTATGTACTGTATGTCATTGGGAATTTTTTATTTTATACTAATTGTTCTTTAATGTCCAAATTGTATATTTGTAACAGCAAAAATAAAGCAATATTCTGAGCAGAAAACTGGATTTCTTTTAACCCTTACATTCTGGTGATAACTAATATAATGTCAAGTATAATTAGAGCAGCACAGAGCTTAGCACACCTAATTCAATTTTATTTCTGTTGGAAGAGCACAGTATTCAACATGAGCCAGTGCTTTGAAAAAACAATACAGAAATCACTCCCATTCTCCGAGTTGTACCAACTATCTCCAAGATTTAAAGGTCATTTCCTCCTCCTCAAAAGAATATGGGGAACGGTAGTTTACACTTCACAAATATGCAGTTCCCAGCACCCTTAACAAACCACTGCTCCAAGGATTCTTGGGGGGAAGCTATGTGCTTAAATGTATAAAATGTATAAAACCATTAAAATTAAGAGTCTTAAATTAGTAATGTCCAGCTGCTGCAGAATCCAGCAGCCAGGTTGTTCACCAGGGCAAGATGGTTTGAGCACATTACAGCAATCCTGGCCTGACTGCACTAAACAATGTGTTGTATGTAGAGCTTGCACTGAACACAGTTGGAAACACCAGCTGGTGCAGAATCCAGCAACCAGGTTGTTCACCAGGGCAAAGTGGTTTGAGCACATTACATCAATCCTGGCCTGACTTCACTGGATGACAGTTACTTTCCATGCCCAATTCAAAGTGCTGGTTTGACCTGCAAAGACTTAACTGGTTCAGGTCTGCAGTACCTCAAAGACCACCTTTCTCCATGTGAACCTTTCTGCCTGGACCCTGCTTTCATCCTCTGAGGACCTTCTTCATGTGCCTTCTTCATGAGAGGTCCAGAGGGTGGCAACATGAGAACAGGGCCTTCTCTGCAGTGGCTACACGCTTGTGGAATGCTCTCCTCCAGGAAGTTTGCCTGGCACCTTCCTTATTCACCTTTAGGTGCCAGGAAAAATCATTCCTCTTTAACCATAGCCTTTGGCTGATTAACATCCTATGTCTTTTAAAATGTGTTTGTGGGGTGGGGTATTGGTTTCTTTTTGTTTTGTATTTGGGTGAAGGGCAGCATACAAATTAAATAAACCCTTAGCAAAGCAAATTTAAGAAGATTTAAGCAGGGGAAGGTCATATTCCCTCCCAGGCATTCAAAGAACATGCATCAAGATCCTCCACGAGAATGGATCCTGCATCTTCTCCTATGTTCCACTTACTATGCCAGTGGAATAGGTCTCCTACTATTACTACCAATAGTAATTGAGAATAGTCGCTCTGCTTACCCTGTACACACTGGGACTGTACACAGATACCGTAGATCACAAAATGGCTCTCTTGCATGTAATAGCCTTTTTGTTCCCGGTGTCTAGCATTTCCCCGTTTTTCTACTCACAAATACATATAATACATATATCCAAATGAGGCAAAACACACCTGACTGGGCACCAAATCACCAAAACATATGCCACAATGAACCTGTAAAAAGATAGCTGCAGAAAACATGCTTTGGTGTTATTTTGAAAAAAAAATAACTCGGTTCATTTGTTTGTGGAGTGGCCAGTATAGGGAAAATTTGCGGGGGGAAATAGTTTCAAGGCAATGTAAGGATACAAATGCCAGCTATGTAATAGTCTTTATTTTTAATGTTGTGGATAGAATAAAGTCTTGGATTTTTATTTTTAAAACATGCTTTTCTGTTTTTCTTATCAACGGCCGTTTAATATTTTGTACATAGTGTTCAAATTTGCTTAACTGACTTCAACGAAACGAAAAATTTTGTGCCACCTTTCAGAAATGATTCTAGAGCAGTTTGCAAAACTAAGATGAAACGCGAGGACGAAGTGCAAGAAGCAACATCGTGTTTGGTTTGTGTGGTTTTTTTAAAAAATAAAAATATTAAAGACACCTCCGTATAACTAAAAATTTGCCTTTAAAAACTAGTCAGTAGTTCAAGGACACCGAAACGGTTTTAAGCTCTTTCTCTTTTAAATCAGTGATCCCACGCGCTTCATGCTGTTGTGTCTAAAACATCCCTTTCTCATATTCCAGAGGAGACAGCTGAGCTAAGCAAAAAGGCAAAAAGCGAAAGAACCTCGTGGAAACTGATTCGGGGCCAAGTTCCACCGAACTCCAGAAGGCTTACTTCTGATAAGATGCGAGCAAAAACAACTCAGAAGCAAGTCCCATAGTGTTCAGTGCTACTTACTCCCCAGTAACAGCACACTGCTGCCTTCTTGTGTGCGGTTTTATTTTATTTTAATTTTTTTAGAATCATAGAACTGTAACAGAAGAACAAACGCGCCCGGGTTTTTTTCTTTTTCTGATAAAGCGCAACAGGCGCTCTCCACCGCGAATCCCCGCCTTCCCCCCGCCCCTCATCCCCTTCAGCATCATAGAAACTCCGCCTCGAGCCCGCTCATTGGACAGATTTGTTCGTTTTTTTTCCTCTCGATCCCGCTCGCTCTCAAAATCGGCAAGAAGTTCTCTCCTTGCGCTCTTGGTCCTGCAGATAGACCGACAGCTACCTTCTCCGCCTTACTCGCCTAAAGTTGACTGGGCAGCTGTTGTAGGTCTGTGTGTGGCGGGCCAGAGAGTCTGATCATGGGGACATACAGCCCCGAAAGGGAAGAGCTGGATGCCATTGCAAGTGATGAAGAAGAAGATGTGCTGGAGCTATGGCTTGAAGACGCTTATTCCGAAACACACGAACGGAGGAGGAACATGGAAAACGGGACGGGTCGGCTCTCCTGGATACTCGTGGCGTGCTGCCGAGCTGCCGTGGTTCACGACTATGTCACCCCCTTCGTAGCCGCTCCGCCGGTGACCGTGCTATCTCTCGAGAGGTATCTGAAGGATGCCACCCAGAAGACACGCGTCAGCTACATTCCTGCTAGCAATGTATCCACGCGTGCCTCTTCCTCTAGAGAAGTGGCCGCTCCTGCTGACACTCCTGGTCCTTCCACCGAGCAGCCCGATCCTTTCGCCAGGCATGTGCGCCTTCGTCCCTCGTCCCTCACCAAGGCACCCAAGCGTACTGGCTTCCAATACCTCTATGATATGACTATTTCCGACGGCGTGTACCGGGAGAGATGCTTTCTGGCCCCCGAGTTGAACCGCTTGGTGCAGACAAATGCCCTTCGCTGTGGCCTGCGGGTGCAAATCACAGAGCTTTCGTGCGCTTTCGTTCAGAAGTATGATAGCTGGGTTATGTGCATTGAACAGCTCGAAGTTCTTGGCGCGGCCAGTAGAAGTGATGCTGTCCGGGGTCAACAGCTTCCCGAACGCAGAAGGAAGCCGCCCGTGCCGCTGATGGGGAGGTGGAAGTATTATCTTCCACTGTGGAATAATGAAGATCCGTATGGGGACAGATGGCGGGGGAAAAAGGATCCAGAAGATGACTTTGCGGATGGTGAGTTGACTGTTGCAGGGTGGGTCATCAATAGTGGGTTGTTGGACGCATGGGACTAATGGGTAGGATAGTCTGGGATATACCGCTGTTGTTACTGGGTTCAATAAATTTGTCTCTTAGACTTAAGCACTGACAATCTATAGTCTGGCTTAATGTGAACAGTCAGATTCTGGGTTGAGAGCCTGGTTTGCAGGAGAAGCCCAGAAGCTGAATTTGAGGGAATATGTTTCGTGTCGTGTATTGTCTTATTCAGGTATATTTTGGTCCAACATGGTGGCTATTTAGGTGTGTTTTTGTGTTGTGTGTCACTGCACCGGGACCCAAACTTGATAGAGTGTGCTTTTAATAATTTTATTATAATTTTATTATTTATACCCTAACGATCTGGCAGGGTTTCCCCAGCCACTCCGTGCGGCTTACAGTACAGCTTTTCGGTTCTAGGCTTTGAATAGGTACGGAATACGCATATTCTGGATGTTAGGGTCATTAAGAGTCAAGATGCTCTCCTGCACAATTTTAGACGTGTGGTTTATGTACTTGTGCATTTCTGTTCACCTTGTGCACTTCATTCGTTTTATTTATGACACCTTGGAATTCTTGGGCTGTTTTCTTCTGAGACAGCACCAGAGCAACCTTTAGGAATAGCCAACTTGGCAGGACCAGTTTTTAAGATCAGCAGTGCTTGGTTATTTGTAACTTATCCATTTGCGGCAATATGTTTTGTAGTGGTGGCAGTGCTGATGAAATCACCTATGTCACCTATACACTTTTGAATCTCTTTTTGTTTTCCTAGACTCTGCAGTTAAAACTCTGCGAGATTTGCAGAGAGACTTTGGCCACAAAATAGGCAATAAGGTTAAAACTGGCACCCATCCTATTATCATTAAAATAACCCACAGGGGGCGACTTCAATACTACGGAAAGCCCAGTCTGGCTGTTGATAAGCCGTACCAGGTAGGCTATCTACCGATCTTAACATGCTTACAATTGTAAATGGTAATATAATTATATTTTGTTATGACTGTTATTTAGAGTTCAGGCTTTCTTTTTGGTTTTTTAAAGTAAAAATGAACTGAGTTAAATGTATCTCCTTGTTTATTTCATTGACTGTATCTTGAGAGTATCTTGTTGCTTTGATATAGGTAGAAATGGAAACAGTTCTATTGATGAATATACCACTATGCTAATACATATTGTACTAATTTACAATTTACCTGTGAAATAACGGCTTGATTTTTGTGGAGCCTTACTCTGATTAGACTTTCTTCAATATCCTGAGCACACAAAAACAGCTTTCAAAGGCTTTTCAAAATTTCATAATGCTGAATCATGATGCCACTGCTAATGGAAGTTTTTAAAAGTGTTCTTAATTCTGTTGAAACAACATGCAGACTGCAGAACACACTGCCCTACATGGCTCCCCATGAATCACTTACGTTATTTATTTGTAACCCCTTTTAATGATGGTTTTTCCCATGGACAAAAGATTCCTGCATTGCAGGGGGTTGGACTAGATGACCCTTGTGATCTCTTCCAACTCCTCAGTTCTATGATTCTGTGATTTTACATTACTCTTGTCTATAGCGCACACAAACCCATCTTTCACAGGCCCTTTTTCCTTGCTCCCCCCCCCCCTTGCTGTTTCTAGTGGCTGGAAGAAAACCTCACTTCCTATGTGTTGCCTTTCTTTTCACCTTCCAATTGCTAATCAGCAAGGTTTTTTATTTATTTATTACTTTTTAATTTTTAATTTTTAATTTTTAATTTTTAATTTTTAATTTTTAATTTTTAATTTTTAATTTTTAATTTTTAATTTTTAATTTTTAATTTTTAATTTTTAATTTTTAATTTTTAATTTTTAATTTTTAATTTTATTTTACTTTTACCAAGCCATATGTTAAGCTTTTCTGCTACCACTTTTACACACCACTTTCTTTGCTACAACTTTATGAAGCCATAACTCTCTCTAACCTGTTTTCCCTTCCTATTTTCACTTCTTAGCCTTAACTTATATACCATTTCTGCATTGGAATAGGTGACCCTTTGGTTCTCTTCCCACTCTACAATTCTATGGTGGTTTTAAAAAAAATGTTTTTATTAAATATTTTCTTGGGTTACAGAAGTACATACAGCGTCTCTGCTTTCAGTTCAAAGAGTTCTTTCACACAGTTTGTTCATACTCAGTGTGGGACACTGATGTTATATAGACAGTATAAATGGGGGCGAGGGAGGGAAGAAGAGGGGGTAGTAAACTTTCATTCCTCTACATAATGTATGTACAAGGTTTTTGTGTCATTATTTGGGTAGGTTCTATTTCTATCCATTTATTGGTTTTTGTTGGCAGTGAAAGATTTATCTATAGATAAGTTTCAATGTGAGTTCCCTTCTTTTTGCTGAGATGAATTTAAAGGGTGGTTTAGACCACAGTTTAGTCCATTGGGTAGGTTTATTTTGTAACCTATGCCATGCTCCCATTGTTTTTTTGATTGAGATGGGGGGTGTTGTAGGATTATGGAGCAGTATTTTATATATTGTGGGTACCATGCCCTTGCCATGTCCCTCTGCTGTCAGGAGAAGGTTTTCAGAAGTGGTCAAAGGCCTAATCGCTGCCGCCATTTCTGCTGGGTTGTTTAGGAAGGCGTGCAGTTGGTGGTGTGTTGGCCAGGGTATTTGGGTGTCCCCTAGTTTGTCTTGCCTTTCTTGTGCAGGTTTGGGTTTGTTATTTTTGTAGAAGTCGGTATAACAATTCTCTGATTCTGTTATACTGACCCAAAAGTATAACAAAAAAGTAGTTTCTGTGTAACTTCCATGTTTAGATTTGCAGTGCTGCCTCCCAGCTCTGTTGTTCAGAATGTGCCATTCTCAGCTTACTCAGAGAGGTCTCTGCAGCTTGGTGCAGGTGGGTGGGGGGGCTGCTTCTGGCTCCTTTGGCATGACGCAGACCCAGGCTGGAAAGTGGGCAGGGTCTACCTGGAGAGCTGGGGATGAATTATTGCTGGCCTCCTGGGGTGTGGGAGGGAGGAGAGAGACTCCAGAGATGGCTGGAAGTGAATACTTCCAAATCCGTTCTGCTTCATATAACTGTAGAGTTGTAAGAGACACTTTAGGAGCATCTAAGGCAGGCTTTCCCAACCTCCCCTCTATAGTCTTTGCCTGAATTTTCTTTTTTTTTTATGATATTTATTAAAAGTTTAACAGTTACAGAAAAAAGAAAAAAAGACAATAAAAACATTTACAATACTTCAAAAATAAAAAGCACAATAAAAAAACAATACAACAAAACAATAAGAAAAACAAAAACATTTGAAAACAAAAACATTTAAAAACATATCCAGTATTTCCATATCTTTATCTTTCATTTACTTGTTTCATCGACCTCCTCACACCTCCCTTTTTTGTATTCTAATTCAAATAGCTATTTCAGCAAATCCTTTCCATCTTTCTCAATTTTTGTTCTATAATTTATCTTAACACAATTTGGCCTTAAATTCTACACTTTGACCCATTAACAGTCCACTTTTACTTAGTTCTTTATAACCTTTCTACTAAAACCATGTAACAATTTTCCACCCATGCATATAATATGCATTCTCACCATTTGTGTTGTTCTCACACTGTTTGAATTTTTTTGGTGTAAGTGCATTGCTATAGATGGAGGTCAGTCGCTGGATGCAGGCCCCAAGGAGGAATTTCACCTGCACATTTATTGGCTGGGTCCTATGGGCTTTCTCCTACCTCATAGCAACTGTCACAACTTTCACGTGGTGGATGAGGCATTGGGCTGGATCCTTAGTAGAGAGGGGCACCCTGCCTCAGCCCAGTGGAGGACCCCCATATTGGAGTGTGGTGCTTTCTGTTCAGAAGCCTAGTCGAGGGCTGATAGGCCATGATGTCCCCTGCCAGGGACTAGATGAGCTCTTCCAGAAACAGTTCACACTATGGTGGACCTCAATAATGGTTTGCCCAAGCTGTCCAATGACAGCTTGTTGAGCCAGCCAGCATGCTGGCTGACCATGTGCCAAACCTGGTGCAATAAAGTTGCAGCCTAATTTAATCCAACTCCACTTTGTGTATGCCATTATTTTGACCACTTCCGCACTACTGCACAGAACTTGGGCCCACATACAAGTCCCACTGAATGGGGTTTGCTACCACGCAGATGTCCACAGGGTTGCCACCTTAGACTTTAAGCCTTCTGAATGGGGGAAGCATGGCTTCTGTTCCTATGCAGCACCTTATACACAGCTGATAAACTGAGGAGGAGCATGCCATCAGAAAAGTACAGATTAGCCACAGGCATTTTGAAAGATCAGTTCAACAATACTTTTCACTCTTCCACAGTGTTGCTGAGATCTTGTGGCTCATATCCTTAATCTCTTTTAGGCAACTTTCATTGTGGCTGATCGTTCCGGTTCTATGACCATGGTGCTGTGGAACGACTTGTGTTTTGAATGGTACAAGAGTATGAACGTTGGCACTGTGTTGCTTCTCGAAAACTATGGTGTTAAAAGAAGCTGTCTTTTTAAAACACAGCAAACTCTTGGATCCATTGGCGAGAAGAAATTGTTCTCAATGGGTTAAGTATTTTGAATATTAATTGTTGTTCAACAATGTGTTTTTTGTTTTGTATGGCTCTTCATTGATTATAACTGTATTAAGGCACATTGAATTCTATACCTAGTTCATGAAGGGGATACATTGACCACTTTGAGGGGAAAATAGCACTATCGTTTTTTAAAAAATCAACTGCCCCTAGAACAGAAAGTAAAAATTTACTGCCTTGGCTGCAGAACTAAGGTGTAAAAAAATATGGGCTTCTTAATCATTTTGGTGTCCCCCCAAAAAAGTGTTAAAAGATGGAATTCCTTATTGTCCCAAGTCAACCACACTTTTCATCTGCTGTGTAATAGTAACTTTCAGTTGTTGTTCCTTAAATCCACAAAAGTCTTTGATACCCCCATCACGCCTTCCGTAACCAGTATGATTACCTTCAAATTATTTTGCTTTACATATGTATATATAATGCATTGGGGAGAAAGCGAGATGTTTCTTCAGGCTAGGAAGAAAGAGAAGTGGAAGTCACAATTTGTCAATTTAAGGCATTTATTATTATTATTTACAAACATATTCTCAGTGGACTGATGAAACAAAGTTTCTTCTTTTCACACTTCTTAAATAAGTCTGTGTAATCATGAAGAGATAACAAATAATATAGGGGAGAGGGAGAATGGCCATATGAAATTAACAAGGAACAATGTAAATTAAATAATGAAAATTTCTGACAGAAGAATTGATCTTCCTACAGCATTCATGGAAAGCTCATGAAATAATCTCCTAGATTTATAGTTCTTTTTTGGAATGTAATTAGCATGTAATTTTGTTTCAAAGTTCACTTTAAAATGTCATTATTTTATAACACCAGATAAACAACAGATCAACAAATCTGGAGAGCCACAGGTGTCCCTCTCCTGTTGTGAGATCACACACAACTCTCTTTGTGTAACTTGAGAAGCACTGCTTCGCTCACTTGTTTAAAGAGTAATACTGAAAGTGAAACCTTGCTTGTGCCTTGGTACCGTGTTGCTAAGACTAAGCGAAGTTTATGCATAGCTATTTCAGCTGATATTTCAGATATCTGTATTGATTCAGAAATAGATATTAGGGCTTTGCAGCTCATGATGGGAAGACCCCCATTTTGTAAAAGACACTAGGTCGGTAGCCCTGACACTGGCTTTTCAAATACCTGTTGTTAAGTCCCATGAGCTACATAAAACAAAACACTTGGTCCCTCCTCTTAATCTAGAGAACTCCATAAACATTTACAGTACGGAGCCATTCTTGGGTGTTAGCTAGATTCTTAACGTTCTGTTACTCCATTGAAGGGAGGGGGAAAACCATTTTTAACATTGAAGCTCTTTTGAAGAAATTCCAGTCTAACATTTCTCGATCTTCAATCTTCAAACGCTATTCAGCCTGTATTTTGAATTTCTGCCATTAAGGATTCAGGCTTCTTCCCTTTGATATAACCACTCACATTATTTATTTATGGTTGATCTTGGAAGGCAAAACCGAGGGAGGCAGTTGTTAAATAGTTTCTTAGTGAGAAGACTGTCCAGAAAAGCTCCAAACATAGTGGCACTCTATCTGATTTTAAATCCCTTCTGCTACCCAAAGAATTGATTCTGGGGGATAACAGTGTTTGTTATGCATACAGGAGTAGCAGAACTACTTAGGCAGCCAGGATCTCAGTTGTTCAATGTGTGTTCTCACGGTTAATTTCTTTTTCTCCTAGAACTAACACTAAACGCTGGGCAAGGACCTATAATTACCATCATTCCAAAAGACGACATTAAAGTGGAATGGAGATTGCCCAACATTCAGTATGAGTTTATCACAAGGTTAGGCTTTTTATGTTCTCTTTTTTGGAGACAGTGTGTTGTAGCAATATACAAGGCAGGAATCAATAATGTAACAAAAGTGGGAAGGAGGAGGGAGGGGAAAAGTAACAGAGGAAAAAAAGCTTTGTTATTAAGCATTATCTATTTATTATTGCATTTCTATCCTGCTTTTGCTACCAAAGTAGCAGCAGACGAGGCAGAAGAGCAATACAATTGGAAGTGAAATGCCGTATTTTCCTGTGTATAAGACTTTTTTTTTTTGCTAAAATTTTGTAGGCAAAAATGGGGGGGTCATCTTATACACGGGTAGTGAATGCAGTGGGGGGTGATTGGATGTGGCGAGCAGGTGGGCGAGTGAGGGATTGGCAGCTCAACAGCTCAAGAAATATTTATTTCTTAATTCAGGGTTCAAAAAAATAGGGGTCGTCTTGTACATGGGGATGTCTTATACACAGAAAAATATGGTAAATAAAAACATTTAAAAGTTTTAACAGCATTTTAAAAGTTCAACTTGATCCTTATGGCTATTCACTTCAGGCTTCTCATGACATCAAATGCCTTGTTTAATAGGATTTTTAAAAAATAAAAAATAAAATTGAATGCCATTAATGAAGGAGACTCAAATAGGGAAGGCATTCAATAAATGGGGAACTGTCACCAAGAAGGCCCTGTTGTGGGACAGTATTAACCATGTGTAACCCACTGGCAACAGGGGTGGCATTTTTCCAGGTACTTTGATCCCAAGCTGGTTAGGGCATTGCATGCTAGTACTGACACTGTGAGTTGGGCACAGTAGCTCACTGTTAGCTAGTGCATCACCCGCAGGACTACTTACACTTGGCCTTGTCAGGCTGCAGCAATCTCGGTGCTGCTCTCTGCACCAGCTGCAGCTTCCAGGATGTCTTAAAGGACAGACCCCTGAGCTGGAGGCACAAGAACTCTCAAGACTAGACCAAAGCCCTCATGCCTTTCAGGAAAGATAAAACTAATCATGCTTGTGTGCCTCTTCCACGAATGGTCCGGAGGGTGGCAACATGAGAATGGGTCTTTTCTGTAGTGGCTCCCTTTTTGTGGGATGCTCTCCCCAGGAAGGCTCATGTGGCACCTTCATTACATACATTTAGGCACCAGGAGAAAGCATCTCTCTCCATCAGGCCTTTGGCATTCAATGTTTTTGTGGAAGCGGGGGTTATTGGTTCATTTTTGTTTTATTATGATGTATTTTGTGTTCCCAATTTGCATGTTTATGATGTGAACCACCCTGTGATCTTTGGATGAACAGCGTTATAAATATTTAAATAAATTAATGGGGATTATAATAATCCAGGTGGGAGGTCACTCAAGCACGGGCAACTGAGGCCAGGCTTTGCCAGTCTAGGAAAAGTCATAGCTGATGAAGCAACTTACATATATTGGTCATCATCACTCCTTAATGCTTGGGAATCTGGTGAGCCATTGGAATCTGGAGCACTTCCAGACTATGAACCTGTTCCTCTAGAAGGAGTGCAGCCATGTTGTTCACCTTATTCCTAGATACGGGAACTGCTTACTCACAGCACTTCTGTCTTATCACGATTTAGGCTCAGTTTATTGGCTCCCATGAAGCCATTGTTTTCGGATACCAGTCCAACAACTTCAGCAACCTGTCCAGATTCAGGTTAACTGGAGAGATGGAGCACTGTGTTCATAAACATGGAGAGATTACTGTGTGCTGCAAATATCACTTGTACTTTTCTGTATTACAGATCCAAGCTGCTTGTCACACCATACATTGAACACTGTGATGTAGTTGGGCTTGTGAAATTTGTGGGGAGGACTCAGCGCACAAGGAAGACAGGTTATTTTTAAATATTTGTGCTAATGAACAATTGTGCTAATGAACAATTGTGCTAATGAACAATTAATTCAAAAATACTTTCTGAAAATGTTCAACATTTCTGTTGTCCTTACAGAGCATGGAGAAGACTTCTTGATCTATCGTTGGGTGCTGGTTGCTGATGGAACTTCAGATAAGAATCTCATCCTGCAATTGTTTTCTTCATCTCAGCCTGAAATATTTGAGAAAATTCACCCAAGTATTTGTTTTTTTAAAAAATATCTCTGAATTTCTCCCACCCCAAATCTTGTAATACCTTTTTTCTTAAAAGTTTGCTTTAATTTTGGGTATTGGCAGACAATACCATTGCAGCTCCTTCTAAAGCCCCTGACAGAATAGTAGAAATGAGGAACTGAAACTTGCGCATCTTTGCGTGTGATCGTGCTCAGGCAGGTTTATATATATATATATATTCTCCCTTGTTTCTGAAGGGAGAACTACCATATTTTTCGCTCTATAAGACACACTTTTTCCCTCCCAAAAAGTAAGGGGAAATGTGTGTGCATCTTATGGAACGAATGCAGGCTGCGCAGCTATCGCTGAAGCCAGGAGAGCAAGAGGGATCGGTGCGCACCGATCCCTCTTGCTCTTCTGGCTTCAGCAATAGCCACACAAAGCCTCCTGAGCGCAGCGGGAGCACTCCTCCCACTGTGCTCAGGAGGCTTTGTGTTGCTTTTGCTGAAGAGGCAATGCGCAGGGAGGGAGAGCTGCGCAGCGCCCCTTCAGCGAAGCGGGAGGAGAAACGGAGCCCCTTCCGTTTCTCCTCTCTCTTTGCTGGAGATGTGCTGAGCAGAGAGGGAGAGAATATTTTTTTTCTTGTTCTCCTCCTCTAAAACTAGGTGCGTCTTATGGTCGGTGCGTCTTATGGTGCGAAAAATACGGTATATATGTAGTACTCTCTAGCATTTATCTATGAGTGGCTTAAACCTTTGGTGTAAATTTCATGGCCTTAAATCATAATCCAAAGAGTTATGTTTAGGTGTGTAGCAGGATCTGGGAATTTAGCAAGACTTTTGACCTTTTAAAAAATAAATAGCAAGTTAAAAGTCGGAGATGATGTGTAGGCTTGGGCCTGAGCAATATTGCAACAGACCAAGGGTCCATGTAGTCCAACAACATTCTGGGCCAATTAAATTCTATTCAGAGTAGATCCATTGAAATTAATGGACCTATGTCAGTCATGTTTCTTCATTTCACTGCCTGCTCTGAGTAGGCTGAGTACTGGATATGGCTCCCTACAGAGGACAGATAAATGCTTCTGCAAAGCCTACAATTAATCTGTAATCTTCCACCTCAGCTACCTAGTTCTCTCCAAGCAGAAAATGTAATAAACTAGGATCTGGTGAGTACTATTTGAAACTGCAGGTGAGGGCTCATGTGCTGGAATACTATCTCTGCAGATACTATTGCTACACAAAAACACTCTTGCATCCACAAGATGCTTAGACTAGAACATCTCTGACATTTGATTTTCTATACAGAGAGCTATTTTCAACACAAAGGAGGCATGCATGCCATCTAAAGTGATGCAAACCAGTAACTGGTTTTTCTCCTCATCTGCTGTTTGTGAGAATGACAACCAAGTCACATAGTTTTAACTGCTTGGTAGAACAAAAGTTTTTGTTTGGTTGAGCTAGGAATTGTAGGTAAAGGCAAAGGTACCCCTGCCCGTACGGGCCAGTCTTGACAGACTCTAGGGTTGTGCGCTCATCTCACTCTATAGGCCGGGAGCCAGCGCTGTCCGTAGACACTTCCGGGTCACATGGCCAGCGTGACATCGCTGCTCTGGCGAGCCAGAGCCGCACACGGAAACGCCGTTTACCTTCCCGCTAGTAAGCGGTCCCTATTTATCTACTTGCACCCGGGGGTGCTTTCGAACTGCTAGGTTGGCAGGCACTGGGACCGAGCAACGGGAGCGCACCCCGCCACGGGGATTCGAACCGCCAACCTTTCGATCGGCAAGCCCTAGGCGCTGAGGCTTTTACCCACAGCGCCACCCGCGTCCGAGGAATTGTAGGAAGTGCAATAATAATATAATAATAATAAATAACAATAAAAATGCTGCCATTTGTATCTTTTGCTTTAAAACCTGATAGTTCCGAACATACATAAATACTGAATAGTGTGTGTGAAATAAATAAATGAAATGAAATAACATTTATGGGGGGAAATGATGCATTCTTTCTACATCTCCAGGGTCACTTTTCGTATGTACACACCTGAAGGTGATCCGAGAGATTGCAGGGAATGGCTCCTTTCCATCTTACCTGAGAACTACTGATGAAAGTCAAATGTTTATTTGCGGTAAATAAACCCTAATTTCATATTTAATACATGCAATTTGTAACATACACCTTCAAGTGCTCATGTACATCTTAACCACATTTTTTTGTTCCCCTTTTACCTTTGGGCTTCAGCCATTTTGTTTTTCATTTTTGATTGTAATTTATTTTATTTTATTTGTTTTAAAGGCTTCCTCAGCCTCAGCCCTCCAGATGTTTCGAGACTACAATTCCCGTCATCCCTGACCACTGGTCCTGCTAACTAGGGATCATGGGAGTTGTAGGCCAAAAACATCTGGGGGGCTGAGGTTGAGGAAGCCTGGTCTTGTGTTAGGTCTGTATCTGTGGGATTCTAGCAAGAGTACTGCATCTCTGGTGTTGGAAATAAAGCCAGGGTCACAGAGAAGTTGCAGAAGAATATTAAATATCTGGTGAAAGGGTACACTACGATAACTTCATAGAATCATAGAACTGTAGAGTTGGAAGGGACCACAAGGGTCATCTAGTCCAACCCCTTTCAGTGCAGGAATCTTTTGCCTAAAGTGGGGCTTGAAGCCACAACCTTAAGATTAAGAGTCTCATGCTCTACTGACTGAGCTATCCCACAGACTGGTCTGCATGCAATGAGCCTCTTAGGCAGCTTAGAAACTGCTGCAATTCTTTCCTATCCCTACACGGTTTCTAGAATCCTCATCACCAACATTCCCAATACCATTTATTAATTCTATAAAGTTCACCACCTGTTGAGTTCCCTTCCTGTTCTGCGATTCTATAATTCTATTGGCACAGTCACGTATAAAAAGTTGTTGCTTTAATATTTTTATACTTTTATTAGGCTTTTCACAGCCTTTTTTTGTTTGTTTGTTTGTTTTTCTTAACAGAGTGGCACAGAGGCCAGCCATATGAAAATGAAGTCAGAGTAAGAAGCATTGCTCATTGGAGGAGAACTCAGGAGGGAACTTCTCATGCGAAGGAAACTTTCATTGGCGGATATTATCCTTTGCCACCAGCCCCAGACACTTTTCTGAAGTGCTGTGAAACTACCGGAGGTGATGTGTTTTATTCTGCATTTTCATTCAGTCATGCTTGCCACTTGGCAATAGTCATGTTATTAAACGAAATATTTCTGTGCAGCTTTATTCACTTATTTGTACTTTTTAGTAAATGATCACAATGCTAAACAACAAACTATACCAGTAACAGTCATAAAAAGGTAAAGGGCCCCCTGACCATTAGGTCCAGTCCTGACCGACTCTAGGGTTGCGGCGCTCATCTCGCTTTATTGGCCGAGGGAGCCTGCGTACAGCTTCCGGGTCATGTGGCCAGCATGACTAAGCCACTTCTGGCGAACCAGAGGAGCACACGGAAACGCCATTTACCTTCCCGCCGGAGTGGTACCTATTTATCTACTTGCACTTTGACGTGCTTTCGAACTGCTAGGTTGGCAGGAGCAGGGACCGAGCAACAGGAGCTCACCCCGTCGCGGGGATTCAAACCGTTGACCTTCTGATCAGCAAGCCCTAGGCTCGGTGGTTTAACCCACAGCGCCACCCGCATCCCAGTAACAGTCATACACTAAACCAAAAGGTAGGGGAGGAATGGGGGATTTGTTTGGGAGGTTTATTGACGAAGAAGAAAAATATTAAACTATCAGAGCAAGTCAGTTAGCAGGGTTTTTAGACAAAGATTTCCATATAGTTTCCCCAGCTCTTTACATATATGTGTGTGCACCTGAACGTCCCCACAATGTGGGGTAGAATTCAATAATATATATGTGAGTCAGTAAAATGAAATTATTCCAGTGCAAGATTAAGATGAACACACACTTCTGACCCCAAGGCCCCCCACATATCACATGTACCAAGGACTTGCAGTGCTGAAATAGTGGGTGAGCAGTGGGGACTTTTATTTCCTGTTTGTAGTCTAAGGGTGGCCAGTAATGAAAATCAATCAGAGGTTTATCTGTACCAATTTAAAAGTAATAATTTAACATTAAGTGCTTTTCCATTTGAATCTTTTGAATCCTACATTCATAATTTTTGGTAGTATTGTTTCTTTAAAATTAAGTATACTTTTAGCCAAATTATAACAATTTCAATTATTTCCCAATTAATACAATTATTCAAATCAACTTCCAGTTAATACATTTTAGTTATAGTGGTTCACTGTGTGGTGGATTGGATGCATTTCTGTTCAAAGCTAAGTTTTGGGGGATTATTATTATTATTATTATTTTGCAGTTGATCCAGTGTTGAAAACCATCAATGAAATTGGGGAGGAGATTGGAAAACTGCACTACAGGGAGCACAAACGCATTGCTATTCGGGGGATAATTGGTGCTGTAAAATATGTCGACTGCGCCAACATATCTCCTGATGCAGTTGAGGCACCAGTTCAGGCACCAGTTGAGGCTCCAGTTGAGGCGCCAGTTCAGGCGCCAGTTCAGGCACCAGTTGAGGCTCCAGTTGAGGCACCGGTTGAGGCACCAGAACAGGTATGGTGCTTGAGAATTAACAGTATAAGTATTTGGATACTATGTTTTACATTTTTTTTACATTTTTAAAGAAGAAATAGAGTTTGAAAGGCTTAGGTTTTTAAAAGTTTAATATGGATGTTCCATTTTTTAAGAAAAAGAGTATTCAAACTGATATTTAAAACTTTCTACATGTGGAGAAAAAGGTGGAAATGAATCGAGAAACTAAATGGGGGGGTAGGCAGAACAATTTATTTAGTAGATCATATTTGAAAGACTGTAGATATCCTATAAACTAATCCCTATGGTTCCGATACTGGAGTTGAATCCAGATTAGGGTTTAAAATATAGTGGTACCTTGGGTTACAGACACTTCAGGTTACAGATGCTTAGCGTTACAGACTCCACTAACCCAGAAATAGTGCTTCAGGTTAAGAACTTTGCTTCAGGATGAGAACAGAAATCATGCGGCAGCAGTGCGGTGGCAGCAGGAGGCCCCATTAGCTAAAGTGGTGCTTCAGGTTAAGAGCAGTTTCAGGTTAAGTACGGACCTCCAGAACGAATTAAGTACTTAACCTGAGGTACCACTGTACTATTAAGAGAGTTAATATGGATGGACAATGGGCGACCTACAGGGAATTGCTGCATTTCACAGGGGGGGGGGACACAAATTGAAATCAATGGAAAACCTAAGGAGCCAAGTTACGGACTGTTTGCAATATAATCAGTTACATGGTATGTTTAAATTAGATAGACAGAATAGTCTAAAATGACTTGTTATTAGAACGCGAAA